>NC_044402.1:7471990-7778934 GCF_006542625.1 Nomascus leucogenys
TCTTGAGACCCAGGAATAGCTGATGTTTAGCTTGAGTCCAGAGATGAAGGTGTTTCTAAATGTTTCTAACATTTTAATTAGCAGACAGAGTAAAGAGAATCTCTCTCCCTCAAGTAGGTTGATCTCATACAATCAGTTGAAGGCCAATATAGAACAAAAAGTCTGACCGCTGAAAGTAAGAGAGGATATCTCAAGTCTAACTGCCTTCAAACACTCAAACATGGCAGCACCATTCAAAATAGCCAAAAGGTGGAAGAAACCCAGGTGTCCATTGATGGATAAATGGATAAGCAAAATAGGGTCTATTCATACAATGGAATATTATTCGGCTTTAAAAGAGAGGGACATCCTGTCGCACTCTACCACGTGGTAGCCACTCGCAGAAAGGCAAAAAATGCATGATTTCACTTACATGAGTTACATAGAGTAGTCAAATTCATAAAGACAGAAAATGGTGGTTGCCAGGATTGGGAGGAGTGAGGAATGAGGAGTTGTTGTTTAATGGAGACAGAGTTCTGGTTTGGTAAATAAGAGATCAGGAGATGGATGGTGTGATGATGGCACAGTAAGGTGAATGTCGTCAACACTACTGAACCGTACATTTAAAAATGGTTAAGATGCTAAGTTTTATGTTACATGTATTTTACCACAATTTTTAAAATATTAAAGGTGATTGTGTGTCTTGCAGAATAGCTGGGAGGTCTGCAGAATTAGGTTCTGTGTTAAGTTTCCAGAACTGATCTGACAGGAAACAGCAACTGCAGCCTCTGCTGCTGGTGCCTTTGCCTTATGGGGGCCACGAAGCTGGTCCTCTCACCATGAGGCCACTCTTGCACCAGACACCCAACCCTTAGAGCAGCTTCCTTCTCTGATGCCTAGTGTCAGCCAACAGCCTCACTAGCAAAGTGCCCTCGGTATGATACTGCTCTCTACTCATTGCTTGCTTCCTGTCTTGGCATCCCAGGGGCACGTCTGCAGGAATACATTCCAAGTCTGCACCCTGGCTGTAGTGAAGGCAGGGGAAGAAAATATCCTGGGTCCTACTGCAGAAACCAAGCTCACAGCAGGCCAGGCATTTCTCCCCAAAGAGCAAGAGTATCTAAAAGGCACTGAGCAAACAGAAAAAGAGAAGCTGTCCAAAACAAACACCTCCCTTGCATGTTTGTTATTAGGATAAAAAACACTGCTCAGTAGGTAACCATCACCATGAGCAACATGGAGAAATCCAGCAATGTATGAGTGCAATTGTTTTTATTGTTGTTGCAATAATGTTATGATCTCTTTTATTGCTAGTGTAATATAGTCTATTCTAGTAGATCTTAATGGTTGTTAATAAAATATTAATGTATTTTACTTATTTTTTCATATATTTTACTGCAAACATGCACTGATTCTTGTCACGTGCAATCATTAGTCTAATGATTGACCTCCCAAGAGAGTAACCTTTAGTCTATGATTAAATACAGGTTTCAGGAGGTAGAAGTGGAGGCTGCAAAAGTCCAGCCACTGCATATTGGAGATCACTGGAGGGGAAAATTATGTGAAAATTGTCTTTTTTTTTTTTTTTTTTTTTTTACTATGAGAGGCATATTGCTGTCAGACAAAACGAGAAGCGTGCATGATCTGAAGCAGTATACTCATAACCACGCTGCTTTTCTAAGTTATCGTCTTCTTGTCTACAAAATTGGTTAATCATGTTCAGTGCTCATTTGATGGGCTTTGCAGTATTCCACTCTCCTTACTCCCCAAAGCTCTTGTCTCTCTTTTTCTCTTCCCCAAAGCTCTTATCTTTCTTTCCCTTTGCCAGCCTCTACTCTAATGCTGTGTTGGCATTTCTCCTTTGTCGTTTAGAGTTACAGTGCACAGTTCAGCCATTTCTAAACTTCCTAAAACTTTTAAAATATGTCTGAAGTAATAAAGGCTGCCTTATCATTTGACAGTCTTATAAACTTGTTCCCCATTTGCTTCCTGCCACTATTGGTTGGAAAAAAAGAAGAAAAGAAAGAAAGAAAAAAATGCTTGCAGTTACATAAAGCATTGTTGATTTTACAGTGTACTTAAATACGAAAATGACAGAGTTTGGGGTTATTCTAATTTCCCTTAATATTTTATGATTCCAATTAAGACATAATAAATTTTTTCCACTCTCAATCCCTAGAGGAGGAATACACACCTTTAAAAATAATACAGTGTTGCAAAACAATCTTCGATGCCAAATGGAAACTTTCAGATCTCTAGCTGGAAGATGAGTGGAAAATGTACCTATTCTGTTTAGAAGCATTTAAACCCCAAGAAAAAGAGGTCTTTGTATTTGCTCCTCCACTCCATGACTTGAACAGGATACCTTTGAAGATAAAACTTATATATTACCATAGTTTGGAAGAAGTGGCTTTTTTCATTTTTTGAAATTCCCTTTAAGAAGGTTAGAAAGCCTATCTTCAATAATGTTGAGACTTCCTGAAGGAAGCCAGTGAGTTTTGGAGAGCTTCCCTGGGGACATAATGAGACTTCTGTCATTTGTTTGCCAATGGATATCTCAAAGATATATGGTGCATTTATGGTAAGAAACCAAAGCTACCTGGAGTATGATTTTCCTGCCTTTCCATTCATGAGGTACACAGTAATTTATACAAGCATGCTTGGATTCTTGCACCTACATCCATCCTATAGAGATAGTCATAATGTCATTTCCCATGCCTGCTAGGTGCCCTGGGGAAGAAAAACCATCACTAAAATAAAAATGTTTAAGTATTTTTATTTGTGATGTTACACACGTTATATTTGTAACATTTTATCAAAATATAACATTACTCAAACATGCCTTTCTATTTAAGAGCTAGACAATGGCCAGTCCCCCTCCTTGTTGGCCAATCTTCTACTGATTCACCAGAGATTATTTATGAATTTCTAAATTAAAAGAAAAAGAGATGGACATCATTTGTAAAACAAATTTGCAAGTCTTGCAAAAGATGTAGAATTTCATAAAGTTGACAAAAGTGTTGGAAGAATGGCTCAGATTACGTCTAAAGACACTGATTAATAAGTATCTGGGAGGAAAGATAAGTCAATAGTCTCATTACAGACTTACTGTTACAGGATCTGTGGGTTGTCAGTTTTCTGGCTGGAAACCTCTGTGGCCACAGTGACTTTGCCCAGTTCTTGTCCTGCATCCAAGAAGAATGAGGTATGCAGACAAGTGAAAAGTGAACAAGACAAAGATGAGCTTTACTGAGTGTTGCAACAGCTCAGAAGAGACCTGCAGTGGATAGCTCCTCTCTGTAGACAGGTCATGCATGGAGTATTCAGTTCTCAGATGAGAGGAGGCACTGGAGAGGGTGGCTCCTTTCTGCCAGCAGGTTGTCTCTGCAGCTCTTGGCAGAGAAGGTAGCTCCTCTCTGTAGTTGGTTGTCCCATCATCTCCAGCTGTCAGCAGAGAGAGTGTTCCTCTCTGCAGCTGGTCATCCCATTGTCTCTCTACTCTCTTCCTCCTCTGGCCATCCTCTCCTGTGCTCTGGCTGAGCCTGGGGCTTTTATGAACCCCAGAGGGGAGAAAGTGCTTGTGATTGGTCCATGGGTGGCCATGAGCAGGCCTGGAAGAGGCACCATGAGTCCCCACTCTGGTCAGCAGGACTGGCAGCTCAGCCCCCAACCTTCAAGACCTCCCTGGCTGCCTCCAGCTGCCTTTCATGGCCCCTGGGGCTTGGCCCCAACCCCTGATCCAAGATCAGAGTAGGTGCCCTGAGCAGAGAGAGGCCAGGCAGCAGGAGCAGATCCCCAAGCTTGCAGGAATGGGTGGGAGGGTCCTTCCTGGGGTCCCTGAGGGTGTAGGCTGCAGAGATACTGGGGTTCTGTGCCTGGAAGAGCAGCTGCAGCTGCACCTGGGAGCTCCTAAACCACCAACTCAGAAGGAGCGGGGCTTCCGCTTGTCCCAGGATCCTGCCTGCTCCGTGGAGCTGGAGGCCCAGGTCTGCAGCTGTGGGTTGGGCAGTTGCAGCTGCACCCAGGAGAGCAGATCCTGCACCCCACCCCAAGAGCACAGGAAGGCTCTGATCCACTGCCACAGTTTGGGAGGCTGTAGCCCTGCCCAGGAGGGTAGTGCTCTTGCCTGCTCCTTAGAGCAGGAATCCTGGGTCTGCACTGTGGTTGGGGTGGCTGCAACTGCACCCAGGGAGCTCCTGCCCTGACTCAGACAGGGCAAGGCTCCCACTGGCTCTATAGAGTGTGCAGCCCCAGCCCTGCCTCCCTGATGCAGCCTGCAGCCACTGCCATCATTACCATATGATATTTTTTTCCAGAGTAGTTGTCACCATACATTAGATTCTATTTATTTATGTTTTGGCCCTTTTAGAATGGATGTTTCATGACAGCTGATATCTTTGTCTTTTTTTGTTCTCTGATAAATTCCAAGCACCTAGCAGTGTGCTATGGAACATAGTAGACGTAGATGTTCTAGCAATATTTATTCATTCAATTCATGAATGTCTTTCTTTCCTTTCTAGGATGTTAGTGAGGCTGAGGGCTTGGTCTGTTTGTTGTTGCTGTTACTGTTGCTGTTACTCCTCCACCCCAGGTCATTGAAAAATGCCTGATTCACAATAGGCACTCCATAGACAGCTGTTGAATAAATAACAACACATGCTTCCAATGAGCAAGGTTTGAATAAGAAAGAACTGGGAGACCCTTGGGAAAATTAATACAAATCTTGAGTATTTTTGTAAAAAAAAAAAGGCTTTCTTTATGAACAGTTTACAAAAGTGAAATATCATATAAAGCTTGTTGTACCATGCTATCAATCAATTCTGTAACTAAATAATTGCAAAACAAATCACCATGTTTATTCTTTTCTCACTTAAAAATTTATTTGGATTTATAATTATAAACTATATGTGTGTATGAATACAAATCTGTAATGCATAATACATTTATTTTCATAATGATATTTCTATTTTTTCAAGATAAGTTGCCAACTAAGCTTAGTTTATTCCACTATTGACTATGAAATTGTTATCTCTGTTTTCAAATAGATGACTTTAAACGTCTTATTGCCAGTGCCAACTCACCCTAAGCCAACTCGGAATAGCTTTTATATTTAATTTTATATCCTGCATTGGCCACCTATATTACATGTCTACTGCCATATCATTTTACTAAAACTCTTTACAACCAAAGTTAGCTGCAAAATATTTTATTTTGCAGATGTGAAAAGTTTTCTTAAACTATCTTCAATTTAAAAATATTTCATTTCCAACTTTATGCTCTAAATCACATTGCCATGAGGCTTCCATGCACAGATTGTGATTTTCTCTTTTTCTCCCTCTCATCACAGACGATTTCCTTGAGAGTCAAAGAATAAATATATTTAAGACTTTTAACACGTTTGCCAAATTGCTTTCCAGAAGGGTGACACCTAGTATATTGCCATCGCTAATGCACGAGAATGTTTGTTCCATTGAAACCTATCATTTTACTCGTTAATTTCATAGGCTTAAAATAGTTGCTCATTGTTTAAATTTCTGTCTTATTGCTGATGAATGAATTCGATCTTTCCTCCATCACCCGGTGGTTACTCAGTTGTATTTAATCTTTTGTATGAGGTTCTGCCTACCTAATCTTTCCCATTTGAGGTAATCCATATTCAAATCCTGGCTTTTGCACTTAATATCAACTTGACATTAGAAGTCACTTAAGCTCTATGAGTTTCCATTTTCTCACTTATTAAATGGGAAAATCCACTTTAAATGGAAAATCTGGTTTCTTTCTTTGTTGTATAGACTCATTATCCACAGCAGGAGAGTTTGAATTTTATATAAAGTAGAAAGTCCTTCTTAGACTACCCTTATCTTACATCCCAGAGTAATCATTTGAAACTTCCCTCCCACTTCATGCTCCCTTGATGAACTCCTCACAATTCTCAGGAAAGGATGGCATCACTTTTGCTTGGCCCCAAGTCTGTGTACATGCTCTTCCCTCTCTCTGAGCTGACCTGCTATGCCCTCCATTCTTTGCTTGGATAACTTTTCTTCATTCTTAAATTTCAAGTGAGGATTTTCCTCTTCCTATTGGTATGCCACTTCTGTGTATTCCATTCCAGGTTAGGTGTCCCATTTCTCTGTTCCCAAAGGACTTTTGCAGAGATGCACAACCCACCCCCCCACATCCTTGTTATTGTACTCTGTAGAAATTGATGACTTCTACCACTTGCTACCAGATCGGGTGCTTTTGCAGGGGTAAGGGATTGTTTCAGTATCTTAGTCCTATACCTTGCAAAAGGATACTCAACACATTTTGTAGTAAATAAATAGATTCGTTGAGTCTCTTATGAGCCTACTTAAAGAAGATTATGAGATACAGCAGGAAATTCAGTTTTCCAGTGCCTTGATAAGCAGGAGATTACCATACTGTGGAGCAGTTTTTGCCACTGAAGGGTCAAACCATCTACCACCCATGGGTCCACTCCCCTCCCCAGCTCAGTAAACTTTTATGATCCAGGGCTCTTGGTGCTTCATTCTAACATGGGGAAGTTCCTTGCTGCCAAGAATAGGCAAGCACAGAAGCCTGGGATGCAGGTCCTGCCAACAGAGCTAATTGTACAGCAACATTCTTTGGCAATTCCACAAAGAACGTCAGGACTGTCAAAGGTATGGACAGAGAGGCAGTGCCTACGTGCCTGCTGGGGGGTGAGTGTTTATACCCTTGGGATGCCAGGAGGCAGGGAGCTGGCAGGAGGTGCCTTTGCCCTCTTTTACTCATTAGACTCATAAACTGTGCTCCTGCACAGACTTTCTCAGGCACATCTCATCAGTTAGGGGAGCAAATCTGGGCTGCAAAGGGAAGTCTCAGGAGCCACCCAAGAGCTGTTCCTTCAGGGCAAGTTCCTTGCGTCAGCTTGAGCTTGGACCTTACCCTGTGAAATATATGCTCTGTTCTGAGGAACAAAAGCCATTTTAGACATAGCATCCAACCCTCTGGGGCTCAAAACCTGGAAAACAGCCTGCGAGTGAGAGTGGTGAAATAGGAGAGTCTCCAGCAGACTCATCCATGAGATCACCAGCGCTGGGAATGAGGTCCTCATGGGCCCTCCACATTCCACTAAAGGACCACCCTGTGTGTTGATACAAAGGGACTGGAAAACCCAGAACTCCAACACTATCTCCCGAGCCCTGCTTCAAACAAAGGAAAGACTTGGCACTATGTCCTGGGTACTGTCACACCTATGCCATCCTTCTGTCCTCACAATACCTTGCCATGTGGGTACCATCCCAATCAGTTGTTCAGAAAGAGCCACCTGAGATCTGGTGGATGATCTCTCTCTGTAACGCCACTCTGTGAATGGATTCTGGAGTTCTATTCCATTCCGATCTAGATGATTCAAACATGTCCTCTCTAGACCACCCCCCCCCACCCTCCTACAACTGACTGTGGACTTCCAGGGAGCAGCAGAACCACCTCAAGTGTCACAACCCAAACAGAGTCACTGCTGAGCTCAGCCTGATCAGCCAAACTTCAGCCAATCCAAAGCTTCCTGAGAATAAATTATTATTGTTTGTGCCAAGATAATAATAATAATACAAATTCAATGTGTGAACTTTGCTTGACCCTTAATTGAAACAAACCTACTGGAAAAAGTATATATATATTTGCGACAAAGAAGAAAACCAAACAGGAGTTATATTGCGTGAACTAGCTGGTCCATGATATTAAGAAATTGCTGTTAATACTGGTAACTGTGACACTGTTCTGTGAGTTTGTGAGTGTGTATGTTTTCTCTTTGCTGTTAGAAATGCACATAGAGAAGTATGCCTGGTAAATAAAATGGTACAATGGCTGAGAAGTGCTTTAGAATATTCCAACATAAGAAAAAAATGGGAAGAGGAAGAATGAAACAAGAATGACAAATTTTCCATAACTGTTAAAGCTGGGCAAAACGCCCATGGGTACTTTTCTGCACGTATGAACATTTTCATGATTAAAAAAAATGTTAACAGTATTATCTTTGAGAATTGGGAATTGGGTGACTTTTCCTTTTTCGTGCCTTTCAGGAATTTTCAAATTTGATACGGTAAACATGCATTCCATTGGTTATATTAAAAAAATGCACATTCTCATTTCACATCTTGAATTTTCTAGATAGCTGATGCTTAATGCTGAATTTATCTCATCCATTTGTATGAAAACCCTCTAAAATGTTTCACAAACCTTCCTGCTTTCTTTGAAAGATGAGATGGGAAAATATAAACTGAGCTTTTCTTTGTGACTGTGGCAGATTGCAAAAATGCCCCTGAGCTCCACTTTTCTTGATTCCAGACCTCTGCAACTTGACTGTTCATCTCCTCCCACCATGGGGTGGAGTCTGTTTCCCATTCCCTTGATAAAAGTTGGGCCAGGCTGTGAATTGCCATTAGAATATGGCAGAAGCGAAGATGGGCCAGTTCAGGTCTAGGCTTTGCAGACCTTCTTTCTCCCTCTCCCTACCATTGCCAGGAGAACACACCCAGGTTAGCCTGCTGGAGCAAGAGAAACCACTCAAAGTATAACCATGCTGTCCTAGCTGAGACCATCTCAAGGTCAGGTCATGATCTATAACCTCCAGATGGGCGAAGATTTATGCCCAAGCCCAACTGACAGAAACCAGCCCAGCCACATACCCAGAACTGCCCGGTGCCAGGAGAACCCTGGAAAATACTCATTGCTTATTATTGTATGCCACTGGGGTTTGTGGTTATTTGTTACACAGAATTGTTGTGGCAGCAGATAGAAGATAACAGTGTTTCTGAGTCCAGTTTTATGAAAATAAACCATGACGCTTGCTGAAGTTAAATGGCAGCATTGAGGAGTGGAGGTACAACTGCCTCTGCCCTGAAGAATCCCATTGTCCGGTGCATTGGAACTTTGTTCTTTTAGACAAATATTGGGCAAGCTTTTACTATGATAAAGGTACTGTACAATGCAGTGCTAGGAGATCAGGCTTATAGTCCCAGTTTCAGGGACCCACACTTAGCCAAAGTTATTCACTCTTTTGTCCCTTTCCCCAGGACGAAGACATAGGTGACCTCTTGTGCTTTGGATGGGGCTGTACTGGGGGTCTCACACAGCTGCTCAATTTTAGGAGGAGCACATACCTGCTTTAAGGCTGAGAATATTTTTTCACAGGCTGAGAAATCCCTCACTACATTAAATCCATTAAATGATGCTGAAGATCCGCCTTCTTTCCAGCAAATCCCTAGAGTTCCAGGCAGGAACTATCTCATGCAATTAAGGAGATAGAATCAAACAAGAGATATTTACTACAGATTTTTTTTTTTTTGCACATACAGACATAATGAATTAAAAACTCTGAACAATAGAAAAACCAGAACAGCTATCTATAAATCTATTCTAGAGAAATAAAAGTACAAGCTATACAATTTAATCCTAAGTGCTTTTTTTATTAATGAAATCAAGCACTGTCAAATATTCATGTACATTAAATTTCTTATAATTAAAATGCTGACATATGCTTAAAATAACAATATTCAAAAGAAATGATGAGATCTGTGATGCCAATTCAAAATGATGGTGTTTTCACTCCTGACTTACGCTAGACCACTGATCTGAGTACAAATTACAGTTTTTGAAAATGTGTACTTTCAAGATTTTATAAGTTAGTTCAATTCTGTTGAGCAAATATGTTTTCAGTGCCTATTCTAGGCCAGAAAGTATCAAGCTAGAGAGAAGACACTTTACTGCTACCAAAAATTCAACTGGTTAATGACATTACAATGCACTCCCATAACAATAACCCCAAGAATCTGTATAAGTCTAGAAAGGAGACTTAGCCCAGCCTGGGAGAGATCTTCATTTGTGGGTGTAGGTAGAGTGGTAGGGGGTGATTTTTTGGACTCAGTCTTGAACGATGAGCAAGAGTTAACCAAGTGAAGGAATATAGATGAAGGCTGACCTTAATAGAAAAGGGTTTTTTGTTTTTTTGTTTTTTTTAGAGATGGAGTCCTGCTCTGTCACCCAGGTTGGAGGCTCACCACAACCTTGGCCTCCTGGATTCAAGCGATTCTCCTGCTTCAGCCTCCTGAGTAGCTGGAATTACAGGCACATTCCACCATGCCTGGCTAATTTTTATATTTTTTAGTAGAGACAAGATTTTGCCATGTTAGTCAGGCTGGCGTCAAACCCTTGACCTCATGATCCACCCACCTCCGCCTCCCAAAGTACTGGAATTACAGGCGTGAGCCACTGTGCCTGGCTAGGAAAGCTTTATCTCTGGTTCACAAATGAGCATGCCAAGGCTGGCAGGAGTTGAGTCAATCAGGCATGTTCACATTACAAGGTGCAGCACTTGGGATTTGAATGCAGGACTATCTGATTCTGAAGTCTACAAACTTTCTGTTACAGCTACCATCCTTCTTCCAGGAAGTATCTCCCCTCCTTGTTGGAGAGGTGAGTGGCATGGAGCTCTTGATAACTTTCTATGTGTGAGTATGAAAATCATCTTCCCAGGTCAACAGCAATGTGGATTGGAAAACAAAATGGCTTATAACTTTGTTTGAAAGTCAAGCACGATTCTGAAACACATCTGATGTGCTCAGAGTCAACAAGCCTGCAGTATGAATGATTTCATATATATACATTTTATCATCCCATGAAGTCTGGCTAATGCTCTATCTCATCCATGGAGCTGTCCACTCTGGTTCTGAATCATTCCAGCAAAATTACATTTGTACTCATATTTGACAATAACTGCTTATCAAAGGGGCCCTAATTCATCCAGTTTCTTCCTACCTCCTCAACGTCATCTTCCACAAGTGACTGCTCATTTACTAAGCTCTGACCAAGCTGGTCTTCTTTTCCCTCTTCCAGCCTGCCCATCTCTTGGCCACACTGGTGGTTTGGCATTTGCTAACCCTCTGCTTAGTGTAAACTCCCTACCCTCTTCTCACCATGATCTTTGGATACCTGGCTCCTTCTCACCATGTAAGTTTCAGGTTAATGTTACCTCCTCAGTAAAGCCTTCTCTGATCATTCTATCTAAACTTTCCTTGAGCACTGTCCGTCTACATCACTAGTCCACAAGCTTTATGTCCATTAGCTGTGACTTTCAGCTACTGCTTTTTGAGAGGGTGCCTCAACCTGTTGCCCAGGCTGGAGTGCAGTGGCATGATTTTGGCTCACTGCAACCTCCATTTCCTGGGTTCTCCTGCCTCAGCCATATTGGCCAGGGTGGTCTTGAACTCCTGACCTCAAGTGATCTGCCCACCTTGGCCTCCCAAAGTGCTGGGATTACAGGTGTGAGCCACCATGCCTGGACTCAGCTACTTTTCCTTATTTATATGTTTGTTTGCTCACTTTCTGTGTCTGAGCACATGAAGGCATGGACTTTGTCCTATTTTTACTGTTTCTCTGGAGCCAAGACCAGATTCTAGCACATATTAAGTCTTGAATAAATATTGATTGAATGAGAGAACAAAAGCATGAGGATCACCAGCTTGGGTGGATTGGGATGAATGTCTTATCTGACTCTTTTCCTAAATGGTAAATTTCTTGAAGAAAAGGACAGTTTCCTATGACCAAAAGCACACCATTAAAATGTGGTCCAGTTGGGTTTGCCATCAAGGACTTAATGCCATAGTTTGAGCGTCTCCCTTCAAAACAGCCTACTTTTTGGTATTAGGGATTAATTTCTTATTTGTCAATGGAATAAACACTTTTTTAAGTGACTCTCATCATAATCTGCTGTTTTATGCATCCATAGCCCTGTCTTTGGATCTGTTGTAAGTATTTATAATAGCATTTTATGCTTTGCTATTGCCTTAAATGATATCTGTGATTTCCAATCTATTTTCCACTTTGTTTTGGGGATACATGTATTATTATTTATCTCAATGCACAGAGAGAAAACTGAGCTTCACTGAGCTTAATTCCCTTCTTAGGCAGAGTCAGATGTGGCTCAGAGATCACTAGGATGAGGCAGAATCATTGCCCTCAGGGAACTTATAGTCACAACCCAGCTTTGATGTGTTGTCAGCTGAGCAAGGCACTTGGCGTGGAGTACAAATCTAGTAAGTATTTAGTAAATTACTGCAAAGGAAGCAATAAACTAACAGCACACTGAATTGTCTGCTGTGATTTTGTGACTCTCTACATGATCATATAAGTGGAAAATCAGTATTAAAGCACTTTAGTAAGGAACAAAAGGTGACTCGAGAGCTTCAGATATCTTGATAGAGGTCATTCTAATGGTGTCAAAACAAGATGTACTTATCAATGGAATTGTGTGTACATGTGTTGTCAAAACTTAAAAATGTTGTGCTTAATGCACTGACAATTTCTGATCTGTCCTGTTGAAAATAGTTTGAGCAATTTAATTTGGCTAGAATAAGGAGATAGGCAAGAAGAGATTGTCACCCTCTTTACGTATTGAGTGTTTTCAGCAGATCACTCCAGAGTTCCTCGTTCCTCTCTGCTCCCTAAAGATAAAAGTGCCTCTTTACCTTGCATCACTTTAACATTTAAGATATAGGATAAGACAAAACAGTAACAAGGGGCAGAGAACAAAAATATGTATGTTGTGAGGAAAAACTGTGGGTGCATCACATATGTAAAGCTAACAGGCAGTTCTGAAAAATGAGCACAGATGCCATTTCAGTTTGAAACGGGGGAGCCAGGCCATTTTCTATCAGCTTAATTATTAAGTGAGTCTCTTTGGAATAAATTATAGGCATTTTAAACCCGATTGAGTTATTATACTGCTTCCCCCAAAATAAGAACAAACAAGAGCGCTGCATTGATCGGATGCTGCAAATGGCAAGGGGGATGGTAAAAGGAGTCCTTTTGCAATCAATGCTTATTTTGTATTCTTTTTTAGAGTTTAGAGAATCCAAAGAAAGATGTATATTTCTATCCTGTGATAAGATGCACCTCTATTTGGAAACTTCATCAAATAAACCAGTGTAGACCATGTGGACTTATGGATCTGGAGAAGGAGGAACTATCTGGGCTCCCTTGGGTCAGTTAATTCATCATCTAGTGGAAGTACCAAACACACACTCCCTCTGATTTTATTCACAAGTTGCAAGACATCACATAAAAACCCTTTTAACATATATTATTGAAAATCTCTATTATAGTGCTCCAACTTAGTGAATTTGATTAAATCTCCATGACAGAAAATAAGGCATTGTAACGTATGCACCGCCTTGCAAAGGTCCTATTATAGTGCGGGCACGCTGGCCTTATTATGTTGAAAATGAATGGTCCTGGGAAAATAATTTAGTGAGAGATGAACTTAGAAGAACTAAAAGCATTTAGTATCGAGCAAATTACCAAGTGAAATTGCTTTCCTATGAAACTTTGGGCTTATTGTCAGAGATGTTTAGTCTGCTCAGAATGTTTCATCTAGGAGAATGCCTGTGTTCAGAGAGAAATTCAATTTCCACAGTGGGGGCTCCAGGAGGCTACCACAAGCGGTCTTGGAGAGGGGCTGCATCTGGGCTCTAGAGGAACAAGGTCCAGACACACTTCTGCAAAGTCCCAGTTCTAAGTCTTAGTCTCAAACACAATGATGTCTCCACCCATGGCTGCCCATTTGCCCCGGCAAGGAGTGGGGAATGTATACCTTAGAGCAAACTGACCCAGGCAAGCGTCCTTGGTGCAAACAGTGCTGTTCTTGCTGCAGGACATTTGATATACTTTCCAGCTCTATGTCTAGCATTGGCCATGAGAAATCAGCAACTACAGCAATAGCTGCATGCACAGACCAGAGAGGCAGCATGATGATTTCTCTGGTGAGCGTACACTTTCAAAGGATTTCACATCACTTACACAGAGGAGGTGTTAGTCCTTAATGGCAAAGATATGGATAGAATCACAGAATACCCTACTATGCCTGGAGTACTGAAAGATCATCTAGGGCCTACGACTAGGTGTGACTTCACATGTATATTGATGAGAAACAGGGGCCTGGCGATGTAAGACAAAGAGTTAAAGGGAAGCTTGAAGGTCTTGACCAGAACTCAGGCCTCCTGGCATTATAATCAAGGCTCATAGTATACAATGAACTCTCTTAGCCTCAACAAAGAGGGTTGTACACACAGGGCTCCATGTTGCTTTTGCTTTTCACTCCCAGAAAGCAGCCAGACTAGGAATTGCCATCTGCAATTTACAAATGGAAAAATGGAGGCTTGCAAAGGCCACAGGTAGCAGAGCAAGGTCTTATTCCAAAATCTCTGGAGCCAATATCTTGGGGCTCATCCCCTGACTATAAACCCTCAGTCATACCGATCAGTTTGAATGAGATGAATTTCAGAATACCCGTGGCATCTCCTGCAACTAAAATAGGTAAAGCTGCTTCCAAATTTGATGTGCCGTGTTTTATCAGGATTTAGAGTACGAGGCGATGTTGCAAACATCAACCAAGGACAAGGGGCCTTGACTAGCAGGAAGACTGAGCCTGCAGACGTTATTCTATGGCTGGCTGAGTGTTTTGCAAGACTTGTATGGCTTGATCTAGACTGTGGCTGAATAAGATAACTGGTGGAATTAATTGATAATCATATACCTTGAAAGAGACCCAGAAAGGTTTAATCCAGCCAAGAGAAATGCACGGGACACTTCCTACTTCACTGCAGTCCACTTAAAGGTCAATAAAGCATAGAATCCAAATTGCCTTGTGACTTGAAGGTAGCAACAGGGCAAACCATACCTCACCTTGCTACATGTCCATCAGAATTTGGTTGGGAAGCACAGCTCAGAAGCTTTTCCTGACAGCCCCAAGGCTGGGGTTGGTGCTGATACCCTTTCAAGTTCCCACAGCACCTGGTGTTTGGCTAAAGCACATGGGACACTCTGCTATGTCATTCTGCCTATTCTCAGAGGAACCCAGAGCAACCTCCAGGCAGGTCCTGCATCTGATTCATGGCTCTCTCTCTCTCTCCGGTGCCTAGACCCAGGGCCTGGCACACAGGGCAGAGACACGGCTTCCACACGTGTTTGTTGAAGGAAGGAAGGAAAAACAGGATGCGTTACCATTTTTGTCTCGGTAAATATTGACAGACTCACTCTCTCTACTTGCAGTCTGGTGTCACTATGTCTGCTGTTGCTGTATAAATGTGTGTGAGCCTGGCGAAGGTTCATTCGCTGCTATTGTGTATAATGTGTGTGTGTATTTCCCTCTTTAGCTGTAGAAAAAGCAAGCATCTCCATAAATCTCCATACTGATCATATGCAAAAAAAAAAAAAATTCAACTCTTGTCCAAATGCTGAAGGAAGCGTGTGCAAGGAATCATGGTGTGGAAGGAACTTAAGAGATGAGCCCGATCAACCTCTGCTTTTTACAGATGAAGAAGGGAAAGGCCAGATAAACACAGGATCTTGCTGAAGCTTCTATGGCTAATTAGAAGCAGAGTTTTTACTACAACCTCAGAATCTCTTATCCCAGTCTATTATTCACCCTCTAGGAGCTCTCAGCCTAATTGATTTAATTTGTCACTGACATGTCATACTTAGGATGGGACCAAAAACTGAAACTGGCTATGTCCACAGCAAGGAAGAATAATTAGCAAATTCACATGTTGTGCTGATTTTTGTCTCCCCAAAATCAGAGCCAATTATTGCTTTAAGTAAAGCCATAGGTGGAAGAAAAACACAGACACTGAAAACTTTTTCCAGAATCTGACAAGACAGAACTTGTGCTTTCTCTTCTGGGTTATCTAGGTTGTGATAGACTCAGAATTCAAGTACTCCTTTTCCCATCCCATTTTTTCTTCCCCCTCTCCCTTGCTGACACACATTGAGTATACAATAAGGTATAAAATATGAATTTTGCAGATTTCTCAATAACCTTTACATCATATTTTCCCACTAGTATATTAACACATTGTTGTTCATTGTATCCCAAAGAAAGCTATATACATGTCCTAAACTCTGGTATTTGTGAACGTGACCCTATTATAGGTAGGTCTTGCGGATATAATTAAGGATCTCAAAATCAAATTATCTTGGATTTAGATCAGCTCTAAACCTGCTGACAATTGTCGTTCTCTGAGACAGAGACACAGAGGGGGAGACGATGTGAAGATAAAGGAAGTGGTTGGACTGATGGGTCCACAAACCAAGGGATGCCAAGGACTGCAGGCAGCCTTCAAAAGGCGAGAGGGAGGTTAATGTAGGCAGAATTGGTTCTTTCTGAAGGCTGTGAGGAAGAATCTGTTCTCTCTCTTTCTCCCAGCCTCTGGCAGCCTCTGGCATTCCTTGGCTGGTAGGTGACCTCCCAGTGTCTTCCCACGGCATTCTCTCCAGCATGTCTGTCTCTGTGACCAATTTTTAAACTTTTCTAAGCATACAATCATAGCAGATTAGGATGTATTCTAATCACCTCATTTTAACTTGATCACCTATAAAAGCCTCATATCCAAATAAGATCACATTTGTAAGTACAGGGGGTCAAGACTTCAACATTTTTGAGAGACTACAATTCAGTCCACAACAGGAGGTGTGGAGCAGATTCTTTTTGCTTACACTTTGATATCAGGAATCCTGGCTTTCAGAACCGTGAGAGAATGAATGCGTTTTCAGCTTTCAGCTGGTGGGAGTTTCTTACTGCGGTCCTAGGAAACGCACACACCTTAACAAGGCTGTGCCTCGTTGGTCTCTCCTTCCCTCTCTCTTCTCCTGTTGTTGCATGGTCATCACCTCCTTACATGGCAGCTTTCCATCTATGAGTTGATGCTATTTTATTTTAAAATGATAAGCAGAAATGTACATTCTGTGCTGTTTTATAAGTTGCTCGTGGTTATCAGGGAGACAAAAGTTCATAGCAAAATGATCGCTTTGATAATAGATGTATAAGAAGAAATGTCATCGTCCTTCCCTATCAAGGATACACTGTTGTAGTTGAGTGTTGCAGTGATACCACTGTTCTGGGATAGCATCTCTGTGGTCCTCTTGAGTTTCTTCTCTGGGTTGCAATCTCACCCTTACACACTGCATTGGCAGTCAGGAACATAGGTGGCCATAGATTCCCTTGGAATTTCTCCTATTTTTTTTTTTTCTGCTGAGGAGAGAAATATTTTCCCCAAAACCCTCAGTGGGTCTCCCCATACACCTCATTAGTCAGAATTTGGTTTCATGGCCACCTTTAGCTGTCAGAGTGGGAAAGAGAATGTCTGATTTTCTAAGTCTCTGTATTGGGGTATAGGCAAGGGAAAAGAATATAAGTGGTCAACCAATAACAGTGGCCACAGTCCCCACTGTGCCACTAAGGGCTGTGGGTGCCTTTGCAGTCATCCAGTCATCTGATTGCTTTTGTCTAGCTCAGTGATCCAAAAAATGCAGTGGGCATTGGAATTACCTGGAGAATTTATTAAAATCCAGATGTGTAGGATCCGCTAAGCTCCCCAGGAACCCTGAGCCTGCTGGTCCTCGGATACTCTAAGCAGCACTGGCCCAGAATCACTGCTGGTACCATTGACCTCATTGTTTCTCAGGAAGGTAAAAACACAAGGAGTGGTCAAGACTACTCTTTTAATACTATTATTACTACTATTACTAAAATTTAAAAAGAGGGAAGAGAAAGGGGAATTTCCAGCTGTTGTTTAGCTAGCAGCAACTTCATTTTTGACCTACAGTTGAAAGACACTGGCCTAGGAGTTTGGAGAACTAGCTCCAGTGCTTATTCTGCCATGACATGGTTACATGGCCTTGGGTCAGATACTACCCCAGTAAGGGTCTCGTCTTTTTCTTTGTGAAGTGGCAGCACTAAACTTTGTTTGTTATTATTCCCTTTTCTGCTTTCACATCTATGATTCATTGTTTGTTCACATAAGCAAAACTCACTCTTTCTTTTAACAGAAACTTTTTCAGCATTTACCCAGGGTCATGTCTGTGCTGGGAGCACCCAGTTTGCCTGTGATCGCCCTGTGAATAGGATTTTTAATTCTTTATTTTTGCAGATGTGGGAATCAAGGCTAAATGATCAGTCTATGTGTGTTCAATGGCAGAAAAATTATTGAATAGAGTAACGTGGACAAAGAATACTCCTTTTGCCTTGAAAACCTATTAGATCACCCTTCAACTTCATGTACCTTGAAGGACCTGAATGGAAAGACTCAGTGTTCCTGAACTCAGATGCAAGAAAAGACATGCTTCCCTTGCTCAGAGAATATGTTTGTTGTCTTTTGCAAATCAAAGTATGAATTGTTTAATGGATTTGGCTTTTCAGTTTTAGTGTTGAGAGAGAGAGAGAGACAGAGAGACAGAGAGAGAGAGAAAGGCAGAGACAAAAAATGTCACAAACTCATTTAGTTTGGTGGCTGTCCACTGATAGTTTCCCAAGTAGACATAAGTAATTTTAGCACTTAGCACATCAGTCAGATCTAATTCCAGATCCAACTGAAAGGAATAAGCTCTTTTCCAATGGACCTTTGACCCTCTTACAGCTCCAGATAGGATGGTGTCCTGTGCAAGAGAGAAGAAGGCTGATTGCCGTGGGCTCCCAGTCCAGTGCCTTATGCCAAATCTCTACATTCCAGAAGAATTAAATAATTATGGGGGTGGAGGCACCACTGTCACAAACAATTTTGAATGCGTTCTGCACTAGAAAGCAGAGGTCCCTTAATGACATCAGATCAGTATGCCAGAGGCTCTTTCCAAACCCAAGCTGCTGGCCAGTAGCAGTGGGGGCACAAAGGACAGCCACAAATGCCATACTGGGGTGTGCTGCCTGTGGGGCACTCGCCGGCTATTGTTAAGATCGGAAGAGACGCAGCCTGGTAATCCCGGTGTTTCTGTTGATCCAAGGATCGTCTTTTCTTTCATTTCCCTCTCACCCTCTTTCAACAGGGCTTTGCATGCTTGCACTTGACCAGGGATTAATGAGATTGTTTGCATAAGCCAAGTTGGAGAGGCAGAAGGAGAGACACAGCTTGCGGACACCACTGAGACCTGAGTTTTCTTGGGTCAGGATTCGAGGATAAAGTAGTGCCCCACAGGACAGCCAGTTTACTCACGGATTTGCAGTCCTAGGGCGAGCTGCCACAAGCCAACCAGCGTTCCTTCAGCTCTTCCCGCTGAAGAGAAATTTAGCTTTTGTTATGTAAGGGGCACAGCTTTGGTATTTCTTAGAACTTTTGAGTAGAAAACTCTATGAACACTATTATGATTTTAGATCTGGTTATTATTGTTTGGTTTGCAATAACCAATGGAACGCCTTTAAAACTTTTTACTTTTCCTTTTCCTGTTTCTATTTGTCAGTTTATCTTATGGTCTCATATTGATTCTCCATCCGTTCTCACCCTGAAGCCAGGGTATAATTGATGCCAGGAGCCTGTAATAGGGCTGGGTAGGTGATATGGTTTGGCTGTGTCGCCACCCAAATCTCTTCTCGAATTTCCACATGTTGTGGGAGGGACCCAGTGGGAGGTAATTGAATTGTGGGGGCAGGTCTTTCCATTGCTGTTCTCCTGATAGTGAATATGTCTCGTGAGATCTGATGGTTTTAAAAATGGGAGTTTCCCTGCGCAAGCTCTCTTCTCTTGTTTGCCACCATGTGAGATGTGCTTTTCACCTTCTGCCATGATTGTGAGGCCTCCCCAGCCACGTGGAACTGTAAGTCCATTAAACCTCTTTCTTTTGTCAATTGCCCAGTCTCAGGTGTGTCTTTATCAGCAGTGTGAAAATGAACTAATACCGTAGGACAGACCACAGTCCAAGTTAGAGGAAGCCTTAAATGAGTTCTATGTTCATTATTCATTTTTACTTAGTTTTTCAATATGCAGATGGAGGTGATAATAATCTATCCAAAGTATGTCCTAGAATGGCATGCAAGGAAGTGGTTAAAAATGCTATAAAGTCATTGTCATTGTTGCTGTTGTTGCTGTTGACTTTCCCCCACAGCCACTCTGCAGTTAGTAAGTGCATCTCCTGGTCATCCTGACTACTCCTCTACTTAGCCGTCTCGTAGGTTTAACCCCCGCTTGGTGTGACACAGGTCGCAATTTTCCTGAAATCAGCAGAGTTGTATTTTTTCAGCTTTCAGGCTTTTCACATGTCTTGAAGCAGTAAGAATGGTTCTCTTTGGCATGAATTTGGGGGTTTTGTACTTTAGAAGTAGTTGTATTTGCCCTCCATTGTCAAATATGTCATTTCAACCTGAAAACAAGTTATTTCAACTTAAAGCTTAGGGTCACCTGAGGCCACTCTGATTGCTGCCTGGAAAGTGGAAGGATTGAGTACAGCAGGAGTTCAAGGTGTGCTGACACAAGAGCCGGCTGGCAAGCAGGTCTGGACTGGAAGCAGCATTTGTAGGAGAGGCTCACGGGGCTGGTTCCTGTTCCCTGGGCCTGTTGAATTCCTCAGTCCTCAGAACAGATGCAAAGTCCTGTGGATTCTCCTGGCTAACTTCTCCTGCCACATTCCTTTTTTGACTATGTCTCTCAATTCCTTCTGTGTTTTCCGTCATCAGAGTGGTAAGTAGCAAGACTAGAGGAGGAATTAACAAAAGTGAAAAAATGAGGAGATGATGAGGGGAAAATTTAGTAAATTTCCTTCTTACTTTAAACGCTGGGGGATGGGGAGGGGAGCGGTGCTTGTCACCCGCTTCCTATTATAATATAGTACAAGACCTAATTAAGAAGTTAATTTACCAGTTCTCATGGCAGCAATAATAAAAATATTATTATATTAAATATTATAAAAAATCTGTGTATGGTATTTTTATAAAGTGTTTGTAGAGTTTTCACATATTTTATTTATTATTCAGTAAACATCCATTGAATGCTTGCACTGCCAGAACTCCTATAGGTGTCACAGGAGAGTTTATCATTCTAGTGTTAGAGACATTAAACACAGACACACACACTCAAAGCAGAATGAAGTGGACATATGACAGGGTATGCTCCCCAGTGCTATCAGAGAAGCAGGTACAGTGGGTTGCCTGGCCAGCAGCCCCTGTGAGGGCCTCGCCATGCCTGTCCAGATGTAACTCATCCCCTATTGACACAGACCTTGAGTCCTGGGAGGGCAAAGACTGATCTTGCCCAACACTCACATGCCAGTGCCGAGCCCAGCCTGGGGCTGGAACACCTTTCTGCTTGCTCTTTATTCAGCCCTTTGACATCATTCATGCCTCCATCTATTCCCCTCTTGTGAAACTCTCTGCTCACTGAACTTCCTTGACACCACCCTCTCCTAGAGTTACTGGATGGGAAGTCTTGACTGCAAGTTTTCCAGGTTCTTGGCATATTCAACAAAGAGTTGAACAAAATGCACAGATAAAGCAATGGAAGACAAAAGCAAAGAATTATGGAAATAAAAGTACACTCCACAGAGTGGGAGTAGGCTGCAGCAAGTGGCTTAAGAGCCCTGATGGTAATATTCCCTGAATTTTTTATTGAATTAAAAGAGCATGGTAACACCCCTAAGTATACTTTAGAAGCCTCTGATACTTTACACCCTATACAAAAGAAGGATTCTGCCGAGGACCAATCAGAGGCATCCCACCTATGATGTATATGCAAATGAAGGTTTCAGAATGGACCGTTTACAGACCTTCCCTTTAGTGACATAACAGAGGGGAGGTTTGAAGAGGGAGGGGCCTTTGACCTCTCATTACTTGGTCATAGAAAGGTGGGGTTTTCCTCTTAGTCTAATTTCAAGAAGGCAGCTATGGGTTGGCCTTAGGTTTCCTGTCTCCAGACCCTGTTCTTCTCACTAGTGTTCCTCCTACCTGGTGAGAATGCCTTTTCCATCTTCCAATGTGGCGATGCCTCAGGAATAACTTCTGGGTCCTCTTCTGTCTTGTCTGTCTATCGTTTCTCCAGGTGTTCTCATTCTCTGTCATGGCTTTAAATGTAAGCTAAAAACTCCCAAATATAGATTATCAGCCCAGACATTTGTCATATCCTTTTTGATAAGTAATGGAAACCCTCAACAATGATGTGTTCAAAATGAGTCTACTTCCACTCCAAACCTATTTTTCCTCCTAGTCTTCCCTGACTAGGAAAATTTTTCTCTCTCCTCAGCTCCCCACATTGTTACTGCTAGAAGCCCAAGGGTCCCTTGGACTGTTTCCTTTCTCTCAAGGGTAGACCCCAGTCCAATTCATCACTACCTCCTGATGACTCCAGTTCCACTTACATCTCCAATACCCCCCAGTTTCCAACTGCACTGCCATGATACTGGCAGGTGGTCCAAGCCATCATCGTGCTCTGCTCAGCTTCCTGTTTCCAGGCTCACTCCCTGACCGTCCTGCCCTTCTCGTCAGACAGCCAGAATGATCTTTAAATCTGTAAAACATCCGGGTGTTGTGGCCCATGCTTATAATCTGGGCATTTTGGGAGCCCGAGGTAGGAGAATCATTTGAAGCCAGGAGTTTGAGACCAGCCTAGGCAACATGGTGAGACCCCAGTCTTTACAAAAAATAATTAAAAAATAGCCAGGTGCAGTGGTGCATGGCTGCAATCACAGCAACCCAGGCGGCTAAAGCAGGAGGATCACTTGAGCCTGGGAATTTGAGGCTGCCATGACCTGTGATCCTGCCACTGCACTGCAGCCTGGATAACAGGGCAAGCCCCTGTGTCCATAAAGAAAAACCACGACAAAGATAAGAACAAAAATCCATAAATCACTAAAACAAACCAAAAGACTCTAATGGTTTCCCAGGAAAGTAAGAGTAAAACTCAAAGCCCTCATTGTGATGCACAGGGACCTGCAGGATACGGCACCTGGTCTCTGCTATGTACTTCTCCAACTTTCTGCAATTCCACTCACTTTGTTCCTTGAGACTGCCAGGCTGTTTCTTACCTTGGCCCCTTTGCCCAGGCCTTGCCTTTCGTTCTGCAGGTCTCTTTTAAAAGACCGCCACCTTGGAGAGACCTTCTGAATCAAGTAGCCTACCAACCAGCTTCCCTCACTCCCTCTGGGTCCCACTTATTTCCTTCACGGCACTCCTCACAGCATCACCTGTACTTTCCTGGCCACTAGCATATCAGTTTCTTGAGGGTGATACCACACTCCACTTTGCTACAGCTTAACTGGCGGGTAACACAGTGTGTGGGATGGAGCAGAACCTAAATAAGTACTTGTCTACCAAATAAGTAAATCCTTAAAGATGTTTTCTTCAAGGATGTGTGTACAAGTCACCTGCATCATGGTAGCATTCAGTGTGGGGATTATCTCTCTCTTTAAATTTAGTAATTGTTCATCTAAGATCCATTTTTTAGAGAAACATGTTTCAGAAGAAGAAAGAGATACTGATTCCTATCCTCTATTTAAATGCCATGGGTGTCGAACCAACCTACTTAGCCACCTTATGTTAATCACTGTTATGAATTACTTATTTTTAATTAAGTGCTTGATTATTAAATGATAAAATCTATTCACTGCATGGCTAATATGCTCCTCTCTGCTTTGACTCTTCTAAATCGGGCCAGGTAAAAAGGCTTCACATCATGGATGTTGGTAAGTCCCACGTTAGGATCTGTTCTGTTGATCAGCTTTCTCAGATTCTGTCCTGCGTATTACAGACTCCTGAGAGACCCCTGTGTACACTGAGTAGATAAGAGCTGTTGGGGATTCCTGCAGTAAAGAAGTCTGCTTGCCCTTAGAATTTCCTACACTTACCTTAGTATGTAGCACTTTCATCTCGATGTCTAATATCTTGCTGTGCAAAAGTGTGGTTGGCACCCAGCATCACTGGCATTAGAAATCTCAGGCTCTATCCTAGATGCAATGAATTGGAACCTTGATTTTAAGGCCATCCCCATGTGACTCATAAGCACATTAAAGCTCCAGAAGCACTGCATCAGACAACAGTGAGACGCTATCCCACTTGATCTTGCCAAGGACACTTTGCAGTAGTATTATCATCCTCACTTTAGAGATGACAAAACTGAGGTCAAGAAAGAGAATGTGACTTGGTCAGTTTCTCATGTTCAATGAGAAGCAGACACAAGAAAAGAAGAACTCACATTCTGCTTCCTAGTCCTTCCATTGTAACAGGATGCAAGAATATCAGATCAGAATGAAACAGCAGGAAAGTATTGATTTCTCAGATTCCAAAATAGAAATTTCATCATAAATCAGAACAAGGAATAGCCACCATCCATATTAAAGAGGTCTGGGGAAGGAGGAAAAGAGGCAGAGGAAGTGAAGATGGGAACTCTAATAAGTCTTCTGAAACAAAGGAGACTGATTTGTGTAATGTTTAGTCTGCCAGCTCCATCCTTGCAGGGTTGCCAGGGTCCAGCTGCATCCCCCTCTGTACGGCCTCCTGCCAGGATCTGGCAACTCCTCCTGACATGCACTTATCCAACTCTAGTGTGCTCCAGGATTTCCATAGCCTCAAGACCAGGTGCTTCAACATCCCTTCATGATTTTCCCAAAGCGAGCATACTTTTTAAAACTGTCTCAGCACTAAACTCCCCTCAAATTCTCGCAGTTTTGGTGTGTCATGTATTTTCTGCTGAAACTCTAACAACTGTGTATGCTCTTATAATCCCCATGTTATATTTTTACATTGACATGCTATCCAAATGAAAATGTATTATTTATGATGTATGTACATTTGAACACGGAGAGAAATGGAAAAGTTCTAGAGAAATTGTTCTGAAACATGCTTTTCTCAAAAAAATTTTATTTTTTGGCATGTATTTAGCCTGAAACTCATTTATCTAGTTTGTTTCTCTTGATATTATTTCATCATATGAGACTCTGTATTTTATTTAAATAGTCCTATGTTGATAGACTTTAAAGTGACTGCCAGTCCCTTGTTCTTGATCATGATGCATTGAACATCTTGCACGGTTGTGCTTGCACAAGAGCTGATGTTGCTTTAGGGGCGCCCTTATAATTGGTACTGCCAGGTACTGGATGCATGCACAGTTCTCCCAGATAATGCTATGCTGTGCTCCTAGATGTCACCAGGGTTCTCCCCTCCTGCAACTCGTGGGTGGGTTCTTCAACACTTGGAATTATCAAACTGTTTAATCTTTGCCATTCTGACGTATGATAAATGGTATCTTATTCTTGTTTAATTTGCATTTCCAGACAATTAAAGAATTTAGCATCTTTTCATAAATTTACAGGCCATTTTAATTTCCTCTTCTACTCACAGCCTTCACTTACTTTCCTTTTCATCATTTGACTTTTAAATATTAATTTGTAGATATGCTTTACATATGTTGAATCATAATACTGCTTTATGTGTTGTGAATGTTTTCCTTCCTACTGTCAAATTATATATTCTGTTCTCTGAGGTTCTGGTATGAGATTTCTTTTGGGAATTTTGATCTGGTTAAATTAGTCATTTTTTTTCTTTAAGATTAGTGTTTCATTCTGTTATCCATTTTGTTTGAGAAAGCCCTCTTAATTCCCAAATCAACAAAACATTCTCCTATGTTACTTTCTTATACTTTTAAGTGTATTTTTAATTACTGGGTATTTATTCCTTCTCAAATTCATTTTTCTCTTTTATAGGAATCCAAGTACTAATTATGTTTCATTTTTACTTTATTATACATAGCTATTTTCACCAAGCTACATATTAAATGTTCATTGTTTTCCTGGCTGTTAATTAGGGGCTTAATGCTAACTATTGTAACACTCCTTATTCATCTTTGACTTACACAACTCAATTTCTACAATTCAATGTGGGTCAGCTTGTCCTCCTGGACAGCTCTTCTTCATGCAAGGCTACAGAAATCTGGCTCACTCCGTTTTGATCTTGTACCATCTTGGAGTCCTTTACTTCTAATCATGCTGCACGAAGTAAATGGAAATAACCACTCAGGACATTTTAGGGACTAGATATGGAAATACTGTATATCATTTTCATCTATATTCCATTGGCTCATTTCTAGACACAAAGAAAGATGGGGAATGTAGCTTCCCTGTGTTCCCAGGAAAAAAAATAAAATGATCTGGTTACTGTTTGGCAGAGGCTCTGTCATACCCACTGGTTAGCCATCCTTCCTCTATCCTATGCTAAGTGCCCTTATATGCAAGTGTTTGCTTCTGCCCTCATCCTTATGGTCCAGTGATCTGTTTATCATTTATTGGATAATACTTAGTCATTTTAATTTCTATAAAATATAATGCATCTCCATATTTAGTAGAAAAATCACCCATTTAAAAACATTTTTGACTTATTCGTCTATTTTTCACCTGTATTCATCCATGTGAAATTAAAAATCAATTTGTCATATACCATGAAGAATATTACTGGGATTCAATTGGGTTGGATTAGTAAATTGTTAACTTACAGATTAATTGGAAGAAAACATTTAAAAAATTTGTTAATTTCCCATGTTTAATATTATGTTTTTGGTGGCGGTTATAAGACTGTATGCATCTTATTAAAAGTATGCTTTTAAATGGTAAATTTTAGTAAAGCTGACCAAAAAAATGGATAGAACTGAGGACACAGTTGCTTAATTTTCAACCTTCCTTGATCTGTAATAAATGCTTTACAGCTTTGCATTTCCTTCCGAGCACCACTTTAAATCCTTCAAGATTTTTCTTAATAAAAACATTCAAACACACCAAAAGTAGGTGATGGTACCATGAACTTCTGATGTCCACTTACCCCAATTCAACAATTATCAATGTTTTACTGTATTTACTTCATCTAGTCCCCTTTGCTTGTCTTAGTTGAAATAATTTAAAGCAAATCCAAGACATATCATTTCATTTTTATATAATTAGGCATTTTATGACACATAACCATAAGTTGTTGGATTAAGTGAAAAATCAAATCATTGTCTTTGTTTTTAAATAGGTGAATTTAATTTGTTTTTTATTGCATTTTATATACTTGGACATATAAAGGTCATATTATTATTATTATTTTTGCTTTGTTTCAGTATCCTGCTATTAGTTTTTTTCTTCCAGTCTTGTGTTAGAGAGACTTTTTTTTTCTTCTTTTGGTGTAGAAGATATACTTTGATTTTATAAATTTTGTATGGCCACTCTTGTATCTTAACCCCCATATTTAACTTTTCTTCCTGAAAATGCCTAACTGTATCATTACCCTCTTTGTACTTAATGAAGACAGAGACTGTAATCTACTACTTTTTCCCACTGGCCTCTGCCTTCTAGATCTCATGTTATTTTTTCCTAAAATTTAGCTTCAGATTACTATTAAACACATCAAGGTACAATTTACTGATAATGATTAGTACTGTGACTACTACGCTGGGATGGCAGAGGCTCCAGCGGAGGACCTACGCTCAGCTGAGTTGCCATCTTGGCTGTGTTTCCCATTCTGTCTGTAAAGTTTACAGCCCAGGGCCCACTGCAGTTCAGGCAAATTACCCCTTCTACACATCGGCTCTTCTGCTCCCACAGTGGACACTGGGAGCATAGCAAGAGTCATGTTTGTCCTCAAAACTGATTATGCCAGGGGTAAACTCTATGATTTAAATATCCCACGAATCACCAATATGAATGCTAAAGGAGAAAGAGTTGTTTCCATGAAAACCACATTGAATTATATGAAAGAAGTATCATAATCACGCTGTCTAATTAAATGTAAGACAAATATAAAGGAATGAAACATTTGTAAAATATTAGGAACATTCTACCTTCAGATTCCTTGTCAAATTAGTTTCTCACACTAATTAAAAGTAATTAAGGTTTTTTAAAAGCCATATGCTGATCTGAAGGTGTGGTGCATACATAAGAAACATATAGAACTTCATTCAGCCACATGTATAGAAATTGAAAAGCCTCAAAAAGTCAATGAATTCATCATTAAGGTATAAATTTTAAATAAAAATATATTTTAATGAAAATAAAACCTTGTGTCATTGATACATTATTGTTATTTTCTTTTTTGCCTACTAGTCTTATATTTGTATATAGGAAAGCTTCCACTGTATTATTATTCTTATTGTTTAGAATTATTTTTTATTACAGATTTCTTTATCCTCCATTATTTCTTGTCCTTTCTTATCACTCCATTTATCTTCTTGTTAGCGTATATCCATTAAGATTAAAAAAAAAATTGACTGGGTGCAGTGGCTCACGCCTGTAATCTCAGCACTTTGGGAGGCTGAGGTGGGTGGATCACGAGGTCAGGAGTTCACGACCAGCCTGGCCAAGATGGTGAAACCCCATCTCTACTAAAAATACAAAAATTAGCTGGGCGTGGTGGCAGGCACCTGTAATTGCAGCTACTCGGGAGGTTGAGGCAGAGAATTGCTTGAACTTGGAAGGAGGAAGATGCAGTGAGCCAAGACTGCGCCACTGCACTCCAGCCTGGGTGACAGACAGAGGCTCAAAAAAAAAAAAAAAAAAAAAAAAAAACGTGAGATTCTGCAGGTGGTAAATTCTCTAAGACCTGCACATCAGACAAATGTCTGTACATCACCTTCCTTCTTCCCCTATGACATGGCTAATGTGAAGCTCTGAGTTTAAAGCAATTTTCCCTTAGTATTTTGTAAACAGCATTCTCATAACTTCTAGCATCCTGTGCTGTAAATGGAAAACCTGATGTCAGTTCAACTATCATTACTTATTATGTGATTTATCTTTTCTCACTTGAAGCTTTTCAAACTTCATTTTTGTTTGGTGTGTTGATTTTTTAATTTTCGGAAACCTCATCCATGTTCATTCAAAATATTACCCTCCACCATTGTCTTTATTCTCTGTTTTCTCTATCTAGAATTTCTTTCAGGTGACATGTAGAGTTTCTAGATCTATGCCACATACCTCTTAAATTTTCTTTCCTATTTTCTATTTCTTTACCCATTTATGCTGCATTCTGGATGTTTCCCTAAGCTTTGTCTCCCAGTAACTGTTTCACGGTTCCTGTGCTTCCAAGCTGCTATTTAACAGTTATGGAGGGCATTTTCCTACTAATTATCTTTTTTTCTCAAGAATGCTAACTGGTGTTCTCTGCAAATGCATGCTCTTGTTTCTTGACATCATCTTCTTATTTTATGGTGCTCTCTTCCTTTTCTCTCTTTGAGAATATATTTGTTAAGTAAGTTTGTCTGACATGACTTTCATCATCCGCAGGTGCCTTCTTAGTTATGAAATCATGATGCACTCTCATCTTGGAAATACATAAGGACTGGTGTTTATTGACTACCTACTCTGTGTGATTCAATGTAGGGCAGCCAGCAGTGCTAGCGTCAGTACTAGTACAGTACTAAAGGGTTTCCCAGGATATGAAACTTTCAGTGCTAAGACCAAGAAAGTCCCAGTCAAATCAGAACGAGTGCATCACCCTAGTTCAATGTCCCGGGACCCTTATGGTGGATGAAACATGCAAGAAGTCTCCTGCTCCATGGACCCTGTATTCCAATGAAGAGAGAAACATAATAAACAAGTAAATACAATGAATTATGAAGGTAAGGCCAAGAAGTGAAATTTGATAAGAAGAAAATAAAGCAAGGTGATTTAACAGAGGGTGACTGTTTAGGGTGGTTGATCCAGAAGGTCCTCACTTAGGCAGATGGTGTTCTTTTCTGTTTCTGAGACCTTTGTAATAAGAAAGAGTCAAGTGTAAGAACATCTGGAAACTAAGCTTTTTAATCAGTGTGAATAGTAATTACAAAAATTCTACAAAGGCATAGGTGTGGCATATTAAAAAAGATAGGGAGAGAGAAAGAAAGAAATCTAGGGCTGGGCACAATGGCTCATGTCTGTAATCCCAATATTTTCGGAGGCCAAGGAGGGTGGATCACTTGAGGCCAGGAGTTTAAGACCAGCCTGACCAACATGGTGAAACCCCATCTCTATGAAAAATACAAAAATTAGCTGGGCATGTTGGCATGTGCCTGAAATCCCAGCTTCTAGGGAAGGTGAGGCAGGACAATCACTTGAAGCTGAAAGGCAGAGATTTCAGTGAACCAATGCTGGGCCACTGCACTCCAGCTTAGGAGACAGAGCTAGATTCTGTCAAGAAAGGAAGAAAGAAAGAAAGGAAGAAAGATGAAAGAAAGAAAGAAAGAAAGAAAGAAAGAAAGAGAAAGAGAGAGAGAGAAAGAGAGAAAGAAAGAAAGAAAGGAAAAGAAGGAAAGGAAGGAAGGAAGGGAGAGAGGGAGGGAAGGAAGGAAGAAGGAAAAAAGAGAGAGAAAGAGAAAAAAAGAGAAAGATAAAGAAAGAAAAAGAAGAAAGAAAAGAAAAGAAATCTAATGTGGGTAGATCATCATCGTGAGCAAGAAGGTACATTTAGAAAGAAAGGCAAAGGCCAGGTCTGTTCGGGCCATGTGGTGCATGGCAAGGAATGTGGATACCACTCTTACCACAATAGCAAGCTTTTAAAGGGTTTAAATAGGACAGTGACATACTGTGATTTATGTCTTCAAAAAATATCTCTGGATGGTGTATGGAGAAAGGATGGCAGTGGAGTCTAGTAAGACTAGCTAGGAAATGATTGCAGTAGGGTCCAGCAGGAAGCAACTGAGGTCTGGACTAAATTGATAACAGTAGAAATGGAGAAAGGGTGGTGGACCTGAAATATAACTTGAAGGTAGGGTTGGCAACATGTGCTGATGTATTAGAGAGCTAGAAAAAGAAAAGAAAACACGACTACTGGATTTTAGGCTTCAGTAAGTGAATGGATAGTATTGACCAGGAGGGGAAGATTGAGATGGGGTGGGAAGCTCCGAGTCCTGCTTTGGCAGGTTAGGTTTGAGATGTCTTTGAGACATCACACTGTGTCAGGTCGGCAGTGTGTATGAACATTAGGTGTTCGATGGTGTGGGAAGCTCAGAAATGTAACTTTGGAGATTATTAACGAATAGTTGGCATTTAAAGTCAGGTGTCTGGATGGGATTACAAAATGTAATCCTACTGTAAAACAACAACAACAACAAAACAAAGCACACTGTAGATGTAGGAGCTGAGGACCTAGTTTTGGGGCATTCCAACATTTTAATGTGTGCCAGAGGACGAGGGCTGAGCATAGCCCTCCACTCAAATATTCTAAGGGGAGGCAGCTCCAACCCTAGACCAAGAGGGTGACCCCATGTGTGTTTCCTGTCCTTCAACAGTGGCATTTGCCATAGACCCTTACTTCAGTCTCCCACAAATGCTATGATTTGAAGACTGAGATCTTGGGGGTGGGAGTGGGCAATGAGCTCTTGGCAATGACAAATAGCTCTGCCTTGGGAGTCCTCCCAAGACAATCTTCGTAGACATTCTTCACGATCAAGAAGCACCTGTCCATCTTCAGATTATCTCAGGAAACAGAAATAGAAACATGCCAGCCATAGGTAGCAGCTTCAGTCCAGCCCTCTTTCTTCCCTGGGTCCGGATGCCCTGCCCCTTCCCTCCCTCTCACATCCTGCCAAGCTCTTCTCATCCTAAGTCCAGGCTTCATGTCTCTACTCTGTACTCAGGACAATGACCCTTACTTTCTCTCTCTCTTTGGAAAGATAGTTTCATACCTGCACTGCAGAAATGTCTCTTTCTTATTTCAGACCTTGTTTGTTTACATATTTAATTATTTTTATTGTATCTTTTCTGTAGTATGTTTTGGGACATGAAAGTGAGGTTTCAATATATGCTCAACCTACCATCTTAGAAATGGCATTTCATCTATGGTATTTATCATTAAAATGAGTTGGGATTTGATATTAATTATAATTACCTAAAATGTATATTCTAATGGGGAGCTTAGAACTGATTTTAGTATAAACACTCAGACCCCACAAAAATTTAAATTTGGTTAGTGAAAACGCTGAATTTTTTAGCATTCACAATGATACATCTGCCAAGGGAAGTGCACAGTCTCCAATCCTTGGTGCATTGGTCTCTTTTTCCAAGGATAAGTGTCATTAAGTCTTGGTTAAAGTCAAAGATACTGATGATGCCACATTATCCAGGAGTTTAGTCTATGGGAAAGGGTATAAATAACCGTGAACGGAGTCAAATGCCTTATTTTCTTTTCACCCGCTGCTCTATTATAGAGAAAACTTCATATACTCGTGGCGGCGAGATCTGGGACTTAGCATTAAGTTTAGGTAAAAGGAGACAAGAAAACCACTTAGCTGGATTTCATTCAGGCATGTTTAGCCTGGTGAAAAGTCAATCCTGCTTGGGCCCAAATTCTCTCACAGGGATGACATCCACATTTGGAGCAAAGTCGTAGGCCATAATGAACCATCTCTCTGTCTTTGCACTTCTTCTGTGTGTGCATTCCTGTTGAGAATCCCACATTTGTTCAAGAAATCCTATGTTCTCAACACTCATATATTCTTTCCCTTTAGCTTGCAGAGAAATGAAATTCTCGAACTGTCCACAAATGGATTTAATGCACTTTTAGACTCCAGAAAGATTGTGATAGAAGAGGATAACATTGTGCATATAGAAGTGCATATTTGCTTCAAAATTTTAAGAATTTAAAATAACCTAATTCCATTGCCTCACTCCTGTCATGCATTGCAAAGCACTTCTGAATTACAAGAAAAGTGTAGTGTTTTGTTTTCTTTAGCAAAATTATTTTAGAAGTGGAAAAACATTTCACATGAAACTTAACCATGGGGATACATCAAAATCCTGCATGAAGATAATTGTTTTCAGACATTAAATACATGTACACAACCTCACTAAAGTAAGCCACAAATATAAAACATACTAATTACTTAGTAAATGTGGAGATAATTTCCAATGGAAAAAAGTAAGTTTTTTAAAGCTACACGAAAGTGAACTCTAAAAGTAAGAGACCAGTGTGGAGAAAAATATGAAAAGATAAAATCTACAATTTCAGTTTCTTTTTTAATGCAAGTAAAAGTTTGGATGCTGCAGGGAATTTCCACAACATTTTATACTATTGAAAAATAAGTTTGTCATCTTAGGTCCTGTCACATAGCTGTTTGTGTTCGGTTTCTAAAGCCTTGACATCAGAACTAACTGAAAAAGTATCTGAAAAAGAAGGAAAAATGGAAGGAAGGAAGGAAGGAAGGAAGGAAGGAAGGAAGGAAGGAAGGAAGGAAGGAAGGAAAGAAAGAAGGGAGGGAGGGAGGAAGGAAAAATGGAAGAAAGGAAGGAAGGAAAAATGGAAGAAAGGAAGGAAGGGGAAATGGAAGGAAGGAAGGAAGGAAAGAAGGAAAGGAAGGCAGGCAAGCAGGAAGGAAAAAAGGAAGAAAGGAAGAAAGGAAGGAAGAAAAGCTGGGCTTTAAAGCTCAAATAAGTGAAGGAGAAATAAAATCAGTCTATTGGTCATTGCAGAGAAGACTGACTAAATTCTGTCCTAATAAGTTATTTTACTATTTGAGAAGGTCACAGAAGGGACTTCACTTTATGTTATATATATTTTTTCCTAATCTAGTATTCTTATCCTTGTCATCTTAATTTCTGTTGCAAACTGTGCTCTCAAATCGTCACCCATGTACCATTTTGCCCTGTGATAGGCAGAAGAGTGGCTCCTAAATTTGTCCTTGTCCTAATTTCTTCAGCTTGTAAATATGTTATCATACAGGCAAAGGGACTTTGCAGATGTGATTAACTGAAGGATCTGGAGATGGGAAGATGATCCCAGATTACCCAGTGGGCCTAATGTCATCACAAGAGTTTTTATGAAAAGGTGATGTGGGGTGATGTCAGAAGAGGTCAGAGGTCAGAGTGATGCAATTGCCAAGAGGAGACCATGAGCCAAGAAGTGTGGGCAGCCTCTGGGGGTTGGAGAGGTCAAGGAAACGGATTATTCCCTGAACCTTCAGAAGAAATGAAGTCCTGTGGCACATTGATATTAGGGTTCTTGATATTCAGAACTGTAAGAAAATAAGCTTGTGTTGTTTGTTACCCCCTAAGTTTGTGGTATCACTTACCATAGCAATACGACACTAATACATCCACCTTCCATGTGGGACTAGAAGATAGTTGTCCCTGGGTTTACCTTGGAACCAAAATCCTCATATGCTTAAGCCTTTGATATGAAAAGGTGTAGTATTTGCATATAACCTACACACATTCTTTCATATGATGTACTTTAAATCACCTCTAGATTACTTATAATACTTAACATAATGTAGATGATATGTAAATCATTTACATTGTTTAGGGAAAAATGATAAGGAAAAAAGGCCTGTTCATGTTCAGTACAGGTGTCATTTTTTTTTTTTTTTTGGATAATTTTGATCTGCAGGTGGTTGCATCCATGGATGTGGTATCCACAGATAGGAAAGGGGGCCGACCCCATGTGCTGTCTCCGGCTTCCCTTCCCAGCTTCTCTCTCCAACTTCTCAGAAATTGTCCATGATGTTTTTGAGGTCCTGAGACTCAGAAGGAGCCCCTCACTTGTAATCTAAGTTTCCTTGTAGGTGGACTAGAGCCTTTACCTTTTCTGTAAAGCTAATCCCATTTAATAAGGTGAAATGGCTTGAATCAAGCCAGCCTAACCGCCCTCCCAGAGCAGAAGGCCTCCTCCAATTTCCATCTCCTGTCTAATTCCCCCGAAACAGACATGGAGGCCTTTACACAGCTGACTGCTCTGTGCCCCTCCTTGGCTCCCCACGGCCTCCCATCTGCCTCCTCATGAGTGGCTTACAAGCATGAGCTCCTCTGCAGCTTCATCTGTTACCTGTCTGCCTTTAGCACCACTCATGCCCCCCATTCCATGCTCCAAGCACAGGGAACTTCCCCAGGCCTCCGGACACCCAACACAAGCTCTTCCTTCGTATTCTTGATGGGGCCAAAGTCCTCCACCTGGACACACTTCCGCTTCCTCCTCTCTCTCCCTAACTCCTTCTCATCCTGAACTTTTCCCAGGAGGCCTTCCTTGGTATTCCTGCTCCCTCAACTAGGTTCAGGGTTGCCTCCTCCTTGCACTTGCTCCTTAGAGTCCCTCCCAACATCCCCCATTCACAGAGCTTATCCCATTTTACAAAACCACTGATTGAACTGTCTACTCTTCCTAATGGTCTGCCATTTTCTAGGACGATGCTTCTCAAAGTGGGGTCCCCCAACCTGTATCAGCAGGATCAATAGAGTATTTCTTAGAAATGTTAATTGTGGGTTTATACCCCAAGCCCACTGAAGGAGAAACTCAGGAGTGGGGCTGGCAGGGTTTGTCTCAACTGGCCCTCCAGAGGGTTATGATGGATGCTAAGTCTGAGAACCACTATTCTAGGTAATGCATACCATTTTTGTGTTATTCATCTGAGAATATCCTAGCATCTATTTAGTGTTTAATAAATCCTTATGGAATTAGTACAGCAATTTTTTACTAGAGGGTAGGCTGGCACAAAATTGAGTCACAGTAACTATCAGAATTTTGCGTGTGCTGTCCCATTAATCCCCACGCAAATTTTAAGCAGGGAATATTGTTCAGTGTTACATATGGAAAAACTAAGTCTCAGACAGACCCTTATATGTATTTGCTTATATATAAATATGGTTGCTTATATATGAATATAATTGCTTATATATAAATATAATTTGCATATATAAAAAACACATATATATAAGCAAATTATATTTATATATATATTTGCTCTTTTACAAGTATGTGGCGTCAAACCCAGATCTGGCTGATTCCACAGCTGCTGTCCATCTCTGTACCAGGCTATGTCAGATACTTGACGGTTTGCAACTTTGCAAGTTTGGATCCATATGAGAATCACCCAGGAAGCAACAACAAAAATCCAAGGCACTGGCATCAGTGTTTTTTAAAAGCATATTCTACTGTGCATTCAGGGTTGGAAACTACCACTGCCTTACCCTAGCCTAGCCCAGGAAGCTGGGGGAGAATAAAGTATTTCTCCACGATGTTGGCAGATCATGTCTACAGTGGATCTTATCACCTCCAGGCTTCCTTTCCTTACTTGTGGCTTCTTGCTATTCCACCTTAGCCTGGAATTATGCTCCATTTCCTTGGTGTCTGTAATTCATCTTGTCCCTTGATTGACAGCCCATTTGGGGCATCCTTTTCTGGCAACACTTAGGAATTCCTTCTGGCAAGGCTGTGATTTGTCTCTTAACAGCATGCACCCTGATAGCAGGTAAGGGGCTCCCCTCCATCCTCATATCCCAGTCCCTGTCTTCATCTCCTGATTACCCTACTGCTAGCGGAGGGGAAGCTGATAGTTGTAAACTCTAAATTGCTTGCAAATATTTTATACTATTCTTCCAATCAGCACAGTTATTATGAGTATATACTAAGAAGTCACAGACAGGAGGACATCATCAGGTTCGAAACATAAACCTCGTGCTCAAATGTGACAGAGCCTAGCCTCTGACGCAAGTGTGTTGGTCAAAGTTGAATACTCACATTCCGTTAATGCCGCTTGCAAATTACTTTTCTAATTAAGTGCTTGCTTATTAAAGATGCAATCTGTCACTGCATGGGTGATGCCCGACCACATTCCTGTCTCTTCTTTGCTTCGTCCAGATGTTGTTTACTAAAATGTGTTTCCTCAAAATTCTACTTTGCCATTCCATCCCTGAAGTCCTCCAGCTATGAGTAACACAGCCAGCTGATGGCTACTCAATAAGTAACTGCGTGCAGAGGAATTTTGGGGGGGGATGGGGGAAGAGGGGATTGAGTTAGTGTGGCTGATTTGTTTTTCCAGGTTGAATGAGCCAATTGCTATTAATCCATATCCCTAGGAGGATTTCTCTTGACATCAATTGATCTACCTGTTCTCGGGACAAAACACAAATGAGAATGTGCTGGTATTTGAGGTAGAGAGTTCTCCCTCTCTGGGCAAAAAAGCAAGGATATACAGAAATGGTTACCAGAAATGTTCAGGCCATGAAAATGATGGTCAATAAGTATAACACTTATCTGGAAGGGACACACAGAGTTCATTCATGCAGTCTCATTATGTCCAAGAAGTTTAAAAACCAAAAGTAATTCAAAGGATTTCTATTCTCTCCTTGATGTTCTTGTGCCCGATTAAAAGTGATCCTAGTATAGTTCAGAGAACATTTACCAGCATCGTCTTCATCTCCTTTTCCCCATCTTCCTTCATGCCTTTCATACAATGCCACTCTTCTTAAACACATCTTCATGTAATAAACTAATAAAAACCCCTTCTCAGCTGTTCCCTGTCCATGTGGCTCTTTTTCTACCTTCTATTCTCTCCCAAATCTCTCAGCCCTTAAAATGTAGACCCACTTATCTTTTTTTTCTCTCTGGAAAAAAGATGTCCCTTGACATCTTTCTCTTTGGAAGGAGAAAATTTGGGGGCTACTGATTGGATTCTTTTGAGTGTAATCAGAAAGGGATGATATCTGTGAGTATTCTTTCACTAATAACATGTTTCTTATAAAATAATAATAAGACATATTACTTATTTAACATTTGCTGTATTCATTACAGCAAACATTGTATTGCTTTTCTTAAATCTTCCCAGCAAATCTGACTAGGTCTCAGCATGCCCACTTTCTTAGTGTGTTTGGGACACTGTAACAAAGTACTGGAAACTGTGTGGCTTATAAATAACAGGAATTTATTTTTCACACTTCTTGGGGCTGAAAAGTCCAAGATCAAGGCACCAGTAGATTTGGTGTATGCTGGCGGCCTGCTTCTTGGTTCAGAGATGGTGACTTCTCACTGTGTCTTCACATGGCCAAAGGGACATGAGAGCTCTCTGGGGCCTCTTTTATGTGGGCACTAATCCCATTGATGAAGGCTTCCCCCTTATCACCGAATCACCTCCTAAAGACCACGTCCTACCACCATCATACTGGGGATGCTTCTCTAGTCTTTTGATGGAGCACCGCCTGTCCAAAACACTGTTAATGAGAAAGAGCTCTGCCAGGTGTGGTGGCAGGCACCTGTAGTCCCAACTACTTGGGAGGCTGAGGCAGGAAGATTGCTTGAATCCAGGAGTTCTGAGCTGTAGTGTGCTATGCTTATTAGGCATCCACACTAAGTTCAGCATTAATATAGTGACCTCCTGAGAACAGGGAACCACCAGGTTACCTAAGGAGGGCTGAACCGGCCCAGGTCAGAAATGGAGAAGGTGAAACTTCCATGCTGATTAGTCGTGGGATCGTGCCTGTGATTAGCCACCGCACTCCAGCCTGGGCAATGTAGTGAAAACTCATCTCTAAACAAATAATAAAAATAAAAATAAACTCTGCAAACGGGGCTAGGCTCAGTTCCTCAATTAGAAAACAACGACATTGAAAGAGGTTTCAGAGATTTTTCCCCCCACAAGGAATAGTTGTTTTCTGTTTTGCAAATATTTACTGAATCCTTTTTTTTTTGAGACGGAGTCTTGTTCTGTTGCCCAGGCTGGAGTTCAGTGACATGATCTTGGCTCACTGCAACCTCTGCCTCCCGGGTTCAAGTGATTTTCCTGCCTCAGCCTCGTGAGTAGCTGGGACTACAGGCATCTGCCACCATGCCCGGCTAATTTTTTTTTTTTTTTTTTGTATTTTTAGTAGAGACGGGGTTTCACTGTGTTAGCCAGGATGGTCTCGATTTCCTGACCTCGTGATCTGCCCGCCTTGGCATCCCAAAGTGCTGGGATTACAGGTGTGAGCCACCATGCCTGGCTACTGAATTCTTTTTAAATGCCAGTATCCTCACTATCCTCAGTGTCCTCACTGAGAAGCTGAGATTTGACACCAGTGAGAACCTGGCACAGGAGGAAGATGCTGGGATTTGAAGGCAGACAGCTCAGGGTTTATCTCCTCTTTCTATTGCTGTGTGACTTTTACTTTTAGTGTATCCTTTTACCACCCTGAGGGACTCTCTCTACCTTTGTAAACACCAAGTACTCTTGTGTCTTATAGAAATGCCTTGAGTCATTATTGAGACAGGAAATTCACACAAAGGGTTTAGCACAGGGCCAAAGCAGCTCACTTTGGGTTACTATATTTCTCTAACCTTTTGTTCCTCTGAGTGCTTGGGGCTGCATCTTCTCTGTGTGAAGCAAGAAGACTGACTTTCTGATGGCAGGTCATATTTGGTTTCTATAATGGTCAAGCTGGTAGGGAAATATAGCCCAATGAAAACTTGAGTCACAGAAGCAGAGTCATACATTATCATCCTGAGCTGGTGCAGCGACAGCAAGACAGGGACCCATGAGCAATCCAGCCATCCACGGTGCTTCTCAGGTTTCTTTGTTTTCTCTTGCTCCAATCAGCTGTCCTTCTGGGGCTGGGAAAGGACTTATCCAAGGCCAGGAAGCAAGTTGTAATAGAGTCAGACCAATGATTCAGCCTGTCAAATGCTTGATTTTCAACTCCGGTTAGCCTCACTCCTCAAGGTGAGCTCATCTTCTGATTGCTGATATTTCCATCATCAGTACACGAGAGGGAAGTATTTCCAGAAGATGCAGAGGGACTCTGATGGAGACACAAAACACAGGTGTGGACTGGGCGTTGTGGCTCACTCCTGTAACCCCAGCACTTTGGGAAGCAGAGGCAGGCAGATCACTTGAGGCCAGGAGTTTGAGACCAGCCTAACCAACATGGCAAAAACCCCGTCTCTACTAAATAAAAAAAAATACAAAAATTAGCCAGGTGTGGTGGCACAGGCCTGTAATCCCAGCTATTTGGGATGCTGAGGCATGAGAATCGTTTGAACTCAGGAGGCAGAGGTTGCAGTGAGCCAAGATTGTGCCATTGCACACCACCCTGGGTGATAGAGCAAGACTCCGTCTCAAAACAAACAAACAAACAAACAAACCCAAAACTACAGGTGTAGAGGACCTGCCACTTCAGCAAACCTAGTCACACTAGATCCAGAAAAAGCCAGAGCAGACTCATGAGAACAAATGGATCATTTGCCCACCTCTGGCTCCATCCTGAATTTCTCCAGAATTCTGAGGTTTCTCAGCTGCTGGCAAGGCCCAAGCAAATGTGCAGACCAAAGTGAAAGAGAGTGACCATATGTCCTTAAAGCTCTTCAAGTGGCTTTGGGCAGAGGTAGAAAGAGGGGACTATCAAGAGAGTTTCTTTGGCTCATTGTAGTTTCAAGTCCATGTCCAAATACATCTTCACAGTAAAATTCAAGGTCTAGGCAAAAAACAGAACCCACTCTAGGCATCTCAAAAGGATGGGATTTAGAATGGAAATTAGTAACACAAATGACGGAGGACAGAGGAAGTCATTCGAACAAGAAGCAGGCACAACAGGGGCTCCAGGGAGCAGGGATCATAAAGAGGATCATCTGCTGGACAGGGAGTCAGCATGAGACACTGCCATTGCTGGAGCTGCTCAGGGAAGGGGAGGGGGAAGTGTGTTCTCCCCTCTCCCTTCTTCTCACCCTCTGGCTCCAATAGTGTCTCCCAATAGAAGATCTGGCCAGGAACCAGAGAGCAAGTGTGTCAGGAAAACCCGGAGCATGACAGGGCTGGGCAGGGATGATCTGAATCACACTGGTAGGAGCCACTTGTGACCTCAGGGAGTTTGTCCATGAATCTAAGCATTGCATGTGCCTTATAGGAATCCAGACACTAGAGAGAATATAACCCTTCTTCTGTACATTCTTCCCAGACCTAGAGGAGAGGAATGGAGGTGGGTAGGGAGCTTGTGGATATTAGCCACTCCCTTCCTGGACATTTAATTAAATAGATGGACTGAACTATTGCCAGAAGGTATTTTTATTTTTATTTAAGTAAACAGAATGTGGATAAAAGCAAGATCCACTTTCTGCAAGGTTACCCGGTGGCAGCCATTGTGCTAATCATACTTGACTGATTTTTCACTCATCAGCTCAACAACGCCAGGAAGTCGGTCTTATTCCCTCCATGTCGCTAATGAACAAATGAAAGGAAGCTCCACAAAGAACAGTCGATGTGTCCAGGTCACACAGCTCCTCCACAGGAGGTTCTACAAGGGCTGGACCCCACTTTTGGGTTGAAAGCCCACATTTTCTCAAATAGCCTACGCCCACTAAAACGCTGCCCCACTAAAATACTCGAGAGGCAAAGAGCCGTGGTGTGTTGGTTGTTTAGTGTGCACTCATGTATTCTCTGCTTTAGCATTATAAGAGCTAAAAAAGGAAAGAAAATTAAAAAAAAAGAAGGCAAAGAAAACAATAGTAACAACACCAAACTGGCCTGTGGATTTTGATTCAGGAGAAAAGCTAACTTCAGCCAAAGGGACAAATGCAAGTCGCTCCACGTTCTAACATGATTTCAAGAACCCAGAAGCAATAGCAGTTCCCGTTTCTGATTCCATTGTTGCAGAATGTCGTGTGCTTTCAGCCCTGGTGCTTCCCTTCCTGTCGCCTCCTGTGAGTTGTGTTTGCTTCCTTCTCTTCCTTGGGAACCTAGGTCCTCTCCTAGAACATCTTCTCTCAACTGTTTGCCTGTTGTAGAGAACAAAGGAGGCACAGTGTCACTGATGAATGCATGGCAATGTCAAAGTCATAATTACTGAAACCAAATGGAAACAAAAAATGACAATTCATGTGAGGCACCCAACTCACTCAGGATTTCTTCTTAGAGTATGTGAATAGCTTCCACCATAACCCAGCAGGAGCAAAAGGTTCTTTCCAAATTATCCTCAGGCAGAGACTGTCTGTGAGGAGCAGAGGGAAGGGCAGCCATGGGACCAAAGCTCACGGCCTTGTGTCTGCCTCTGACCCTGCCTGGAGCGGGCTGGGGAGGGGGCTCACTCGTCTTTTGTTCTTCTTTCATTTTCAAAATACATTCCCATGGCAGCCAGGACTCTTGAAAGAGTATGACTGAGTGGCTTTTTGAGAGGCAGGCGGTGGCAGATGGGTAAGTGTGAAAATGTGATCTATCTGGATCTCACACTAGGCAACATGCACAAAACACCACTGGAATCGTAGCTTTCAAGGAGATAACTCTCAATTTATGGCCAAAGAACTGTGACTAGCATTTGGCTTTGGAAACTGAATGGACAAGATGCCCAAGAGATTGGGGGTTAAACCTTCTTTGCAGGATATTCCCGTCCTCAACACCACCTCATTCATATAATCTTGGAAAACGCATGGAGCTGATAAATTCATTTCTATCCATTCTAAAATCATATGCACACAACAGTATTTGCATTAAAAAAGTTGGGGGTGGGAGATGGAGTTGTTTTTTTTTCCCCCCCAGCTGGTATCTCTAATTGATATCTGGTTCAGCCATCCTGGTACAATCAAAACCAGTTAAACAAACAAATAAACAAACAAAAGCCACGCAAAATTGATTTGAAGATACAGAATGGATTTGAAATAGGTTACTGCAGTACTTGTTTCCACAAACATTAAAAAATACAGACCATGTGCCAGGCAATATTCTGACCCTAAACAAAATAAGTAGAAGGAGGCATGTTTGCTTTTCAAAGGAGTCTGAGCTACCAGACAAAGAGAAGGCAGGAAGATGGCCCTGGAGTTTCCTCAGTGCCCCGAGCTGCCCATAGACTCTGGAACCCTTGGAGCCTATTAAAAGACCTTGAGTCTTTGTTCTCCCCCAGCATTGACCAGAGTCCCTGGCTCTAGGGAAGCTAAACTCACAGGACTGGACTGGAATAAACCAACCTTATTCAGAGAAGGTGATGTTTATGCTAGATCTTGAAGGATAGATGGACATTTCCCAAGTATAAGAAGATAAAAGCACTTCAAGGTGGGAAACACTATTGCAAAGGTCAGGAGGTGTGAACCAAGGACATGAGCTTCAGTATGGGAAGGTGGGACTCTTAAGGGCAGGAAAATAAGGTATTTTTCCTTATTTGTGGGGGCCAGGCTATCCTCATCATCTTCCATGGTCAATATGCTTTATCACTGCAACTGAATCAGATTACTAAAATATCCTAAATGTGAGGGATTGAAGTCTACAATTTGAGTCTCTTTACCAGACCCCATACAAATATGAAAACTGCATAAAGCATGCTTCAGACCTTTAGGCTTTCTGTATTATGTAGTTTTAAAAGTAAAGCAACCATTTACAAAAATTTCTGTATTTTCTTATCCTGGTGTCTTTATATTTTAAAAACAAATCTCATACTCCAGAATTTTGCCTTAAGACACAAGATGTCCCAAGATTTCTATGTGGCAAAACTACTTCCAATATTTTAAACAAAATTTCCCTTAAGACATTTTAATACCCCAATAAACATTTACTCAATTTAAAATTCAGTTTGGCAAGGATTTTTTTTTTTCAATTTAACTAAATTAAAACTCAGATTTTCTCTTGATATGGTTTGGCTGTGTCTCCACCCAAATCTCATCTTGAATTATAACTCCCACAATTCCCCTGTGTCATGGGAGGAACCCAGTGGGAGGTGATTGAATTATGGGGGTGAGCCTTTCCTGCACTGCTCTCATGATAGTGAATGAGTCTAATGAGATTGGATGGTTTTAAAAATGGGAGTTTTCCTGTACCAATTTTTTGCCTGTTGCCATCCATGTAAGACATGATTTGCTCCTCCTTGCCTTCTGCGGTGATTCTGAGGTCTCCCCAGTCATGTGGAACTGTAAGTCCATTGAACCTCTTTCTTTTGTAAATTTTCCAGTTTCGGGTATATCTTTACCAGCAGCATGAAAATGGACGAATACATCCCTCATTCTTACAACAAGACCATTGATGAGTATCCCTCTTCCTATTAGATAACTGAGTAAATGATGGATCAAAAATCTGCCCACATTCATGGCTGTGAGCAGTGAGGAGAACTGACCAGAGGTCTATCTTTCTCCTTTGTCCTAATGCCATCCCAGGCTTTGAACATCGAAAGGAAAATTAAATAACCTGTTTCAAGAATAAATAAGCAAAAAGTCTGCTAGCCTTTTCTAGTTGATGTCAAGAAGGTTTAATGTGGGACATTTCCCCACCTGCATACCTAGCCTCTGAAACCAAGAAGACAAAGAGATAAAATTATCATCAAAGCTCCCCCTACCCCTCCATCTGCTTTACAACCATGAGCCAGGAATCTGGTGAAACTTCAAAAACTAACAGGAGCTCTGCAATGTGATTTGTGGGCAAGGAGGCATCATTGATCCCCATCAAGGCTGCTGTCATTATTTCTTAAGGGTTAACTCACATCAGAATGCTGGAGAGCAGATGACCACAGAAATCGAACTCCCACAGCCCAGGCTGATGCTTAGTTCCTGAAGAATGAGTCATCCAGGAAAAATTAATCATGAAAATGGCTAATTTATAACTGGGCACATCCAAGAAGAGGGTGCATGCATGTGGAAAGATTGGATAATGGTCATTTTTCTCATTAACAATAGAACCCAACTGAGTGAGTAAACTGGAACAGAAATGAGCTGTTTGGAAGGACCACAGAAGTCACCATTCTGGACACCAGAGCACAGGCTGGGGAGCTGCCTTCCCTTGTCCGTGGCCCCAGACATCCTCTGGCACCTCTCTGGCCTGCTTTCACTCCAGCCGTCAGCTGACTGAGTCCCTGGGTGCCTCTCTTTCTTCTTTATTATCTCCCTTCTCTTTTCCCTGGGTTTTTCTCTTCTTTTTTCTTTCTCTCTTTTTCTTTCTTTCGCCTTGCCTTGCCTTGCCTTGCCTTCCTGCCTGCTTTCCTTCCTTCCATCCTTCCTTCCTTCCTCTTCTTTTTTTTTTGGGGGGGGGGTCTCACTCTATCACCCAGGCTGGAGTGCAGTGGTGTGATCTTGGCTCACCGTAACCTCTGTCTCCCAGGCTCAAGTGATCCTCCCACCTCAGCCTCCCAAGTAGCTGAGACCACAGGCACACACCACCATGACCGGCTAACTTGTTGCATTTTTGGTAGAGACGGGATTTCATCATGTTGTCTAGGCTGGTCTCCTGAGCTCAGGTGATCTGCCTGCCTTGGCCTCCCAAAGTGCTGGGATTACAGGCCTGAGCCACCATGCCTGGCCGGTCTTTCTTTTTTCTTCCTGTTTTTCTGCCTTTCTCTCTCGCTCTCTCCTTTTCCCTCCCCTCCTCTCCCTGTTTGCTTGGCATTCTTTCTCTGCCTTTCTAACCTCTTTTATTTCTCTCTCACTCCCCTATTTGTCTCTCTCTTTACTATTTCTCAGAGGTTCCCTCTTCCTTTTTCCTGCAACCTCCTTTTCCACCCTTTTTCCTTCCTGTTGGCACCCGAGACTTCCCTCTGTTGGCACCGGAGACATAAAACCAAGCCTTGGGACATGAAAAGTGGAAGGACCTTTAGCACAGAGCTTCTCAAGCTTTAATAGGTACATGAGTTACCCAGGGATGTTGTGAAAATGCAGATTCTGCTGCAGCGGGTCTGGCTGGGACCTGGGATTCTGCAGTTCTCACACTCCCAGCTGAGGCTGATGCTGTGGCTTCCGGGAGCCACATGCTTTGAGTTCCAAGGCTTTCCAGGACCTCTGTTTCAAGTGCTCCACTCAGCAGAGCAAAAAAGCTGACCCTAAGAAGGCAGAGGCTTCCTCTGAGCTCATACTTCAGACACTCTGGGAGCTGGTGGCTGGATGGGAGCTTGACCCCCTGCAGGGCCTGTGTCCTTTACCTGAGTGGGTGGGACAGCAAGTACTTCCTTCCCTCTTTGAAGCTGGCTACACCTTGGTATGCTTTAATTCTGTTGTTGTTGTTGTTGTTGTTGGTTTTGTTTTTGTGACAGGGTCTTGCCCTGCCCCACAGGCTGGAGTGCACTGGTGCAAACACTGCTCACCGCAGCCTCAACCTCCCAGACTCAAGCAATCCTCCCACCTTAGCCCTGAGGTTCTGCAGCTGGGACTACAGGTGTGTGCCACCTCACCTGGCTAATATTTTATTTTTTGTAGAGATGGGGGTCTTGCTATGTTGCCCAGGTGTGGTCTCAAACTCGTGGGCTCGAGCAATTGTCCCTCTTTGTTCTCTCAAAGTTCTGGGATTACAGGCTTGAGCCACCAGCTTAACCATGCTTTAGTTTTTATATTTATCACTTAGGGTGGAGAAAACCCTATTTTCCAATTTGAGGCAAAGTTTAAAATTAAAACCTTGGACCCAGACAGTCCTGTTCTGGGTTTCAAATTTTAGCTCTATCACATAACCTCTCTTTGAAATTGGACAGGTCATCTAACCCCTTTGGGCCTCAGTCTTCATATTTAAAAAATGATTGGTATTTATCTCTCAGGGAGGTTGTGAGAATCAATCTGCAAGTGATGTGTGCTAAGTACTGCTCTAGGAGCCAGCACTCCACAAAGTCATGCTCATCTAGGTCCTCTGCATCTCAAAGCCCTAAGCTCTGGATGGGCAGTTCTCATTTTTAACATGGGCACCTGTTTTGCATGTGGAAAGGCACACCGAGGAATGAGTTTCTCACCCCTTCCATTTCTGCGGGCAGCATGTGTCCCAGTGTGCATTCAGCCTTCCAGGAGCCATCAACAGAAGAGGAGCCTATGGCCCAGAAAGCAGAAGCAACTTTCCCAAATGCGTCCCAGGAATTTGCAGGGAGTTGGACTAAAACTGAAGCCCTGAATGCGCATTCAGGTATCTTCAGGCTGTGGCCTACTGACCTTCAACTCCAATCGATTTCCAACCATATTTTCTTTTCTTTTCTTTTTTTTTTTTTTTTGAGACAGCGTCTCGCACTTTCTCCCAGTCCCAGGCCGGAGTGCAGTGGCGCGATTTCGGCTCACTGCAAGCTCTGCCTCCTGGGTTCATGCCATTCTCCTGCCTCAGCCTCTCCAGTAGCTGGGACTACAGGCACCCGCCACCACGCCCAGCTAATTTTTTGTATTTTTAGTAGAGACGGGGTTTCACCATGTTAGCCAGGATGGTCTCGATCTCCTGACCTCGTGATCTGCGTGTCTCAGCCTCCCAAAGTGCTGGGATTACAGGCGTGAGCCACCGCGCCTGGCCAACCATATTTTCTTATGGTCTCCTTTTCTCAGGACTGAAATAAAGTTTGCAAACTTTCACGGCAAAAAGTAATTCACCTCCTGAGCTACATACCTCTAGTCCAGCTAAAAAGATCTATGAGGTTAGCAGTCCAGAGGTCATTTCACATGGGAATATAAAATGCTTGGTATTTTGATATTTTTTATGTAAATGGAAATTACCAGTCCTTGAGCAGGATCCTATTGGCCTTTGCTATAAATTTTGCTGCCATTACAAATAGCTTCCAAATGCACTATTTTGCCTTCCTTTTCTTCCCCACCCTTGCATATTTATCTTCATTTCCAGAATGCACCTTGCTGCTTATAGTCAGACTTGTATACTACGGGATCATTGCCTGTTTTCAGGGTCTCAAGGGAAAGGGGTGGTGGATGGTTTATTTGCATTCAACCCTGTAAATCATGGGGATTTTGAGTTTGCAGGCTTCTGATTCCACTCAACACAGCAGATACTCCGTGCACCATTTCTTAATTGCCCAGGAATATTTTTCCTGAACAGCCTCAAAACCCAAGTGAGGGTGAAAGACGCTGAGAGTGTCAACTTGAAGATTAGGTGAGAGTAGAGCTTTATTCTGCAGGGTGTGATTGCCAGCTGCATTGTTTGCTGAATCTGTGACATAGAAAACTCATTTTCCCTTTGAACCCTCACTGTCCTCAAATGAAAAATGGGGATGGCAATTCCTGCTTCCTGCAGCACTTGCAAGGGGTGTTTGACTCTGTGCATCCCACGGGCCTAGCTCAGTGCCTGGCGGAGAGAGATGCTTAGCTGATGCATATGTGCTTCCTCCCAGCCCCACGGCCCTTGTTGCCACTCAGGTCATTTCTCTCACCCCACGGCCTCTCTGATCTCACATCAGTGTGGCAGATTTTCTGAGTTTGGAAAGACCAGGTTGGACATAGGGCCCTCTCTATAGTCGCACCAACAAAGCTCATGCCCCAAATCATTTCAGAGGGTTTTTTGCTTTGTTGTTTCATTTTCATGACACCCACAATAAATCTGAATATGTTTACATTCTGATTTTAGAAAGGAGGAAAGGTAAGATGTTCACTAAAATTTAATTACAGGCCATGGAGTATGATTAAAACAGATGGTTGTAGAAAATATGTTCTATGTGTGGGTTTTTTTCTTTTCTCTTTTTCTAAAGAAAAATCAACAATATGATTGTGTTGGCCTCCTTTTCGTGGGTCTCTTCTTTCTATTTGGGTTTCTTTTTTTTCTTCTTCTCCTTTCTTAATTCACTTTCTGCCTTTCTTATTTGCTAAAAGGCTCTGGATTGCTGCCAGTTATTATTATAAGCTGAATGCATTGGCTTTGAGCCAAGATGCCGATAGTTAAGCATGAAGCCAAAATGGATGGTTTCTCTCCTTTTCCCCTCACATGCTGGCACATTGTCGCTTATGGTGTGGGGTCGGGGTTGGGGGGTGGGCAAGTACTCCTGCTGCCCAGACTTTTCAAGTATGTTCTGATGGCTAGGAGAGCAGGATCATGTTAAGAACAGAAAAGGCAAGATGATATTAAAGGTTAACATGAAGGACTTTTAGGGCCCTCTTCTAGTTATTAGTTATTTTGATAATCCAGTTGATTATCTTAATCCAGGTCTTACAGAAGTGTAAGGGCTTATGCTGGCCTGTGACATTGGCCTGCAGATTGTTACTGCGTGTCTTTGTCAAGTTTCTCTACAGAGATAGAACCAATATGATGGATGGATGGATGGATGGATGAATGGATGGATGGATGGGTGGATGGATGGATGGATTGATGGATGAATGGACACGCAGATAGATGATAGATAGATAGATACATAGATAGATAGATAGATAGATAGATAGATAGATAGATAGATAGATAGATAAGTAGACAGGTGGAAAGAAAGGCGGGTGTCAGATGGATAGATAGATAGATAGATAGGCAGGCAGGTGGCAGATAGGTAGATCCATAGATAGACCAACAGGTAAGTAGATAGATGGATAGAAAGGCAGGTGGCTGATAGATAGATAGGCAGGTGGAAGATAGATTGATAGATCAATAGATAGGCAGGCAGATAGATCGATAGATTGATCAATAAATAAATAGATAGGCAGGTGGAAGATGATGATAGATAGATAGATAAGAGGGGATTTATTAGAGGAATTGGCTCATGTAATTATGGGGGCTGAAAATTCCCAATACAGGCCTTCTGCAAGCTGGAGAAATAGAGAAGCCAGTAGCGTGGTTCAGTTCAAGTCTGAAGGCCTCAGAGCCAGGCAAGCTGATGATGTAACTCTCAGTGGGAGGCCAAAGGTCAGAGAAACTAAGAGGTCAATGATACAGAGGGGTCTATTATACTAAGGGACCAATGATACAATGATATAGGTCCCAGAGTCCAAAGGCCAGAAAACTTGGGGTTTTGTTGTCCAAGAGAAGAAGGGTGTCTGAGCTCCAGGGGAGAAAGAGAATTCACTTTTCCTCTGCTTTTTTGTTTTATCCTGGTCCCCAGCCAATGGGATGGTGTCCACTCACTTTGAGGGAAGATCTTCTTCACTCAGCCCACTGATTCGAATGCCAATCTCTTCTAGAAACACCCTCACAGTCATACTCCAACATAGTGCTTTATTGGCTATCTGAGTATTTCTTCATCTAGTCAAGATGACACCTAAAATTAACCATCACAGTGTGGAAGTGCACAGTTATTTCAACATGCCACTTGAACCAATTTCAGGAAAAGGGAGACTAAAATTTCAAAAAATGAAAAATAAATAAGGTCAAACCTTTGCATTCATTGAAATGTTTCTGACCTCATATCTAAAGAAAGGGTCCTTCAAAATGAAAACATTGAGAGGGGGTGTATGAGTTTCATGCTGTTGCACCAACAAATCACTATACACTTGGAGGCATGGAACAATGCCAATTTATGATCTTATAGTTCTGAGGTCTGAAGTCCTGAAATCCAGGCGTCAGTGCTGTGTTCCTGCTGGAGGCTCTGGGGGAAATATGCTCCCTGTCTTTTCCAGCTTTGGGAAGTCACCATGCACCTTGACTTCTGGCTGCTCCCAGCAATGGGATTACTGTGATCTGCTTCCACCTTCAAGTCCCCTTCCCACCCTTGGCTTCCATCATCACGTCTCCTACTTTTCTCTCACCTTTCTGCCTCCCTCTTATAGGAGCCATTGTCATTACATTGAGCCCACTTGGCTAATCCTGAATCATCTTCCCATCTCAATGTATTTAATCATATCAGCAAAATCTCTTTTGCTATGTAAGGTAATGTATCCACAGATTCTGAGAATTAGGACAGAGATGACCTTGAGGAGGGGCCGTTTTTCCCCCCATGCCAGGGTTTGCTAATTCTCACTTGCTGGCCCAATGGTGAGACATGTGAGACCCAGAAATATGAGATTCAAGATAGCCACAGTTCTGGAAAAGTCCCATTATCTTTCCTAATTTAGCTGAAGAATATGACTGTGTATAAGTAGACACCTACCTACTTATCTATTGATCTATCTGTCATCTATCTATCTATCTATCTATTATCTATCTATCTATCTATCATCTATCTATCTATCCATCTATCTATCCATCTATCTATCTATCTATCTGCATGTCCGTCCATCCATCCATCCATCCATCCATCTATCCATTCTTTTAGCTGAAGAATGTGACTATGTATACACGGGGTTTTGTTCTCCAACCCTATGACCGATCATTGAGGTCTAAGACTTAGATCTGCCAGTGAAAAACTCAAGGCCCAGCAAGCTAGGACTTGCAGGGCACTAACATTACCCGTTCTTTTCTAGGTGCAGCCAGCTGCATAAGTTGTTGGATGTATCTTGTCTCAGCCTCCCTGGTTTCCCCCAAACCTCACTCCTGTATTACTTGCTTTGTCCCCATTTCTTCCCCAATCTTAGTGCCCCCTTCTCCAGTGCACTCGGGAATAAGTAGACACAGTCCCATGCAAGTATTTGAAATGAATTTACAATAAATAAGAAGTCTAGGAACTGTTTCCAAACCACACCTGGGCGTCTTGAGATTTTCTCTTATCCATAATATAAACACTAGGATAGAAGAAAAGAACAGTTAAAAGAGGAAGTCTTCAAATTCAACTTCCCACATTCTTTCTTTCCTCCTTATTTAAGCTGTTATGTGAACAATTTCAACAGAGATGGAGTCTTTAAACCCAGTTGTTTTCAGCAGATGGTTTCATAAAATTTCAAAATGCAATGGTATGAAAATCATGCAAAGAAATCCACAACATCATCTATAGAGGACATGCATGTCTCAAACCTGTTCAAAACACATGCAGAAGCTCAACCATTCTGTTTTTTTTTTTTTTTTTCTTTTCTGATATGGAGTCTCACTCTGTTGCCCAGGCTGGAGTGCGATGGTGCAATCTCGGCTTGCTGCAGCCTCTGCCTCCCAGGTTCAAGTGATTCTCCTGCCTCCGCCTCCCGAGTAGCTGGGATTACAGACATGTGCCACAACACCTGGCTAATTTTGTATTTTTAGTAGACATGGATTTTCGCCATGTTGATCAGGCTGGTCTCAAACTCCCGACCTCAGGTGATCCACCTGTCTCGGCCTTCCAAAGTGCTGGGATTACAGGCATGAGCCACTGCACTAGGCCCATCCTGGATTTTTAAGCAACAGTTTTTCTAAAGTGAGCAAATCAATATATTAGCAATTCAAAAAAAGATAACCAAATGAGAGTTAAAAAAAGAAACAGTAAGCATGGTGGAAGACAGGAGAGAGTTATTTAGATCTTGGCTGCTAAGGACTAGAGTACACGTAGAAGAGTGTTGCTTTCATATATAAACTCGATATTATGCCATTGCAATAACCTTTGCTCGATGCAGATATTAAAACTTCATGGTTTGAACATGTTTTTGTACAACTGAGTAAATAAAAGAATATTATTTATGATACTCTCCAGAGGAAAGGCTTAATATCTCTTCATTATTGGAGATGTAGGGATGTGTGACTCTAGTTATTTTTCAGGTCTTTTTGAGATTCATGAATGTAAGAATATGAGGCTCTGTAACATTCGTGAGAAACATAGGTAACTCAAGAAAAGAGAACAATATTTTTTCTGAAGACTTGCTTTTGTGGTAAGGGAAATTTGGGATCATTTTGTGGCATCCTCCTATTTGCCATTTTTGTTCACTGTTACTGCCTTCAAAGCAAGTGAAAGAGCATACGAGGTTCTCTTTAAAGACAACAAAGGCAAGGGGAAATGAATGGCTTTGCCCAGTACTGCAGCCAACCTTGGGAGGCAAGAACTACAAAGGCTGGGCAGGGGAGGCTCACTTCAGAAAGAGAAGAACATTAAGAAAGTGATGCTGGCCTGGGGCTGATAATTGGCACTTAGTAACAAGGTACTTAACAAGTACCTTAAGCATTTTATGTGCCCATCCTATGACATCAAACGCTTCTTGGACTGTGCTTTCCTTGTATACTAGCACATCCCTCATGAACTACAAGTGCTTTGTGGGCTGCAAATATTGTTCCTTTCTTGTTCCTTCCAATATGGCAGATGCAAGTTAGGTCCCAGAGAGCTGAAGAATAGATGAAAGACAAGAATTTCTTTCCCATTAGATTTCATAGTATCTCACCTAAAATAAGTGATAGATAGATATTGATAGACATCCCTTTTCTGCACAAAGTTTACTTCCATGTATAGTTTCAAGGGTACATTGCTAAGTCTGCAAGTTGATGAAATAGGGCTTGTTAGGAATACTAAATGACATGTAGGACATTTTCAATGTGATGCACCAAAATGATCATTTGGACTTTAATTAAACTCACAATTCCCCAACTCTTAAAGAGAGAAATTTCAGCTATGATTAAAACTTCATAATTTGTCAATTGCTCATGATTGATGTACATACATTCAATTTAATCGATTATAAAAAGCATATACTTTATCCTCAAGATGTATAATCTATACCTCACTCAGATACTTTCAATCCTTAAATGGTGATGTATTTTCCAACTTATTTTTGTTTACAGGAAGTCTCAGAAGAATAAATATCAGGCTTCTCTTGGGTTTGAATCTGCCCTACTCACACTCAGAGAGCTGTTTGTCCTCATGCACACATATAATCTCTTTTATGAACTCCTGATTTTAAAATTTATTACCTGAAGTAAGGGGTCCTCTCTGCTCTTCCTAATAATAACTTTTTCTGCAGCTTCCTCTGATGTCATTTTCTTATCTAACAAAAGTCTATATTTCATCAACCTTTTTTCTTTACCTAAAAGCCTCCTTCTATTCACAATGGAGGAAGATTGGCAAGGAATCCTTTACTTGGAGTAAAGTAAAATACAACTTGGCCTCTTCCTTTCTGTGACCTCTGAGGTTCATTCCTTCCTCCCTCTGAGCTTGGCTTTTCCCTTTGCCTAAAGAGGGAGGTCAGATTAGTTTATGCCCAGGATCCAATTCTACCACGCACCCATGATCTTTTTTTTTTTTGAGGCAGAGTCTCGCTCTGTCGCCCAGGCTGGAGTGCAGTGGCGCGATCACCGCTCACCGCAAGCTCCGCTTCCCGGGTTCCCGCCATTCTCCTGCCTCAGCCTCCCCAGTAGCTGGGACTACAGGCCCCCGCCGCTGCCCCTGGCTAATTTTTTTTTGTATTTTTAGTAGAGACGGGATTTCACCGTGGTCTCGATCTCCAGACCTCGTGATCCACCCGCCTCGGCCTCCCAAAGTACTGGGATTACAGGCGTGAGCCACTGCGCCCAGCCATGATCTTACCACCAGGGAGAGCTCTGTAAAAAGAGCTTGCATATTTCACAAGTTTTGTATCCAAACTTTTCAACAATGCAATCTTTGGGGGCACATTTTTGGAAAAAAAAAACCATCTTTTCTCAATATCAAGAACGTATCTCAGAGGCATTCCAAGTTCCTTCTTTGCCATCCTGTTGGATAGCATTTGTTGGGAGAGAAGGCAGAACATTCAGTGGAGCAATTCAGAATATCTCAATTGGCTTGCTTCCTCTGTACAACTCTGAACAAGTTATGAGGCCTTTGAGGTTCAATTTTTCTCTTCTCAAACTGAAGAATTAAATACTGATCTTCTTGACCTGGGGACATCTAAAAAGGACGATGTAAATAAAAAAGAGTTTGCCACACACAGGTGCATAGCAGTAGCTGTCTTTAATCTGTATCTCTACAATCCATCCGCTATGAGGCCACCAGCAGGGTTCTTAGAATACAAATTTGATGATGCCATTCCTGGCTCCCCACCACCTACAGGATGTACCGCTAACTTCTTTATCAACTCAAGCCTCGTCTCCCACCATCTCCCCTCACCCAATGAGAAGCCTATTTTCCACCCACGGAGCCATCTGTAGTCTTGTCTGTCATCCTTTTTGGACTTCAGAGACTTTGGTAGACTTTTCTCTCTGCCTGGAATATCCTTTCCCACTTTTCCCATCTGGTTAAATTCTTGTTTCTTAAGTAGCATAGTTTGTAAAAAGATCTACCCCCCCTTCTCCTTATTTAAACAACAACAGCAAAATATTTCAAATACAATTGAAGTCTTCTGGTCCCCTTCATTGATACCATTTCTTTCACTTCTCAGGAGTAAACTCTCAACTCAACTTGGCAATAATCAGTCCCTTGAGTGGTTTTTATAAATGCCTAAATATGCATGTTGCCATAAAGCATATTGTGCTGTTGATAGTGTTTTAAAATGTGTATTATATATGTATATGTGTGTGTTATAGTACCCTGGGCATTTTAATCTTTTTGCTAAAATTTTGACATGCAAAAGGTCTGAAAACCAGCCAAATTTTTTTTTCCATAATGTATTTGGCAACAAAGTTTAACCTAATCCGAACTCATTAGGTGGCAAAACATGCCCTGAATTGATGTGAGGCTATCTTTGGCCATGATTTATTCTACTTAGGTGAATCTCTATTTTTTTTTTCAGAGGAAATATTAGTATGTTTGGTTTTATAGTGCTGGCCCAGCTTCTGAGGGGGTGTTACCAAAATATAAATATATGCCTCTCTGAAGTATTTTTAAAACATTGAATTCTGAAACACATCTGGCCACCAAAGGTTTTGGAAAAGGAATTTGGACTGAGATGTTTTTGAAATCAACCCATGTTGACTCAAAAAGCTCTAGTGCATTTAATTTAACAGCTTTAACAGCTTGATAATATTACATTGTGTGATACAGCTCAATTTACCTATTCAGTCCCTGGTTAATGGACATTTAGGGTATTTCCAATTTTTAACAATTTTAAACAGTGCTGCAGTATGGTTCTGGTACATGAATACTGCTGCAATGAATAGGAATTTCCTAAAGTAGAAGTGCTGATGCATGCAGTATATGCTTTTCTCATTTTATTAGCTATTGCCAAATTGCTCTCCAAAATGGGCGTACCCACATAGATATGAACTGCTAGGGCGTAACAGATTCCTTTGCTCCACATTTTGGCAAACACTTGGAATCAGTGGTCTAGGAAATGGTCAACATTTGTATGTTCTTTATGCATGTTCTAAATGCACATTTTGTCTCCAATTTGGGAGATACAGGATTCTATATATCTTATTTCACACTCAGGAATTATGTGGTTCAAATATTCTAGATCTTTCTTATTTTGTTCCTGAGATATCAGTTACTGAGAGAAGTATATTAATATCTCCCACTATAATGGTAGATTCTTCAGCTAGTTTTTTTTTAATTTTGTCATTTCTTTGATATGATTTAAAGATACATAATTGGGTATATAGAAGTTCTAAACCATAATAACTCCTTTATGTATTTTAGTTCCCTGTAATAATTTGAGGCTTCAATTTTTTCCCCGATATTAAAATAGCTACACCAGCTTTTTCTAAGGCTAGTTTCTGCCTGGTATATATTTTCTCAATCCTTTACTTCCATATTTAATGAGTAATTATGTTTCTCTTTTCTTCTCCTTCAGACACTTGTATGTGGCAAGCTAAGAACATTTACATTTATTGTAACTACTGACATATTTAGATTGATTTATAATTTCTTATTTTATGTGTTCTACTGGCTCATGTTTTTTTCATTTCTCCTTTCTTCGTTTCTATTGGATTGATAGATTATTTTTATTTCCTTTCCCCCCGATGAGGTATAACATAATCATTCTATTATCATACTTTGATGGTTGTCTTTAAAATGTTACCTTTCATATTTGATTTAACATAGTAAAAAAGGAAGTAATAACTCTTTTTTTCTGGAGCAACAAAAGACCCTTGCTTCGAACATTATTGTTAAAAATGTTGGTACCACATTGTTTCTGGATGTGTGTATGTGTTTCTTTCTTTCTGACACAAAACTTTTAGTTTTTTTTTTTCAGGAAGATTCTGTTTCTGATAAGTTCTTATTCATCTTATAATGCCCTTATTATACCTTTACCCATTAATGACACTTGTAGAATTCTTGGTGGAATTCTTATTTTCTCCATCAATTTGGGAGATATGATGACCTCTTCTTCTAGCCTGAGGACTCAATAAATGCTGGTTGTTGTGTGGATTACACAAGTCATATAATGTCTGTTCTCCAATTCACCAACGCTTTTCATCTGACTTGAATTTGCTATTTAAACCTTTGATTAATTTTTCAGTTATGTTTTTACCTTTTAAATTTTACATTTAGTTCTTTGTCACATTTTTCTGTTTTTTCTTTCTTAGAGTATCTAATTATTTTAGTTTTTGAATCTTTAGTTTTTATCACTTAAATACTTATTTTTTGGTGTTTAGTAGATATATATATATATATATACATATTTTACTTAACCTCTTTGATCTTTTATCTGTCCCATGACAAAGATGTCACTCCCAATGATACCAAAAATAGTTATTTGTTTGATGTCACATTATGCATACATAACACTCTCAGAAGAACATGGCTGACACTATCACTAACAACATAAGTATCAGAAGTTTAAAATTTTACTTACAGCCATATTTAACTTTTTACTTCCTTTAAAGTTGTTATTTGTATTATAACTATATACGTGAAACAGCATCCAGGTAATGCTATAATTTTTGTTTTCCACATTCATTTATATTAAAAAAGATAAATGGATAAAAACATTGTATTAGATATACCCAAATGGTTACCATTTCTATTGTTCCTTCTTCATTTTTACAGCTCCAAGTTTCCCTCATATATCATGTTTCTTCACTCTGAACAACTTTTATGAATTCTTTAAAAGCATATCTGCAGGTGACTAATTCCCCTAGTTTATCTTTATATGAGAATGTTTCTATTTTGCTTTTATTCCTGATGAGTAATTTTGTTACGCATAGAATTTTACATAGATAGTTCTTTTAGCAACTGAAAAATGTTCTTCTATTGTCCTCTGGTTTCCATAATTTCTGATGAAAAATCCATAGTCATTTAAATTATTTTTTCTTTATATACAATTATTGGTTTCCTTTGGATACTATGAAGATTTTTAAAAAGTTATCCTCAGTTTTCATCAGCTTTAATGTCATATTTCTGGGAATTTTTTTTAAAGTTTATCATGTTTGTGTTTTACGGAACTTTCTGAATCTGTAAATGCATGTTTCATAAAATTTGGAAAGATTTTGCCACCTGTTTCTTCAAACATTTTTTCATATCTATTTTCTCTTCTGAAATTCTAATGGCATGGATTTAGACCTTTTAAAACTTTCCCAGGGGTCCCTGAGTCTCTGCTCATTTTTAAGATCATTTTTCTCTATGTTCAGCTTGTATAATTTATATTCATCTATATTCAAGTACTTTACTGTTTTCTATTTCACCTAAATTCTGCTTCTGAGTCTAATGAATTCTTTTAATTTCTATATTAAATTTAATTATAAAATGTTAAATAGTTTATATTTATCTAATGAGAATACTTATCTTTACATTCATTTCCAGAGTGTTCACCTTGACTCCATGGATAATTATTACAATAGCTATTTTAAAAGCTTTCTCTGGTAATTCCGCCATATGGTTTTGGTTCATCTTGGGATTGGCACCAAATGATTTTCTTAGCCCTTAGCATTGGTTAGCTTCCCCTGTTTTGTGTATGTATTTAGGTTCATGAAAAAGTAATTGGGGTTTTTGCCGTTACTTTTGGTGGCTAAAGCCACGATTATACATGTATGTATGTGTGTGTGTTTTTACATACTAAGTAATTTTGAAATGTATCCTGGACATTTTCATATTATTTTGTGAAACTCTGGATCCTGCTAAAATCTTCTGGAAAATGTTGATTTTTGTTTTGTTCTAATAGGCAATCAATCGAGTTAGGCTGAGAGTACAAGTTCCACCTTACTGCCTGTGATTGGTGGTTCTAACAACAGTTCAGTTTTCAGAGTCTTTGCTGTGCTGTTTGCATCTGCCTGCATATGTATATACCACTGAGGGGTTAGGCTGGGATTTAGGCTATAATTTATTTTACAGTCCAGTTCCTAAAGCCTTTGCTATGCTTTGCTGGCTCTGCTCCACCCAGGCACAGCCCAGAGGGAAGTCTTAGACTTATGCAAGTTCATGCACAGGAAGTGGGGAAGAGCCTTCTTCAACCTCTCCTCTCTAGATTTTCCTTGACAATAGTTCCCAAAGGCCACTTTTTCAGTCTCTCTGAATGAAAAGATAAGGTTCTTTCTGGATTTTATCCCCCCCAGACTGTTGGAGAATTCCATGAAACTTGGACTACCTTTAGGGCAAAGTGGTGGGAAAGAAGTAATGGAGAAAAAAATCAGGGACTCTCTTTTTCTCAGCCTTCTTAACAGAGAGGAGGGTCTTTCCTTAGGGCTTCAGGTGCCTGTGATGCCTCAGAAGTCTCAGAATAGTTCTGCTACCAGGGCTGTCCTAATAACATGGCTGTGGAAAAAAGAGAAAACAAAAACTTTAAGGGGAGGGGAAATTTTTCCTCGCTCTCTGACATGTGGAGTTTTACCTTCCCTTTCCTTTAGCCTTCCCTTTTCTTTGGCCAGGATAGAGTTTTTCTTTCTACGCCCGTTATACTTTTTTTTTTTTTTTTTTTTGAGACGAAGTCTTGCTCTGTTGCCCAGGTTAAAGTGCAGTGATGTGATCTCAGTGCACTGCGACCTCCCACAGTTCTTGTGCCTCAACCTTTCGAGTAGCTGGGATTACAGGCATGCACCACCATACTTGGTTTATATATATGTATATATATATAAAAATTTTTTTTTTTGTTTGTTTGTTTGTTTTTACTAGAGATAGGGTTTCGCCATGTTGGCCAGGCTGGTCTCAAACTCCTGACATCAGGTGATCCACCTGCCTCAACCCCCCAAAGTGATGACAGGAGTGAGCCACAGCACCTGGCCTCACTATACTTTTAGCAATTTGACCTATCCTTGAACCAAAGCTGACAGACAAAAAAGGAAGCAAAGCAAAATAAAACACTGTAGATACCATTCCTGAAGTGGAAAATGATTCAGGGTGTTATTTCAGTTTCCTATGTCCCTCTTAGTTTTCAGAATCCTCAGGTAGTTTCCTTCTGTATTCTGCTCAATGATTTTAGCCATAATCAGACTGTAGTTGACTTACCCCATCTTATCAATACTGGGATATTTTTTAAATTTACATTTTATGTTTAGGAATTGCTTTGAAAAGTTTGATTTAATTTTGCTTTTAAGTATAAAACTATCTATATGGTTCTCAAGTATTTATATACCTCCTAGGTAAAAACTAAAAAACAAAGTTGTTAGGAGCTGTAACATGTCTCACCCCAAATTCATATGTTGAATTCCTAAATGCCAATACTTCAGAATGTGACTGTATTTGGAAACAAGATCTTTCAAGCCTATTAAATTAAAATAATAAAGAAAAATAAGGCCACTAAAGTGGATCCTAATCCAATCTGATTTGTGTCCTTACGGGAATAATACACTTGTGCACACAGAGAGACACTAGGGATGTGCATGCACAGAGAAAAGACCATGCAAAGAGGCAACAAGAGGGCCGCCATCTGCAAGCCAAGAAGAAAAGCCTTAGGAGAAACCAGGCCTGCTGATGTCTTGTTCTTGGGCTTCTGGCTTCTAGAACTGTGCAAGAACTAGATTCCTTTTGTTTAAAGCCCCCTAGTTATGGTACTTCATCATGGCAACCCTAGTAGACTAAACTTGTATTAGTCTGTTCTCATGCTGCTAATAAAAACATACCTGAGACTGGGTAATTTGTAAAGGAAAGAAGTTTAATGGACTCACAATTCCACATGGATGCAGAGGCCTCACAATCATAGTGGAAGGCAAAGGAGGAGCAAAGGCACGTCTTACATGGTGGCAGGCAAGACACCTTGTGCAGGGGAACTCCCATTTATAAAACCATCAGATCTAATGAGATGTATTCACTACCACAAGAACAGTATGGGGGAAACCTTTTCCACGATTCAATTATCTCCACCTGGACCCACCCTTGACACATGGGGATTATTATAATTCAAGTTGAGATTTTGGTGGGGACACAGCCAAACCATACCAAAATCCTATTCTCTTTTTGTCCTGCCAATTTGTTCAGTATTTATAATTTGCCTTCCTATATGCCATGATCTCCTACAATATTTCTGTCTTCTTCACATGCAACAACTCCTTAAGTTGGTATTTCTGTGTCTACTTCTACGAATTAAGAAACTATTACAGCTGGTGAGCAGGAGAGCTGGTGCTATAGATTGAGCATTTGTCTCCCCAAAATTCACATATTGAAACCCTGATCCCCAAGATAATGGTATTAGGAGGTAGGGGCCTTTGGCAGGTGATTAGGTCATGAGGGCAGAGCCCTGGTGAATGGGATTGGTGCCCTTATAAAAAGAGACTCCAGAGAATCCCCTGGGCCCTTCTACCATGTGAGGACATGGAGAGAAGGAGCCATCGCTGAACCAGGAATTGAGCCCTCATCAGACTCTGAATCGGCCGGCTCCTTGATCTTGGTCTTCTCAGCTTCCAGAACTGTGAGAAATAAATTTCTGTTGTTTATAAGTCACCCAGTCTACGGTATTCTATTACAGCAGACGGAACAGACTAAGCCAGCTGTCCTCCAACACATGGTTACACAGCCCAAATGTTTCTTGATGCATTGCACTGCTAAGTTAAGCTGGAGTGCAAATATGGAGAAGAAGGTAAATGCACAGGCGTGAGATTCTCTAGGTTGTCATTAAACCACAGCTCCAAAGCTGAAGAGTAATGTCATTTTAATTCACCAATCTTTTTTTTTTTTCATTAAACTACCATTCATGCAGTCAGGGCGGTGCAGATCCCTTCCTGAAAAATTTTGACAAACTCCAAGTACCATTCAGAAACATGAAGGGCTCTCAGTGGGACCTTGTTATTCTGAACATTAACACAAAGCCATTTCACACAATACAATACAACTTGATTTTGTATGGCACCCCATTTCTGTAGGGACCCCAGTGGAAATTCATGCATCCTGTTTTTAATCCTACTGGAGTGATTTAATTTCAAACATACAACTACTTTTGCCTAATGCAACCTGCATTTGAAGAAAGGTTCCTTCTTGACAACTTGAGTGAGAGGATGACAAGGTCTTTATTCTGGCTGTGACTCAATAGACCACATTTTGCCTCTGATGAGGGTATACGAATACCACCTAGGGAGGGTGGTATGAATGGTACTTGGAGTTTGTCAGAATTTTTCATTTCCCCCCCTGTATGAAGTACTTATGGACTAAAATTATAGTATTGAATAACAATAAAAACTACCAAAATGACTTAATATTTTTTGCGTTTCCTTGAAAATAGAAATTCTGTTTAAGAAAGACGGCTTGGTCAAGTGGAGCCAACAGCAAGTTGCAATTCTTGGTTTCTGCCCCAGGAAAAACTTTGCCAAGCTGTGTGACCTTGGGCGAGTCTTTTCCCCTCCCTGATATTCTGGTTCCCTACTCAGGAGAAGCAAGGAGTCCACTTTTGACATATATACTCTCTGTCCTGTTTATTAACACAGATTCCTGTTAAGCTCCTTTTTCTTAGGCTTGGTTAGTTCACTGATCCACATCCTAGGGGATTTGGGAAGTACTCACGGAGAAGCTCCTGTTTGAACAGTCGCTTATGAGTTAAACATAACTTGAGGAGTGGGGTGAGGAGGGAGCATGCTGTGCAAACATATGGATTAACACACAGCATTGAAACTGATACCAGAAATCAAGAGGGCTTCTTTACCCTGATAGCCTGGCTTCATTTCTAGGTGACCAACAAAGACTCACTAAATAATGGTGAGGCAGTCTCTTAGCAGGCAGGTGTTCCTGTTAATTTAGACCATGAATCATATAGCTAAGAAGTAGCAGAGATAGTATTTGACCTTAGCTGGCTTGGTTCTAGCATAAGCTTAGCCACAATGCTGATACTCCTTGCAAGCTAAAGCAGTCTTTCTGCCTCCAGCTCTGTTTTCTTAGCTGCCCCAGCACAACAGACTCTATGTTACAGGACCACGAGAAGCAGCAGATCTCCTCCTGAGTAATACACCCCAACGCAGTCATGGCAATGGCCCTCAGAGTTGGATGAATTGTGTACAGTTTGGTCTACCTAATTCAGAGAACAGGAACAACTGTTTTTCTGTATCATATGGGAAATCTAGGACTTCTGTCTGGTGGTATACTTGGGCTTCTATTTCCCTACATCCCTGATTCTCTGCATTTCAGAATTCTATTCCTGTGGAGTGGGACACAAGGTGACATATCTGAGGACCCTGTTTTCATAAGTGAGGTTGCTTGTCTGTTGCCTTAATTCACAGATAAGAGGCAGATGATGACTCCAGGTCATTAGGAGCCATTGCCCTGTGTCCCCCTTACCCAGTTCCCAGCTGTGCTGAGCCTGGCCTAGATTCAGGATTAAGCAACGACTTATGGCCCTATGGGTATACAGGTTGGCTGTTGCTTTCACAGGTTCTGATATTTAGCTTTTTTATTTTATTTTTATTTTTTATTTTTTAGATGGGGTCCTACTCTGTCACCAGGCTGGAAAGCAGTGGCACGATCTCAGCTCACTGCAACCTCCACATACTGGGTTCAAGGGATTCTCCTGCCTCAGCCTCCCGAGTAGCTGGGACTACAGTCATGTGCCACCAAGCCCAGCTAATTTTTGTATTTTTAATAGAGATGGGTTTTCACCATGTTGGCCAGGATGGTCTCGATCTCTTGACCTCGTGATCCGCCTGCCTTGGCCTCCCAAAGTGCATATTTAGCACTTTCTATGACCTTTGGTGCAATCTCCATTCTGGCTCATTTAGCTCCTGGCTGCTTGGAGCCTAATACCAACATTCTAAGCCAGGCTGAGCTTCTCAGAAGCCAACCCTGGCCACTGACTCACTTTGCTCAGCCTTTGATTCTGGACATAGAGTTTCCTTAGAAAATATCTCTGTTCTACCTTCCTACTGAACTTCTGAGAATTGGCCCTAAGTCTTTCATGGAGAAAACTAAGAACATTGAGCTAATAAGCTCCGCTTTGAAACTTGTGTGGGTTTTCCCCAATATCAATAACCAGTTCTCCAATTATTTAACAACTGGGAACTCAGAAATTCAACTCAATCTCAGCACTAACTACCTGGAATTGGCACAGCCCCCACAGGTGAAGGGCTCAATCCCATAAGGATGCCCCGACTTCAGATGCCAGTGCAAGTGGGATTCCCAGATGACTCACATTTCTGCTCAACCAAGTACAAATTCAGGGGTTCCCAAGACCTCTTCTCTTCAGGTTTGATAATTCGCTAGAATGACTCACAGAACTCAGGACAGCACTTTAATGATTAACACAGATTCCTGCTAAGCTCCTATTTAGGCTCGGTCTTTGAGTGCTTAAGAGAATTCATTGATCCACAGCCTAAGTGATTTGGGAAATACTCAAGGAGAAGCTCCTGTTGGAACAGTCTTTATTATGAAGGATATAAGGCAGAAAGAGCCAGATGGAAGAGAAGCACAGGACAAGGTATCGTGGAGGTGAGTGTGTGCACAGACCTTCCATGCTCTCACCTGCTGCCCACCCTCCCAGCACAGTGATGTGGTCACTGATAGGAGGCTCCTGGAACCTTCTCCTTTAGGGGGTTTTAGGAAGATTACAATACATAGGCATGATTGACTCAATCATTGGCCATTCGTGATTAAACTCCATCTCCAGCTTCTCTCCTTGGGAGGGCAGAAGGTGGGGCTAAAAGTTCTTACTCTCTAATTGTGCCTTGGTCTTTTGGCCACCTACCCCTAACCTGAAGCTATCTAGGGCTTTGCCCACCGTCAGGAGTCATCTCATTAGCTGACAAAAGACACTGTTTTCACTCAGGAGATTGCAAGTGTTTGAAAAGCTCAGGATCAGGAACTAGGGACAAATACCACTTTTTTTTTTTTTTTTTTTTCTGAGACAGAGTCTCGTCCTGTCACCCAGGCTGGAGTGCAGTGTGATCTCGGCTCACTGGAACTTCCACTTTCCAGATTCAAGCAATTCTCTGCCTCAGCCTTCCGAGTAGCTGGGATTACAGGCGTGTGTCACCATTCCTGGCTAATTTTTGTATTTTTTTTTTTTTTTTAGTAGAGTTGGGGTTTTGCCATGTTGGCCAGGCTGGTCTCGAACTCCTGACCTCATGATCCACCCACCTTGGCCTCCCAAAGTGTTGGGATTACAGGCATGAGCCACCGTGCCTGGCCCAAAGGCCACATTTTAAAAATTATTATTGTATACCATAGGAACCTAATAAAAATTTGAACTCATAGTGGATTCAACCTAGCCAAGATTCCAAAGAAAGATCTATGTCATTGGGCAGAAGGGAAACGCTTCTTCAATTTTCAGGATCCTTTGGCTGCAAGAGCTGACGAGGAGCTCAGCGGAAAGCCAAGCATGGGACAAAGGATCCACGACTTTAGGATTTTTATTTTCAACTTCACAATAGTGTGAAAGTGATACTCATTCAGTAAGAACTCTACCTAGAGTGCCCATACAATCATTCTGCTTTTTACTTTCAGTACAGTATTCAATAAATTGCATGAGGTATTCAACACTGTATTATAAAAATAGGCTTTGTGCTAGATGATTTTGCCCAACTGCAGGCTGATATAAGTGTTCTGAGCATGTTTAAGTTAGGCTAGGCTATGCTATGACGTTTAGTAGGTTTAGGGGTATGTCTCTATAAGTTGAAGATAGAGATGCTGCACTTCCCATCACCAAGATGCCCTGAGCACATCTTGTACATTAGATGATAATCGAAGCTGTGAGATGACATCTGGATCAAGGCCACACACCCTTGTTCTGGTACAAGAGGCGTGTCCTACCCATGCTGACCCTTCAGGAGCCCTAGGAGACTCCACCCCAGCAGCAGAGTGAGATGTCTCTGAAGGAAAGGGTGGGATGAGAGGAGAAAAGCAGTAGGAAAGGATCAGGAGCTGCAGGAGAAAGTCCTCACTCCACCAAGGGGGTCTAGTGGGAAGAAATGGGACAAGTGACCCCACTCTGTGGAACTTGGAAACCCAAGACATGAATTTCCATTGCCAGGCTGTCCACATAGCTTGTCACTGCCCCCCCTACCGCCCATGTGCTCAGATGAAAATCGCCATCCTTTAGAGCCACAACAGAGGAAAGGGCTTGGCACTGCTTTCACCATTGCCCCTCATCTCCCGCTCTCCCTTTATTTTAACCACACTGACTGTTCTCACATTACTGTAACCACAGTTGGCCTCTGGAATCTTCCTCCAACCAACCAAGCACATTCCTGACTCTGGACATTTGGCCCAGAGATTCTCTTTGCCTGGAACACTCTGCCTTCCAATATTCATGTCCTTTGCTTCCCCACTGCACAGAGATCTTGACGAGTCCGCAGTGGGGTTCCCTGCCCACCTCGTGCCAAGTAATCCCTCTGGACACACAGAATATCACCTCTACTCTTTTATCCTGGAATGCATTTTTCTGCTTACAACTTGATTTATATATATTTCTTCCCATCCCCATCATTTTACAGTAACTGCTACATGGAAAGTTCTTTAATTATTTTACTCATGACCTACTTTTGGAGCAGTACCTAGTACTGGGGAAGTGCTTAATGATTGATGAATGACAGTTGATTGAATGAATATAGATAGATATTGTGCCCTATCCTATGTGACCCAGGAACTCAGGACAAAGATGGACTCAAGAGGGAATAGTGGCTTGTTCCTTCAAGACAATCTTTGGGCGACTGGTGGCCTAAGAGTTTGGCCTACCTGGAATCATGTACCCATCAACTTTTTAGGTTTGGATTAGAATTGGAGAGGCTGGCATAGAGGCAACTAGTGCTTGTCAAATTTTTGGGTTTGGATTAGAATTAGAGAGGCTGAGACAGAGGTAACTGGTACAGGGAAGGCTTGCAGAAAGATAATTGCTAGGTCCCATAGAGTCTTGGTGTACAAGTTCCTTCTGCTGAGGCATAGAGAGAGTGCTTAGTCTCTGGGGAAGCACTGGATCATGAGGCCCAACTATGTTGTGATTCCTCTTTTTCCCACTATTTTTGAAACCCTCTAGAACCTGGACAAGTGGCTGAGAATGTAAGTTTTCTTTTTTGTACATGTGTATTCTTACACCAGACCCTCTTTGCCTTCAGAAACTCGAGAGATTCTCTTGTTTCTTGGAAACTGATAAATTTTAAGAGTGTCATCATGGTTTTTGTGAGTTTTCAGGCCTGGTAACATCAAGATGTGTTTGGGTTGCAGAGAGAAGAGGAAGGAATCAATAAAAAAGTAAAGCAAAACAGAGGAAAGAAAATTAAATGACATCTTTTGAGGACTTAGCAAACACTATTAATTGTGTGGCTGTTATTTATCATATTTGATTTTCATATTTCTATGTTTAGGATATTTTTAAATAGAAGAAGCAAAAAAAAAAAAACCCTGCAAACTCTCTTAAAGAATAAAGAAATTTGTCTCACGTAACAAGAAGTCCAAGTTAACAGTGTCTATACAGCAGGATCAGCAATAAAGCTCCACTTCTTTCATATTCTTTTGCCTCCTTTTGGTGACAGCTTCATCCTCAGGGTGGCTATCTCTATACTTGCATGATGGATTCTAGAAGCTCCCAGGAAGCATGTTTCCAGATGGCCAGAGTGAGAAGGCTGCTCCCGCATTCGCAGCCAACCTACACGTGGCCTCAAGCTCTGACAGGTGCAAGCCTGGGTTTCTGAACCCCTCAGCCTTCAGAGAGAAGGGATGACCATTATTGGCTTGGACCATTCAAAGTCTCATTCTTAGATCTGAGGGTGTTTTCCACTCCCCTGACTCTTAAGAGCTGAATGCGGGAGAGTTGGCCTCGTGAAAATGGAAGACAGATTCTTCTAGGAAGAAGCAAGTGAGGAATGGATGTCTCATTACCATTTCACAGATAAGAAAACTGATACTCAGATGGATGAGATATTCTGCTTACATGATACAAATTGGCCACACAACTAAGTAGCATGCACCAAGTCTATTAATAGGTACATGTAAATACCAAGCCTGTATTTAAAGCCTGTAAATAAAGCCTGTATTTATTGCATAAGAGATAAAGGAAGGAAGTGGTAGAAGCAAGAGAGTAAAAGGAAGGAAAAGGGAAAAAAACAGAAAAGAAAGGAAAATAAGAAGTAAAGACATCATGAGCTTCTTCCCCAGCCAACCTAACACACGAGGGCCAAGTTAAGAAGCGACTGTCACCATGTGGTTTTCCAGTTCATTACTTCCTGGCATCAGCAAGGTCTCATTTGTGAGAAGAAAACAATGACTTTAAAAGACTCATAAGGATTCTTGGACATCAACAGTCTTCCCCAAACATAATTTTATTAAATCTGAAGAAAAGTGAATCTGCTTCTTCCAGAGACCATCTTTGCTTCCAGATATATTAATTTACTAATGAACAGAGAACAAGTGTCCTGTGGTTGGCTGAACCCCAGATATTAGAGGAAGAAAATAGCTGAAGCCATTCAACAAAAAGTTAAATGTAATAGAGTTTCCGTATCTGACTTTTTAAAAGAAACTTCCAGATTTATGATTTTATTCTGAAGTTGGACCACTTAGTACCAGAGAATAGTAATATTTTAAAAGAGAGGAAAGTTTTCCTCTTCCCTATGGAACAAGCTTGCCTATTCCTTTATGCTGTGATGTTATTATTAGCTGAGTATCATAGGCCAGGATTTAGTATAGGCAAGGATTGGGAGTGAGGGAACCTCCTGGACTATAGTGCCAGGCCTTAGGGGAAGTGTTTCAAAGGATGTGAGTTCATGGGAATTCCCATGTAAGCCTAATCGGGCAGGTGAATTGGACTGGCAAGGGTCTGAATAGCATGTCTTACTCAAAGCTCAAAGTCAAGCCTTAAGGTGATTTGGCTGTTTTGGGAAGAGTCGCCACCTGTGATTAAGATTGTAGGGGCCTGTGTTATCCAGATAGAGATCTGAAAAGAGCCAGGAAGATGTCTGGAGCCCCAGATAATCAGGACAAGATTCTGAAAAGTCTGGAATCTTTTCATGGATTCCAGAAAAGATGGAAAAACTCTGCTCCCATCAGGATGCCTATATCCAAAGCCAGTCACTACCCAGAGGGAATATTCCGACCTAATGCCCTAACTCCCCCTATTATCAGTGCATTCCATGATTGACAACCATATTTCCTACCAAACTCACCTGAACTTGAGTCTCAATACTGTTTCATAGGCTTAATCATAGGCTTCAGTTCCTTCTGCTATAAGACTGATATCACAAACCTAACTCAAGGGATGGTTAGAGCAGAGAAGTTTGAGTGTTCTTGTCCCCACCAAAACTCATGTTGAAACTTAATTCCCAAAATAACAGTGCTGGAATATAGAACTTAGCGGGAAGTCTGTAGGTCAGAAGGGCTTTGTCCTAATAATGGATTCATATGGCTATAAAAAGACTTGTGGTAATTTGCTCTCTTCTGCTCTTCTGCCATAGGAGGAACAGCATTTCTTCCCTCTGGAGGACGTACCATTCAAAGAACCACCTCAAATGTGGAAACCAGGCCCTTGTCAGACACCAGACCTGAACACACCTTGACCCTGGATTTCCTAGGCTCTAGAACTGTGAGAAGGAAATTTCTGTTTTTTACAAATTACCTAACCTTAGGACCTCTGACATAACAGGATAAATGAACTAAGACAAGTAGACTAACAGAATGAATACAAGCAAGATATAAAATATTAGATGGTTGCATGGCACATGGAAAATAACACTGAATAACTACACAACTAATAATGAATGTAATTTTTAATAACTATAAAACCTGTATAAATAAAGGTGCCTAAAAATTTTCCTAGCCGAGATTATCAGTTTACCCTAGGCTCCCAAAGCTGCCTAGGCTCCCAAAGCTGCCTAGCAAAGTTCCATCTGATGATTTGCCAAGGTTAGTGGGATCACTGCATCACTGTTGTTGGATATCAACATTGAATAATTGGTAAGCAACCCTGCTCAGAAGAAACAGTGGGCTAGGCAATTGCAGAAGCTCCCTTCCTTGGTAATCCATGTGAGTTGTCCTGGGATTGTCTTGAAGATCCCTGGTGTTTAAATTGCTCACCTTGCCTAAGTCTGTTGCCTAGAGAGTTGGACTCACTCAGAGTAAAAAGTGGGATTAGAACACAGAGTCACGACCATTTGCAGTGATGGTCATCTCTTCCCAAGATCATTGCCATCTTTTTTTTTCTTTTTCTTTTTACTTAAATTAATGAAATATTTTCTCCTAGGAAGGAAAGTCCCATCTAAAACTCATTTTAATTACCTTACACTTGTACTCATAATTCCAGCATTGGTGTGTATGACAGATATTAAGGGACACCAAGAAGTTTGGCAGAAGCCAGTATTTGAGGTCTAAGGAATTGAGTAGTGTTAGAGTTGCCCACCACTGGGGAGGTGCAATTTAGAGTTAAAGTCCCACCAGATATCCCAGCACTTTGGGAGGCCCAGGAGGGCGGATCACGAGGTCAGGAGATCGAGACCACGGTGAAACCCCCTCTCTACTAAAAATACAAAAAATTAGCCAGGCGTGGTGGCAGGCGCCTGTAGTCCCAGCTACTCGGAGAGGCTGAGGCAGGAGAATGGCGTGAACCCGGGAGGCGGAGCTTGCAGTGAGCCGAGATTCCGCCACTGCACTCCAGCCTGGGCGACAGAGCGAGACTCCATCTCAAAAAAAAAAAAAAAGTCCCACCAGATTAGAGGAATTTCACAAAACATTTGATTTCTCATTGAAAACACAGAAATTCTATGTCGTAAGAGCAAGAACTAAGTGAAAAACCAAAGTAAACTAGTCTGAGAAAGGCATAAGGCATAAATCCAAGCTACTACAGGGTCAGGTGATCTAGTAATTTCATTGCCTGTCAGAAAAAAACAAACAAAAACCTCAATATTATTTTGAGGATGATAACAAAATCCAGAGTAGCCATATAAATCCATGGTATCTAGTATACAATAAAAATTCACTAAACACACCAAAAAGTAGAAAAATGTGGCTTGTAATCAAGAGAAAATATAGTCAAAAGAAGCAGACTGGCAGCTGACTCAGGTGTTAGAATTTGTAAAAAATAACCTCAATAAATAAAACTATTATAACTTTTGAAAATAAATTACTGAAAAAATGAATTAGCAAACATTGAGCACTCTCAGGAAAGAGATAAAAGCTACAAAAGAGAACCTAATGAAAATTGTACAACTGAGAAAAAAATACAATATATAAAGTGAATAGTACAATAATATGCTTAAAAGATTGAATACAGCAGGAGACAGGATCAGTAACTAGATCAATACAAATTATTTAATGCAAAACCCAGAGAAGAAATAAAATTTAAAATAAATTACTCAGAACCACATTGACATATTGCACAGTTTGAAACGGTCTAATATGCATATAATTAAAATTTTAGAAGGAGAGAAAAGAGAAGATGGAGTGGAATAATAAATGAAAGCATAATGGTCAGAAATGTTCAAATTTGGAGAAAAATGTTCAGATTTGGAGAAAAATGTTCAAATTTGGAGACAAATATTCATGTACAGGTTCAAGAAGCCCAGGAAATCACAAGGAGATAAAGTTATGTAGCCATCATAGTCAAACTCATGCAAACAATAAATAAAGGAAAAAAATCATTAAAGTAGCCAGAATAAAATATATGCTATATATAGAGGAATAAATAAAATAATTACGATGGATTTTTTGTTAAATATGATGAGGGTTAGGATTCAATGAAATAACATCTTTTAAATGCTGAAAAAAATCTTTCAATTCATAATTTTATCAGCAAAAATATCCTTCAAAAGTAAAGATATAATTAAAATTTTTATATTTTTAAAAATGTGAGAAAATTTATCACCAGAAATCTCGCCAAAGAAAAAGTGCTCAAGGAAGTTCTTCAGAAAGCAGAAAAATAATATCAGGTGAAAATTCAGATTTAAGTAAAGGATGAGTGCCAGAAGCAGTAGTATATATACATAAAGTCAGATATATATATGACTTTTTTCAATTTTCAATAATTTTCAATAATCAAATGCCATATACGTATAGTGATATCTATAACACAGGTAGAATAGAATAAAATGTATGATAACAATAGCATAAATTGTGTAAAAAGGAATTGAAAGAATGCCACTGTAAGAGTCTTACTTTATCTTTGAATTGATATAATATTTAAAAATAGAATGGGATAAGTTAATTACAATAATTAAAATAATCAAACAGTAAAATAAAGAGGTAGATCCAGAAGCTTTAACTTAAGAAAACATGGAATCATAACAACTACTTAATTAATTCAAAAGAAAGCAAAGGGCAGATAAAGCGAAAGAGCACTTGGGACAAATAGAAAACAAATACCAAGACAGAATATTTAAATCTTACCATATTGATAATTACATTACATGTAAATGGTCTAAATATGCCAAATATAAGGTAGACATTCTCCTAATGAATTAAAAAACTAGAACCAACTATATGTTATTTACAAAAATAACCTTTAAAATATAAAAGCACCAACAGATTTAAAATAAAAAGAGGAAAACAAATGAAAATAAAAGAGGAAAACAACGGAAAATAAAAAGTTAAATAAAAATATGTGAGATGCAGCTAACACAGTGCTTAGAGGAAAATTTATACAGTCAAATTCCTATATTAGAAAAAAGAACGTTGTAAAATCAATGGTCTAAACTTCTGTAAAAAATTAGAATGAGAAAAGAAGCTAAACACAAAGTAAGAAGTGAAATTTAATAATGAAGTGGGAAATCACCTCAATAGAAATAGAAAACAATAGTAAAATAAAATGTAGCTAAGAGCTGGTGCTTTAAAAAAATCTGTAGCGAGACTAATAAAGAGAGAGAGAGGAAGAGAGAGAGAGAGAGAATAGATTACCAATATTAGAAATAAAGGGGATATATTCTTGAAACATCTGCAGTCCTACAGATATCAAGAGGACAGTACAGTAAGAAAATATAATAAATAAGTTTATTGCAATAAATATGACAACTTAGAAGAAAGAGACAAAGATTTTGAAAGACACAAACTACTAAAGCATTCCTTACAAAAGAAGAAATAGGTAATCTAGGTATCCCTGCATATATTACATAAATCGAATTAAGATTTTCAAAATTTTATATACGGAAAATTCTATGTCCATATTTCTTCATTGGTAAATTTTACCAATAATCAAATAATAATTAATAATGACTCTATACATATTTTTTCAACACATACTGTCTCAGAAAATAGAAGAGAAGAAGATATTTCCAAATTTATTTTATCAGATCAAAAATCACACAAAGACATTACCAATAAAATGTCAATAACTTTTATAAACATAGATTCACAAATAGTATCACTTTGACATTTTTCTGGGTTTGTTTTTGTAAATCAATCAAATGCAGCAATATATTAATAGTATAATGTAATATGAGCAAGTAGGATTTATTTTAAGAATGCACTGTTGGTTTAACATTTGAAAATCAATTGGTAAAATATCCCATGTTAACAGTCAAAAAATGAGGTTTTATTTGATCATCTTAATATATGCATAAAAAGAATCTAATTAAAAAGAAACTCATGATTTTAAAAAAATTGTAATCCATCAACAAACTAGAAGTACGAGGAAACTTCCTCAATCTGACAAAAGGCATCGGGAAAAATCCTACAGACAATTCTTAATTAATGAGAAATTATTGTTCACTTTGCTACAAAGATTGGCAACACAGCAAGATGCCCATTTTCAATATGTCTTTTCACATTATACTGTTGATCTTTGCAAGTGCTAGGCCAGAAAATTGAAAAAGTGGCATTAAGATTGGCACAAAAGAAATGAAATTGTCTTTATCCAGGGATGATTTGATTATTCATGCAAATAAGCTTAGAAACTCTTAAACCAATAAGTAAGGTTAGCAAGGTTGCAGAATACAAGATCGGAATACAAAATTAAAAAAAAAAAATAAAGAATTTCTGTGTACCAGAATTCTTATGTACAGTGCATTCTTAATAGAAATAATAGACAATGATACTTAAAAGTCACTATTTATAATAGTGTTAAAATTTGAAAAATAATATCTATTTTCCAATGATGCACAAGACCTCTCTTCTTAAAATTAGCAAACATTGCTAAAAGATACTTTTATAGATATAAATAAATGGAGACGTTTACTATGTTCATGAATGGGAAAATCCATGTATGTGGCAATTCCCTTCAGAATTAGATCTTAGATAGAAAAAAATGCCAATCAGAATCCTAGAAGGATTTATTTTAAAAATTGACAAGCTGGCCGGGCATGGTGACTCATGCCTATAATCCCAGCACTTTGGGAAGCCAAGGCGGCCGGATCACCTGAGGTAGGGAGTTCGAGACCAGCCTGACCAACATGGAGAAATCTGCTTCTACTAAATAAATAAATAAATAAATAAATAAATAAATAAATAGCCAGGTGTGGTGGTGCATGCCTGTAATCCCAGCTACTCAAGATATTGAGGCAGGAGAATCACTTGAACCCAGGAGGTGGAGGTTGCAGTGAGCCGAGATCGTGCCATTGCACTCCAGCCTGGGCAACAAGAGTGAAATTCCATATTAAAAAAAAAAAAATTGACCATCTGATTCTAAAATTTATAATGAAATGTAAAAGATCTTTAAAGAAAAACACAAAATTGGAAAACTTACACTATTTGTTTTAAAGTATTCCTAAACAATAATATCATAAATAGTGTAGTATTGGAGTGAGAATAGAAAAACTCATTACTAGAACTGAATGGAAAATTCAGAAACAGATTCACAAACATATGATCTATTAATTTTTGGCAAAGTCACCTTGCAATATCATGGGAAAAGGAAAGTCATTTCAATAAATAGTCTTTTCAACGATTGACCCTGGAACAACTATTATACACACACACACACACACACACACACACACACACATAATTGAACTTTACCTTATACCACACAAAAAATATTTTGAGATAAACTGTAGAACTAAATGTAAGGTAAAACTCCAAAGATTCTAGAAGAAAACGAAAGAACAACTTTGTGACCCTATTTCTTAGAAAACAAAAAGCACTAAATGAAAGACAATAAAATCAACAAATTTGACTTCATCAAATTCTTTCCAAGACATCAAGACACCAGTAAGAAAATAAAAAGGCAAGCCACAGACTAAGGGGGAAAAAGCATTTTCAATACATATATCTGACAAAAAAAGTATTGAGAATATATATAAAGAACTTCCACATATCAAAATAAGATTGCAGCCCAATAAAAATAGGCAAGAGACAAACATATATTTTACAAGAAAAGATAAATGAAAGAACAAAAAGGAAATTAAAATGTGTTTAAAAATATTAGTCATCAGGAAGCATGCATTAAAAACTAGAATGACAGGCCAGGCACGGTAGCTCAGGCCTGTAATCCCAGCACTTTGGGAGGCTGAGGTGGGCAGATCACCTGTGGTTGGGAGTTCAAGACCAGCCTGACAAACATGGAGAAACGTCATCTCTACTAAAAATACAAAATTAGCCGGGTGTGGTGGTGGACACCTGTAATCCCAGCTACTTGGGAGGCTGAGGCAGGAGAATTGCTTGAACCTAGGAGGTGGATGTTGCAGTGAGCCAAGATTACTCCATTGCACTCCAGCCTGGCCAATAGAGCAAGATTCCATTTCAAAAACAAACAAACAAACAAACAAATAAAAAAACTAGAATAACAAAATTTCAAATACTAACAATTTCAAATACTGCTGAGGATGTGTAACAACTGGGCCTCATACATCTTGGGGGGTGATGTAAAATGGTACAACCATTTGGGGAAAATGTTCCGTTTCACTGAAAATTAAACATTCAGCTATACTATGAACCCTTTCTAGGGATTTGTAGGAGAGAACTGACAACATATCTCCACAAAATGGTGCGTATCAGAATTTTCAAAGCAGTTTTATTGATTACAGCCCAAAACAAAAAGTGACCCAGATGTTTATTGTCAGGAAAACACATAAACAGATTTTGATATACTCTCAGAATACTATACAACCATGAAAAGTAACTAATAAATACCCACATGGATGAATATCAGAAATATTAATGTTCAGTGAAAGACGTGGCACTGTTCACAATAGCAAAGTCTTGGAACCAACCCAAATGCCCATCAATGACAGACTGGATAAAGAAAATGTGGCACATATACACCATAGAATACTACGCAGGAATAGAAAAGTATGAGCTCATGTTCTTTGCAGGGACATGGATGAAGCTGGAAACCATCATTCTCAGCAAACTAACAGAAGAACAGAAAACCAAACACCACATGTTCTCACTCATAAGTGGGAGCTGAACAATGAGAACATATGGACACAGGGAGGGGAACATCACACACCAGGGCCTGTGGGTGGCGGCGGGGGGGTTAGGGGAGAGATAGCATTGGGAGAAATACCTAATGTAGACGACAGGTTGATGGGTGCAACAAACCACCATGGGACGTGTATGCCTATGTAACAAACCTGCATGTTCTGCACATGTATCCCAGAACTTAAAGTATTAAAAAATAAAAAAAGAATAAGCCAGATACAAAAGAGTGAACGTCGTATCATTTCCTTCCAGTAAGTTAAACAGATTCAACTAAACTACCGGCATGGAAATAAAAGTAGTGTTTACCTGTGCGTGTAGTTTGGGATTGACTACAAGTGATCATAAGGTAATGCTCTGTGATGATAAAAATATTATGCATCTTTCCTGGTGTATCAGTTATGTTTTGCTATGGAACAAACGACCACAAGAATAAGAGACATCCGTGTAATTCAACCACTTGTGCAGGGCTTGGTTGGGTGGTTCTTTGGTCCCCCGTGAGCCGCCTTCAGCCAGGAACATGGCTAAGATTGGAGTGGCCAAGAAGGCTCCACACACCGGTCTGCCGTTGCTGCTGGCCGTTGGCAATGGCACTGCTTATGTGGGCTCTCTCCTGCTGTTGTTTGTCCTGGTTTTTTACAGGATTCGGGTACAGAAGCAGGCTTCTTAAGGGCTAGGTCTGAAACCAGCAAAGTCTTGTTTCTGCCACATAGATTGGGAAGTAGACTTCATCTCTTGATGGGAGGAGCAGCAGTCACATATGGGAAAGGGGGATCTATTGGCAGTTCTTTGGAGATCATTTAGCACAGTTGAGTCTTGGTTACATGGATGCACATATGTGTCAAAACTCATTCAATTATGCTCTTAAGATCTGCATGTGTCACTATGTAAATTAAAGCACATGTGCAATGGAGTTGGCTGTGACTATTTAGAGCTCCCATCTTAACTCTTTTTAGCTGAGCAGCTGAAATAAAAGTAAGGGAGGAAAAAGGTTCTAATAAATAACTCTGATAAAGTTCACTAATTTTCTGAAAATGTATGTGGGTTTCTTTCCAGATTTAATTAAACAGATAAAAGACAAACTGAAAACCAGAGGGAAAATTAAAGTTGCTCATTAAGTTTTTTGTAAAACTCTCTTCTTAAAGAATTGCAATGTGTAATGAAGGTACTTGAACAAACTTGTCAAAGTTTGGTGTAATGTAGTTTTTTGTTTGTTTGTTTGTTTGCTTATTTATTTGTTTTTTACCTTATGCCAGATAGAGGAGGGTCTTCTGTGGTTTGTACCTCTTTTCTCCCTGGTTCCCTTCTTTTCCAGGTATATGGAAAAACAGTGAAGTCCAGGGTGGGGAGGCAGAGGCTTTGGGGACAGACTGTTTGGATTGGATTCTACCACTTGCCAGTTGTGTAAACTTGGGTAAGTAGATTAACATCCCTGTTACTCATTTTTTCCACCTTTAAAATAAGAATAATGCCGCTAAACCACTGGGGTTGTTGTAAGAAATAAGAGATTATTGTAGCCAGGCACCGTGGCTCACGCCTATAATCCCAGCACTTTGGGAGGCTGAGGTGGGCAGATCCTGAGGTCAGGAGTTCGAGACCAGTCTTGCCAACATGGTGAAAATGCATCTCTACTAAAAATACAAAATTATCTGGGTGTGGTAGTGCGTGCCTGTGGTCCCAGCTATTCTGGAGGCTGAGGCAGGAGAACCGCTTAAACCTGGGAGGCAGAGGTTGGGGTGAGTCGAGATCGTGCCATTGCACTCCAGCCTGGGCAACAAGAAAAAAAAAATATTCTAACATGCTTAGCATGGTGTGGGGCATGATAAAAGGTAAAATACTAAAATGTAACAGAAATTCCACAACTCAGAAGCTATAGTCCTGTATGAAAATGAACTCTTGGCAGCCCCTTCCCCCACTCGGGACCCTATCATGTCTCTCTTTTTTTTCTCTCTCTCTGTCCTTTTGACCTTCTCTGTCTCTTTGGGGCTCAGATAGTTGTAACTAAAATCTAAATATCTAGATACTAGTGATCATAGGATTATGGGTAGAAATGCAAATCTGCCTAAGAAAAAAACCTTATAATTATTAGACTTTTCTCTAGGAGAATGGATTGTCCAGTAGACAGTGGCTTTCTTGTCACGAGAGGTATTAGATAGGAGATGGTTTAATAACTTTCAAGTTTTCCTCCCTAATGCTGCAAGAAGGAAGTGGGCTGCAATCCTAGTTCTGACAGGAACTATCCATGTATCTCTAGCTGGGTTGAGCCTTACTGTCCTCATCTATAAAACGGAGATATTAATAATCACATTAAAAAGCTGCTGTCAGGAACAGTGGTGATAGGTATCAAGTGCCTGGCCCACAGTGAATGCTCTACGAAGTTTCCACCGCTAACCTTACTGTTGCAAAACCCCGTTATAAGTTATCATCCCTGCAATTACTGTGACAAAAAAACCTCATTATATATCAAGCCCTATGCTGGAATTTACGGTCCACTGGGAATACCCACATAGCAAGACATAATTACAATACAGAGTGAAAAAAAGTTATATGAAATATGAAAACAATTCTACAAGTACAACAAGAGAAAGCTAACTGCCTAGGTAATTATGAAGTAAAACTGAAGATTAAAAACAAACAAAGCTCAACTGCATTAGATTATTAAATTTGAAAGATGACAGTGGTGTTTGGAAAGCATTCTGAGACGTTTATGCTTGGTATGATAGGGGAAATACAGACGTGAGGTATTAAGCCCTAGTGGAGGTTATAATAAAAAGAGAATTGGCTTTGAAGTGAAAGAGAATATAGTTTGACTACTAAATGCAACTTTATCTGTGTGACCTTGGATAGTTACTGTACACGCTCTATGCCTCAGTTACCAAATCTGTTAGATGGGACTAATATAGGCCCTTCGCTGGTTGTGGAGGTTATGTGGGATAAAACATACAAGATCATACAGCAGTACCTGACACAGCTGGGTAAAAGCTTGGTTTCTCCAAGTGCAATGTGACATGGTCTGTTTAGCAGTTACGATGCTGTTAGCTGCAATAATAGAAATAGCCATCTAAGACGGGCTTGAAAAATCAGAATATTCTTATTATCTCACAGAATGAGAAGCCTAAAGCTAAGTAAATAGACTTGATAGACTGGGTTGCTCCGTGAGGTCAGCAAGAGCCCAGCTGTTTTTCATGTTTCTGCTCTGCAGTCCTCAGCTGACTGGCTTCATCTTTCATCTGCCCCTCAAGTTGGCTATTGCAGCTCCAGATACCATGGCCTAATAATACAAAGACATCCAGGAAGAAGGCAGTTTCCTCCTATGTATCTTCTATTTGGTTTCCTACAATGTAGTGGCTTCCAAATATGTTGGTCTCAGGACCCCATTTCACTCAAACATTATTGAGGAGCCCAAAGAGCATTATTTATGTGGATTATACATAGTGACATTTACAGTAATAGAAATTAACACTGATAATTTTCAAATACGAATTTTTAAAAACTAACAATCCAATCCCATTTTATGCTACTAAAAGTAACATTTTAAGAAAAACACATTTTCTAAACCAAAAAATTATCATTTTCTTTTAATTTAAAAATATAGTGAGAAGTGGCATTGTGTTTCATTTTTGCAAATCTTTTTAATGTCTAGCTCAGTAGAACACAGCTAGATTCCAATCTCATCTTCTGCATGCAGGCTGTTGGGATATACTGTTTTGGTTGACGTATATGATGAAAATCTGGCCTTACACAGATATGGAGGCAGGAAAAGAAGGAGTATTTTAGTGCCCTTTTAAGATAATTCTAGACATTTTTCTTTTCTACTGCACTAAACTCAACAAGTAGTAGTTTCTTACACATTGGTTGCCATGCAGCATCTGAAACTATATTGATGAAAATTTTGTCTCATTTTACACTAACTTTCTTGCACTTTGAATAGGTATATTCCCCATGCACAACCTTATAACATCATGCATTGATTAGTTGAAAAATATTGCTCAATTGTGTTATTGTGGAACTTTCAAATGTCAACACATTTCATTATACAATATCTAAAAGCAAATCACCCACTATCTCATCAAGTCTATAATTATTGGAAAGCAGTCAAGCTCATGGTAAAAGGTACATGTTTTCAAAAAGTTGTATTGTTTACTTAAAATTTCAAATTTTGTCACTAGCAACAAATACTGTCAATTGCTTGTGCAGTGGGAGATTCACTTCGCTCATTTTCACAAAAGTGTCTGCCACATCATCACATTTAATTACTGTAGTTTGTGAATTTCTCATTCAATTGAAAATGGTGCCTCTGTGGAAAGAGCGGTGAGTTCACCTTGTAACTCATACAATCACACATGTGCCTTCCCAAGTATAGGGCATGCAGAAGCACTGGACATGTAGTTCCTATTTTGCAGCACATAATAATACAAAGAAATAGAATACAATTAATATTTTTACTGCTTCATCAAGGACATGCTTCAACAAAACGGGCTCCCTCCTCCTTTTTTTTTCCTCCTTCTTTTTTTGGCTGCAAGTGTGTGGCAGTGAAAACAGTAGCCTCTATGACAGCATGGTACCACTAACTTACCACCCTACTTTATGTGAAAGAGCCACATGAAGCTGTCTTTTCACCCTGCATCCCTGCAAGTGCTCACACAGTGACAAAGAGAAATAACATATCAGTATCATTACGAAAATAATTTTGCTATCCTCGAATCCAGGAAGAGAGTGACACTTTGAGATCTGCTGCTTATTTTAATAGGTAAGAAAAAACAGCTTTAGCTAAGCAAACTTCTTAACAGAGGAAATAAAATTTTATAGTAAAGGGTTGATTGAATAAATCTCATTAAAACATATTCTCCCTGGATTAAAAAATATATATGTGTATATATATATATATGTGTAGTGTATATACACACACCATTTTTTAGCATAGAAATTTAGACCTACAAAAAATGAGAAAATGTAGATGATAATTTTTCCACCTGGAAATAAATCCTGTTAATATTTTAGTGAACATTTTCTTTTCTTTCCATGCATTTATACTATTTTGCAATCTGCCTTTTTTTTTTTAACTTAACAATGTCTCATGAACATTTTTTCATATCCTTAAATATTTATGGACGACATCACTCTAAATTATTCAGTTCCCTTTCTGACAGGACATCACATTCTGCCTGCAGTGCAGTGCTGCCTGGATGCTTGGTGAGATAGTGTTGAGAACCGATGTTGTGGAGCTTTAGGAATTCTTCCTTGTGATGATCGTGTTTACTGATGAAGATGCCACCCTGAGACCTGTAGCCTTTGACAGCTGCTGGTTACTCACAGACATCCCACATACAAGCTCCCTCTTCTCATGTTTTCCCTCCATGCATTGCACATTTTTCTTTTCTTACAATTTCATTTCTTTCTTTTTCTTTTTTTTCTTTTTTGAGGTGGAGTTTCACTCTTGTCACCAGACTGGAGTACAATGGCATGATCTCGGCTCACCACAGTCTCTGCCTCCTGGGTTCAAGTGATTCTCCTGCCTCAGCCTCCCGAGTACCTGGGTTAACAGGCACCTGCCACCACGCCCAGCTAATTCTGTTTGTATATTTAGTAGAGATGTGGTTTCACTGTGTTGGCCAGGCTAATCTCGAACTCCTGACCTTGTGATCCGCCCACCTCAGCCTCCCAAAGTGCTGGGATTACAGGCATGAGCCACCAGGCCTGGCCTTTTCTTACAATTTCTATAGCCACCCCTAGGTTCTCTTACACCTGCCTGGCTGGGCAAAGCATCCTCCTGATCTTTCTTTCACCAGCTTCTACCATCTGATATTCATACTTTTCATATTGGCACAAATCATCCTCTTTGAATGTTTGCTCCTCCTCATCCTTTAAATCTTTAATTTGCTGTGACTCCCTTTAACTCCTATGGCAAACCTGAGTACCTCATCCGGCATACAAGTGGTTTCTGCAGTTGTCTCCAACCTTCATTCTTGCTTGCCTCTTCCTGGACTCCTAATTCCACTCCAGCCAGGCTGCTGACTGAAATATAACACACAGTGGTAGATTGTGTTTTCCCAAAGTGGCCAAAGCAACATTTCCAGTTCTACATGTTCTTCCAGAACCTTCATATTTCCCCACCGAGAACAAGCATTGATCTTCTCTCCTCTTGAAAGTGAGTGGACTTTAGTGACTGCCTTGATGAAGAGAATGTGGCAGGAATGCCACTGTATGGTTTCTGAGGCTGATTTGGAAAAGGACTCACAGCTTCCCCCGTCTGTCTGTCTTGGGGATACAGCTGTGAAGCCCTATACCAATATCTGAGAAGGCTGACTGCCCTGCAGTTACCAGGCTGGAGAAGCCACACAGAGGTAGAGGGAGAATGAAATGCTCACAGAGTCCCAGCTAGTGCAGCCTCCAGCTGGTTAAGTCTTTCCAGTCCCGACCTGTAAGTATGCAAACCCTTAAGAATTCCAGTCCTAGGTCTGAAGCTTCCCCGCTGACAGTGAGTGTAGCTATTTCTGCTGAGTCCTGCACTAACTGCCGATTTGCAAGAAACATAAATGCTTTGGCTGCTTAAACCATTCGATTTGGGTATGGATTTCAATGTAACAAAGGAAGACAAGAACACACATCTTGACATTTGCCATTATTATACAACAGATAAGCTTTTTTTATTTTATTTTATTTTTTTAGAGGGAGTCTCGCTTTGTTGCTCGGGCTGGAGTGCAGTGGTGCGATCTCAGCTCACTGCAACCTCCTACTCCCAGGTTCAAGCGATTCTCCTGCCTCAGCCTCCTGAGTAGCTGGGACTACAGGCACGTGCCACCATGCCCGGCTAATTTTTGTATTTTTAGTAGAGATGGGGTTTCACCATATTGGCCAGGCTGGTCTCGAACTCCTGACCTTGTGATCCACCTGCCTCAGCCTCCAAAAGTGCTGGGATTACAGGCGTGAGCCACCGCGCCCAGCTCCTTCTTTTTAGTAATCAAGACTCAACCAAGCTTTAACACTCTGACTGCACTCTGCGTTCCTTAAGCAGTTATATATCCAGTTTATTTTCTGGTCCTTCTCTTTTTATTTTTTTTAAAGTTATTATTTAATATTTGACTCATACAAAATAATATATTTAATATATGCATGTGAAGAAGCATAATAATATAATGAACACTCATGAAGCAAATCTTTACCAGTGCCATAATGTATATGTCACTCTTGCCCTGTTCTCACACTGCTAATAAAGACATAGCTGAGACTGGGTAATTTATAAAGGAAAGAGGTTAATGGACTCACAGTCCCACATGGCTGGGGAAGCCTCACAATCATGGTGGAAGGTGAAGGAGGAGCAAAGGCACATCTTACATGGTGGCAGGCAAGAGCGTGTGCAGAACTGCCCTTGTATAAAACCATCAGATCTCGTGAGACTTATTCACTATCATGAGAATAGCATGGGAAAAATCCACCCCCATGATTCAATTACCTCCCACCAGCTCCCTTCCATGACATGTGGGAATTATGGGAGCTAAAATTCAAGATGAGATTTGGGTGGGGACATGGCCCAATCACATCAACACTTCTCTCAGAGAATTTCTGGCTTATTCTCGTTTTTAATGTTTCATATGTATGTGTATTCCTAAACAATGTATTGGGTTTTTAAATATTATTATTTTGGGTTTGAAAAAATGGCATCATTCTCTCTGTAAGAGTCTATACCTATCACTGATCAATCCACCTTATACTTTAAAATATACCCATGTTGACTTGTGGCAGCGATTCATTTTTACTTGTGTGTAATAATCTGGTGGGTGGATATACCTCAATGTCATTTATGTTTTCTCCAGTTAATGGGTACGTGAATTGCGTCCAGTTTTTTTTTCTACGATAAACAGGGCTTATGTAAACATTCTTGTGCATGTGTCCTGGAGCACATACATCTGAGAATAGAATGTGTCATATTTGAAAATAGAAAAGTTCAGTTTCACAAGAAAATGTAAAATTGCTTTCCAAAGGGAAGGTACCAACTTTCACTTCCATCAACAAGATAGAGTCACCAACACTTGGCATTGTTGGGTATCTTAGTTTTTACATATCTAGTGGTTGCAAATGGTCTTAGTTATATTTAACTTGTTACTAATTATATGTGTATATTTGTATACTAATTATATATGTGCATATATTTGTGCTTTCTTTCTGTGAATGGAACTGTTCAAGGCTTTTGCCTATAATTCTGCTAAATTTTGTGTTTTTCTTATTAATTTGGATTAAGTGCATACATATCAATATTTTGGATATGAGCCTTTTATTTGCTGTGTGTATTGCAACTCTTATTCCAGTTTGTGAATGGTCTTTTCATAATCTCTATGGTGTGGTGACTTGGGGTGAACAGAAGTTTTGATTTTAACACAATCACATGTTCTATGTCAGTATGTCTTTCTCAGGGAAGATTGAGGGAATGCCTATGTAAGAAAATCCTTCCCTGTTTAGATATTATAAAAATGTCTAAGATATCTAGATATCAAACTTTTTTATGTTTTCTCTTACATTTTGATCTTTAATGCATTTAAATAATTTTTACTTTAGTAATCAAGCCTCAACCAAGCTTTAATACTCAGGCCGCACTCTGTGTTCCTTAGGCAGTTATACACCCAGTTTATCTTCTGTTCCTTCTCTTTTGATTCTTTTAAAAAGTTATTTAATATTTGACTCATACAAAACAATATATTTAATATATGCATGTGAAGAAGCATAATAAAAAAATGAACATTCATGAACCACTGCCATAATGTATATGTCACTATTGTCTTGTTTGCAACAGATCCCACAAAAATACAGAATATCCTGAGACTAATATGAACACCTCTATGTACACAAATTAGAAAATCTAAAGGAAATGGATAAATTCATGGAAACAAAATCTCCCAAGATTGATCCAGGAAGAAAGTGAAAACTGGAACAGACCAAAAACAAATTCTGAAGTTGACTCAGTAACAAAAAGAAAAGCAAAAGTACTATCAACCAAAAAAGACCCTGGACCAGATACGGATTCACAGCTGAATTCTGCCAGATTTACAAAGAAGAACTGATACGAATCCTACTGAAACAATTCAAAAAACTCGGGGAAGAGCAGCTCCTTCCTAACTCATTCTGCAAAGCCATCATCAGCCTGAATCAAAATCTGACAGAGACAAAATGAGTAAAAATAACTTCAGGTCAATATCCCTGATGAACATAGGCAAAAATTATTAACCAAATACTAGCAAACAGAATCAAGCAGCACAACAAAAAGTTAGTATGTCACAATCAAGTAGACTGCATTCCTGTGATGCAAGGCTGGCTAAACATATACAAATCAATAAATGTGATTTACCACATAAAAATAATTAAAAACAAAGACCACATGACCATCTCAATAGATGCAGTAAAAGCTTTCAATCAATCCAATATCCCTTCATGATAAAAATCCTCAACAGACTAGGCATCCAAGGAACACACCTCAAAATAATAAAAGCCGTTTATGACAAATCCACAGCCAACATCATACCAAATAGGCAAAAACTGGGTCATTCATTTTTTATTATAATTATTAATATAATTATTGTTTTTTTAGAGACAAGTCTACCATTTTAGTATTTATTATTTGTTACCCCATTTATTCTCTTATTTTCTTTGCTGATTTTATTTCGGATTATTTAAATAATTTGTATCCATCTATTGAGGTTTTGACTATATCTCTTTTGTAGTTTTTTAATGGTTTTTATTTAAAGAACATTCTTTAGCATTCTTTAAAAGACAGTCAGCTGGTGACAAATTCTCTCTTAGTTTTCTTTCATCTGAGGATGTTTTTATTTCACCTTTATTCCTGAAAAATATTTTCACTGGCTACAGAGATCTGGGTTGACAGCTTTTTTTTTTTTTTTTTTTTCTCAGCACTTTAAAAATGTTGTCCACTTCCTTCTGGCCTTCAATGTTTTAGATGAGAAATCTCCAATTATTTATATAATTGTTTTCCCTAAAGAAACATGTCATCTTTCTCTGGTTGCTTTCAGAAGTTTTTCTTTGTTTTAAGTTTTCAGCAGATTTATTATGATGTGTCTGAGAATAAATTTATTTGAATTGGTCCTATATGGAATTCATTTACAAATGCATTGATGCAAAAGCCTGTGAGAGCTGAAGGAAATGAGCAGCTCCTTCCAACCTCAATACAGATCTGACCTCCATAGAAAAAAAGGAGGGAGAAAGAGGAGGATTGGTTAGAAATGCTTTTGGACTGTTCTAAGTTCCAAGAAATGTTTGTCCAAGGCAGTGGTTGTTCTTGAGCCAAGGTCATCAATTGCTGGAGTTCTATATCTTTCAGCCATGGGCCTGAATTAGTACCTTCACCATGCTTGGTTACTGGCTGGGAGCAGCTCTTGAGAAGTATAGCTTTGGCACAAATATGGTAGTGGATCTAGAGGAACAGAAGCTGGGATTGTTGATTATTTATGCTCCTTGCAGCAGGAGATCTGAGTGGTACAGCTTCCTGGCTGCCATGTTGGATTTACTTTGTAAAATATCATGCTGACGGCTGCGTGGAGAGTAGCACACAGGAACCAGGGAAGGAGCAGGGACAGTAGTTAAACTACAGTAACTACTAATGAAAGAGTACTAATGAGTGATAGTGTCAAAGTTGGCAGAAGAGCTCAGATTTGGAGTATATTTTTAACATAGGGCCAACAGAATTTTCTGAAGGCATAGCTTTCGCATATGGGATAAAATTCAAGAACAACCCAGATTTTCAGCTTGAACAACTCAGAAACAGTCATATAGTGATAAGCTTCAGGTTATTTCAGAGTTAGAGGAAGAAATAAGGAAGATAGAAATGGAAGATATTGAATATGGAATTCAGTAATGTTTATAAACAGTTAAGATTTAGAGGGTGAGAGGAAGAAAGGCTCCCTAAAGAATATATACCGTTTTTAAAAAATGATAGAGGAAAATTAAAGGTTAACATGAATGTGAAAGAATGAGACCCAGGGGAGTGAGGAGACTGGCAATTAACTGGTAGACCTTTATCATAGACAAAGCTGATGTTTTTCATTGTCTGGGTCAACACAGCAACCTTATATGTGTGTGTGACATGACACTTAATTGGCAGCCAAAATGAAATCTAACGTTGGAATCTTTCATGAAAATGAATGCTTAGCAGCTCAGATTTTTCAGAATTAAAAGAGTCCTGAGAGATTCTCACTCCAGCCTCTCAGTATATGGGTGGAGAAATTGAGGCCAGGTAGGGGTGAAACATAATCCAAAATCACATAGCCCTTAAATCTCAAGAAGAGCAATAAGCCCAGCTCTGATGGCTGGTCTCGTGTTTTCCTCTCACTTCTAAATCCAGGCAAGGCCTCCTTATCTCCATCCAATGTATACCGTGTTAGGCACTCTGTTCATGAGAGTACTTCTGAGAAAACAGTTAATCTCCTATGACTGAGGTTTCTAAAATTCTACACACAGACAGTAGTTCATCAAAATGAGTATAGTCCTAAACGATTTGCAAGATAACGGAGGAGAAACAGGCTTTTCTCAGATATTCAAGTCCCACTGCCTCCTTGCCAACTTCCTGCCCCAGCCCTGAATAATGTGAGCATCAGAATCTCTCCCAACTTATTTTCATGTTCAAGTCCTCCTAGATTTCGTGTCCAGCTCACATACCAACACTTCAGAAAGATTTCCAAATTTTATCAACAGAAGCAATCTGTTTCTTTCTATAGACATAAAATTGTGTTTGTGTTTCTCTTAGAAGTCATCAACTTCTGTCTTGTGTTAGAATTGCTTTGCATAATCTTTATGTCCTCTCTATTCATCAGCTTCGCTTTTGTCACAAGCAGCCCCACAGTCTCAACAATGTATATTAACATTTATGTCTCATCCATGTTATATGTAGCCTGCTCTTTGGCTCTGCTTTAAGTTTGCAGCTCTGTGGGTTGGAGCTGAATCTAATGTCTTCTCATTCTGAGAGACAGGCTGATGGAGCAGCATCTCTCTGGGACATACCAGTGTCATGGAAGAAGGCAGAAGAGTGGTGGAAGAAAGTTTCCATGTCTTTTAAAGCATTTGCTTAGACAGTATATACTTTTTGTCTCCCATATCCCACTGGCCAAGTCCAAAGTCAATGAGGTATGAACTTTATGGCTTCCAACAGAAGGAGAAGCAAGTCACATAGAAATGAACGAAGATGTATGACGAATTTTGCAGAAAAATTATACGATCAATCTCATCTTACCTACCTAGTATTGAGCTCTTGAAAAGCAGAGCCTGAAAACAATCCCTTTCTGACTTTCTTAAGATCTAGCACTATGGCTAATGGACAGTAAGTACTCAGCCACTGTTTGAGTAATGTCCAAACATTCTTCAAAAACTACAAGGCAGCCTATTGTCATGTGAAAAATCTTCAAGCGATCTAGATTTTTTATTCCCCATTTATTTCTATTTCTAGCCAGTTACCACTTTACAATGAAGCAAAATAGTCCTGATCCAAAAATTTATCCAAAGTATTGCATTACTTTTATAAAAATGTAGAACACAATGATAATAACTATAATGTGTATGACATTTTCTAATCTATTTAGTGTGCTTTCTCACAGGAATAAAGTCCAGAAAGCTGTGTTTTAAGCCCTTTATCTCTCTGAGTCTTGGTTTCTTCTACGAAATGCATGGTTTGTCTAGGTGGTCTTCAGGTCTTCTCTGCCCATATCCTGGCTCTTAGGCTGGAGCATTTCAGCAACTTCGATGCTGCCATAGGACTTGCGAGCAGTCAGCTTCTTTGGGAAACCACAGGCACAGGTAATTTTAACAACATTGGCCACAGCCTGGCTGTGTAACCTCAGTCAAGCCTCTTCCCTTCCTGTGCCTCAGTTTCCCCATGTGTAAATTGAGAATGTTGGGCAAAATAATCTCATAACTGCATTCCATTAGAAATAATTTGCATTCCTAATATAATTTTTGTTGCAGCTAATCATTTTGAAAAGCCAAAGTGTGGAATTCACTCTGATTGGCTCTATCAAGTTGGCCAAAGTGTTTTATTTTAGTGGCATGACCCAGAAAAAAAGAATAAGTTTGATTGCTCTGCCTCAGTTAGCTGGGTGTTAGAGTCAAATAGCCACTGGAATTCTTTTCTTTGTTTTCAAGCTCTTTGTGAATTGATGGTTCCATTTTTGTCCTGAGAAGATAGTTTTGTCTACGACATGAACTGGCTGCTCTAGAGACTTCCTGGCTGGGAATTCGGGTGGATTGTTCTTTTCTTCTGCTCCAGTTTGTGAAAAATACTCCAATTTGAGCAGAGTTCTCTGTGTCTCCGAGGTTGCATTTTCTCATCCTCGCTCTATTGCCAATAGCAATGGTAATTATTTCTAATTCTGATCTCTGAGGGCAAATTCTTTCTCTTGGTACTGACTGCTAAATCCTCCCATTCCAAGAGCAAGTGAACAAATGACCTGATGAAGACTTCAAAGGAGAAAAACCTAATGCCAGACAATTACATCTGCAGCATACGCTAGATCCTGGGCCCTGTCTGTGTCATGTTTGATCTGTGCACCTGAGGCACCTCTTCCTGAGTAGCTGGTGCTGCAGAATATTCTCTCTGTTGACCTACATACTCCCATGCCCATGATCCTTAGTGTAGCCAAAGCACAAGACTGACCCACTTACTTCAGAGAGGATTTCAGTATCTAATAATAGGTCTCAGGATTGTCTCAAGAGCTTTATCACATACTCCTGGCCCCTGTCCCAGAGATTGTAACATAATAGGTTACCCTGATAGAAATTTAAGGAATTTCCAATGTAACTTAACACACATCTTTTCATAAGGAAGGTAAAATGTTATGCACTATGTTAATCTAAGTTGACACCCATAACCTCATCTGTGAGGCTGAGGACAACTTTCAGCAGGCCTCACCCCAGATCTGGGTTCAGCCGTCTTCTGTGGCACATCCACATCAGTGAGCCTGGCTCCAAGGCACCAGCCCGTCGGCTCGGCTCTGTATACCCTGCTACTCTCTGCAACACTTCCTGGGCTGTCTGCAACACATGCTTCCAGATAGACAGCTGCGGTTTCTATTAATTAATTCTTTCAAAACACATGGACCTACCCTTGAGTAGAAATTCTTGTGTTTTCTCCGAGAAGCTTCCTAGAAGATACAGGACTTCAACTGAACAAACAGGTAGTGGGAGGAGGAGGAAATTAAAAGGATGAACCACATTGATGGAGGAGAGAGCTGGTGGAGATGGAGAATGATGCAGAGACCAGGAGGATGTGATATTGCAGATGTATAGAGCTGATGCTACCTCTACCAGGAGCTTTCCTTGATTCCCAACTGGAAGTCACCCTTTCCTCAGCTAAATCCTGACAACACTTTATCTGCCTTCTCCTATGGCATTCAAAACGCTCTGTTTCATCATATCTGTGCTCATGGAATGTTTCTACCAATTTTTACTGTACCTTAAAAAAAAAGAAGCAACATGTTAGTAATGTGATTAAAAATGTGCATAGATTTGGAATCATAAAGTCCAGGTTTTAGGTGCAGGATCTGCTTCTTAGTACTTTAAGGAAAATGATTTCCTTAGTACTTTAGGAAAGTCTCAATAAACTCTTTAAGTTTTGGTTTTCTTATCTATAAATTGACAATAACAACAACATTAAATTCAGTGATTGTTAAAACAGCATATCAAGACAATGTATGTAAATGCCTCACTCCAGCATCTGCCACATGTGAGCACTGGGAGTTTAGCCGTTACTATTTTAAGAAGAATTGGTACTGGTTTTCTCCCTTCACTCCGGAAATAGAAATATGTAAAAACTATTTCAGAACTAATCTCTCTAGAGTTATTTCTCGGACATATCACAGGCCTTTATGTGCTGGGTGCCCCTCCTAGGCAGCTGTCTTCCACGCAGTGACTCAGGGACCCACACTGTTTCCTTCTCGTGGCTACGCCATCCCCTTTTTCAGAAGCAACCCACAATTTCTAAAGAAGAGAAGAATGCACCGGACAACAGAGACAGGCAGGACGGGAGCTTCCACACACATCCTGGCGGCCAGGACTCAAGCACATGACTCCACCTAAGAACAGAGGCAGGGCTGGTTCAGGAAATGCTGGTGTGTGCCACTAGCCCTGGAACATCATCCTTTAGGACAATCCACCCATTATTATTTTTCTGTGATAAAACTGACGTCTTAGCAGGTTAAACAATTTGGCCCAGGGCATGGAGTTAGTGGGTGAGGTGTGTAGCTTCCCTTAAAAACACGGAGCCCGTGCTGTAGCCTTGGCTTAATGTGATCACTGTGAGGTGAACATGCATAAACTACTTTCTATAAGCTGGGCACGCTTTAATTCCTTCATGTCCAGGGTACTCACTGAATCCTCACAACAAGCTCTGAGGCAGGTGTTTGCGTCATCTTCATTTTACAGATGAGGGAACTGAGGCTCAGGTAGGTTAAATAATTTTCCCAAGGTCACACAGCTCAATGAAGCAGGGCAGAGATTTGAACTTGCAAAGCCCTTACCCCTAACCACAGCACCACGCTGCCTGAGAGTGGCTGGAGCTCACTTCCCATATCGGAGTCTCCTGGCATGGGACAGTTTGTCAGGGAATCCCTGGGGGGTGCAACCCTCCTGGCCTTAGAACCAGATAAAAGCCCCTGAGGAGCCCATGTGCAGACACCAGTCTCCAGCAGGAGCTGAGGTTTGGGGAGTGGGCCTGGCTGGTAAAGGGGAGGTCACATGGGCAAGAGCCTGGCTTCGGGTCTCCTGGAAGTGCAGCTGCCAGTGACAGACTGTGTGTTCCCCCAGGGCTAAGGGTTGGGGGAAGAGGGTAAGTGATATTCACATGGTTCCTTCTGAAAAACCAAACCTAGAATCCGGGAGAATTGGGCAGATTAGAGCCTCAAACTCTGTCTTTCTCTTAACTGCTGTGGGATTAAAAAATAGCAATATTGGTTAGGCTGATTTATAGGAGAACAAAAACATCTCTCCCCAAATGCCTCCCTAGATTGGGGCTCTTACCCCAGGGGGTCTATGAGTGGGCTTCAGAGGTCTTTGAGAGCCTTTTTAAAAGTCTCTGACTTTGTGAGATTTGGGGTAGTTGCATTAATAACTTATCAGATTCTTTCAGGATCAGCAACCAAAAAGAATAGATGAATGAACGAATGGAAATTTTCAAAACCACTGCCTCTGTATGTCCTTCAAAGCTACTGAATAAGTGCTGGTGGCTGCCATGTCAATCATTGATTAGTAAGTTGATCCCAGTGGACAATCAGTCAGGGAAGAAACTTGGGCTCTGTTTCGGGCCTTTCCTGCACTGCTATAAAGAAATACCCAAGACCGGGTAATTTATAAAGACAAGAGGTTCAGTTAGCTCCCAGTTCTACAGGCTGTACAGGAAGCATGGCACGGACATCTGCTCTGCTGCTGGGGAAGCCTCAGGGAGCTTTCATTCATGGCAGAAGGTGAAGGGGGAGCAGGCACTTCACAAGGCGTGAACGGATGCAAGAGAGAGAGGGGGAGACACCACACACTTTTAAACAACCAGATCTCATGAGACTGGCTCACTCTCTCAAGGACAGCACCAAGCCATGCAGGATCCTCCCCCATGACCCAAACACCTCCCACCAGGCCCCACCTCCAACACTGGGGACTTAGAAGGGGCATACAGCCAAACTATATCAGGCTTATACATTGATTTCTCAAATGAGTATTTACAAAGCAACAATTTTGGGCAGCTAAGGATGAGGGTGCTGGGGATGAAGCAGTAAAGAGGACAGTGAAGTTCCCCTCCTGAAGCCTATATTCTCGTTGTGGAGACAATAAATACACTTATAACCAAATTCATAAAATCATGTCAGGTAGTGATAGTGACTAATTAGGTGACATTAAAGAAATCAAGTGATAGCCTCTGAACCTTTGATTCTTCATCTGTGAAGTGGGGATGCTCATGCCTTCCCTGCCAGTTGCAAGACTGTCATAGGAAGCAGAAGAAAGCAAAAATAAGGGGGAACCCCACAGGTGAAAGGGCTCCCATTCACCAGGCACCTGTGGGCCACCGGTGCAATTGGTGCCCTTCAGGGGATAACATATACTCTTCCCAGCAGCAGCAGCTGGGTAGGAGTAGCCTTATTCTATAGATGAGAAACTGTGGCTCAGAGAGTCTGAACGATATGTCCAGGGTCACACAGCTGGGGAATGATGGAACCCACGGTCAGGTCAATGTCTATAAGGTCTCCAGTATATGCCTTTTTCCACTAGGCTTCCGCTTACTCCTTTGAGGATGGAGGTAGAAGTGTGTTCCATGAGGGAGCCAGAAGGTGAGCATGGCAGGGTCAAGTTCAAGTGTTTGCTCACCCCTTGTCAGTCTTGAGCACTAGAACAAGGCAATGTTAATGTCTCAGTCTTTATTTCCACGTTGTAAAGTGAGGGTGCCGATACAGGTTCATCAGGGGCTAGAGGTCCCAGATTTTGAACTATAATGTGGTCAGCAGCTTCCAACATGGCTTCCAAAGACATCCACCTCCAGGGGTTCATGTCCTTCTGAAATCCCCTGGTCTTGGGTGTGGGCTAGATCGACTCTCTCTCAACTAATGAAAGACTATGGGGAAGGTGATGGGATTTCACTCACACAATTAGGTTACGAAGACTGGGACTTCTGTCTTGCTGCTGTTTAGCTCTCTGGCCTTCTTACCTGCTTACTTTGATGGAGAGAGTCACCTGGGAAGGAGCTGAGGGCAGCCTCTGGCCAAGAGCCAGTGAGTAACTGAGGGTGTCAGTCCAACAGCCAGCGAGGAGCTGAATCCTGCCAGCAACCATGTGAGCGATCTCAGAAGAGTACGCTGTCCCAATCCAACATTGTGATAACTATGCCTCTGCTTGTACCTTTACTGCAAGCCTGAGAAAGACCCTGGGCTGCTACTCTGATCTCAGCCTCTTAAGAGACTCTAAGGCAGAGGATCCAGTTAAGCCAAGCTCAGATTCTTGACCTATGGAAAATGTGAAATAACAAATGCTAGTTGCTTTACATTGCTAAGTTTTGGTATACTTTGTTAAGCAGCAATCAATAACAAACAGGCAATAAGTGCCCATATAGTATACTGTGTGCTACCTCCAGTGGGGTCTGGGAGTGTGCCCTGTAAACTCATTAATATTTCTGTGCTCAAAACTGTGCTTAGTGCCATTCCGTAGGATAAATGAAGATTATAAATGACATCACATTTGTTCAGTTCAGATTTTGCCACCACATACGTTTGTGCCAAATTTATGAACAAACATCTGGCTTTCAGAGGATTCTGAATTTCAGGATTTCAGATAAACAGTTGTGGATTTCTTGCACATCCCCCAAGGATATTGCTATGATTCAGTAACAATGTATTGGGGGAACACACTTCACAAGCTGCAAAGACCCTTTGGTAGCTGGAGCCTGCTGTGGCTGATGGTGAGCTATCAGCACTGAGTAGACATGAGCTCCTCCAGCTCAGACTCGGACCCTCCACCAGGCAGAAGAAACCAGGAATGCAGAGACCCACACAGGCTCAACTGGGCCCATTGCACTCTTTGCCAAGCTGCTGCTGAAAGAAACTTTTATTCAGTAAACATTTGCTCAGCACCTGCCGTGGAGCATTGTTCCCACCTAAAAGAAGGCATGAATGATTCACCAAAACCAGGATCCAGGCCAGGGCTTGTGTGAGGTGCTCCCTGTTCCAGGGCCTGATTTCCAAGAACAAAATTCAATTCTGCCAGAATGCCATCAGAAACCGAATTAAGAACTTACAAGACCACATGGTGTGCAGGAAGGTGGGGGCCACACGACAGGGTTCTTTGTTCCCGTAGAGAGCATGTCCACACCAGCTAACCTGCCCAGCCTCCCGGTAGTGAATTGCTGAAGGAGACGTCCAAGCCAGCCCTTATCAAATCCAAGGCTGAGTCTAAAGGGGGTTGTGAGGTTTTCACTGTGTCAGGGCATCATATTTCTCAAAAAGGCTGCCACTACACACTGACCATATCTATGTTAAGTGTGTGGCCAAGTATTACAAGGTAACTTTACCGACTTTCAGAAACCTTCCCACTTCATCAAGGATTTTATTTAAGGTGCATACATTTTAATGATTTTAGTATTTGGGAGATGAAAAGAAGAGAGACCATTCCTGATATATATATATTTTCAATTCCAAGCTTCAGGCTGAATTTTTGGTTTGTGTTCATGATTTTTTTTTTTCAACAAAAACTAGATCTTGTTGCTATCTTCAATGTATCAGTGACTCTCAAACAGCTTTGGAATTCTTTTTCCCACCCTTATAAATTGACATAAGAAAAAGCTTCACATTTTCCTGAAGTCACCCTCATAATTCACACACTCACCGAAAGCTAACTTGGTTTTTCAACCCAGAGTGGTGTTTAAGAGCTCCAAGGGTTGGTTTTGGCAGTGGCTTAATTGTAATACTGTAACGTCGCTGCAGGCAATTTTCTTTGATTTAATTAGATGAACTGTGTTTTTTTTTTCTTTTTGCAAAAAGGCTTTATTATGTAGAAATGAAATATGTATAAATTTAATTTTTAATCTTGTCACTACAGTGTAGGAAGGAGCAAGCTGATTCTTTTAATTTTCCCTCTTTGTTTAAGAAAAAAATTAATTCAAGTGTTTATGAGTAATTGATTTTATTTTTTGCACTGTAGTCAGAAGTGAAAGAGTTAAGACTGCCCAATTTATCCCCAATCTGAGACTCCAATATGACTATCTCAATATGTAAAAGCTAACACTTAGAGAGTCCCCTATATACCCATTTCTGAGAATACAGCAGGTTTGGCCATGGCACTGACACCATAGTTTAGTGAGATATAGAATAATCCAAAACTATGCTTTAGAAGGGAAACGTGGTGGCAGAGGAGAAGGAATGACCTGGTTGCTGACTCCTTGCAGGAATATTCAGAACATACTACCTGTCCTCGGTGAGTGGATTTAACCGTAAACTCCAATTGTTGTACTTCTAATAATTGAATCATTCTTGCCCATTCCTCCCAGCTCAGCCTGGCATCAACTCAGGGTTAGTGGTGGGAAACTGCTTTGCTTCTTGAACCTAGAAGGGCTAACATTGTGCTTCTCCAATTGTGGTGTGCCCGATGATCTGAAAAATGTTGGAAGAATCGTGGGACATCCAGCAGGTCTGGGGTGGGGGCAGGAAGTGGCACCTGGTCAGGTGTTTTCCTACGGGGGACTAGACAATCAGGCCCACGGGAGGGGTGTGTACTCGTTTTTTTTTTTTTTTTTTTTTTTTTAAGATGGACTCTTGCTCTGTCGCCAGACTGGAGTGCAGTGGTGCGATCTCGGCTCACTGCAACTTCCACCTGCCAGGTTCAAGTGACTCCACTGCCTCAGCCTCCTGAGTAGCTGGGACTACAGGCACCCGCCACGATGCCCTGCTAATTTTTTGTATTTTAGTAGAGATGGGGTTTCACCATGTTGGCCAGGATGGTCTCGATCTCCTGACCTCATGATCCACCCTCCTCGGCCTCCCAAAGTGCTGGGGTTGCAGGCGTGAGCCACCGCGCCCGGCCCTGTACTCTTTTCTCTCTGGGCAGAGCCTGCAAAGGTGGCCCTGCAGTTTTCAGCAGATCCTTCTACCAACTATTCCTTTCCATCCATGTCTTCCTGACTCTGTTTTGCTGGGCGTATAATTATTTTGTGTGCATATTAAAATATATAAACATGTATTTATATTATATAATATAAATTATTTTATATTCTGACATTATTTTATATTATGACATATAATATAAAATAAATATTAAAATACTTATAATATACAATGATAATACATATGCAGTCTATTATATACATGTATGAGATGCAGAGTAAGAATGCAGAAAAAAACACATTGGTGCTATTTTTGTATGTAAGTTTCGTTTTTTTGGTAAGATAGTTTTAAGCTTTAGAAAAAAGCAATTATCCCTTTAGGTCAGGGTTTCTCAATCTTGGCAATCTGGACACTTGGGGCTGGATAACATTTTGGTCACTAAGGGACATCATGTGCAGTGTGGGATGTTTAGCAGCATCTCTGGCCTTTACTTACTAAATGCTGGCGGTGCTTTCCTCCCAAGGTTTGACACCAAAAACGTCTCTAGATATTGTCAAATGTCACCTGAGGGGCAAAGTTGCCCCTGCATGAGAACTACTGAGTTACGCCAAGTCCTAAGATGCTGAGCAGGCCCACCAGAACGCAGCCATCCTGGGGACACACCAGCTCAGCCTGCAGCCCTCTGTCTTAGGACTTACGTTCCCATGTGTTGGACTAGGAAAGGGAGGCGCTAAGAGACCTCTTCTCTCAAAGAAAATAAGATTGCTAGTAAATGGCAAAAATGGACTTCAAAGCAAGGTAATATTTCTGACAAGTTCAGAACCGAACTTCAACCAGGCACAGTGGCTCACTCCTGTAATCTCAGCACTTTGGGAGGCCAAGGTAGGAGGGTTGCTCGAGCCCGGGAGTTCAGGACCAGCCTGGGCAACATAATGAGACGCTCATCTATACAAAAAGTTTAACAAATTAGCTGGATGCTATGGTGCCTGCCTGTAGTGCTAGCTACTCAAGCAAGGTGGGGAGGCATTGGTGGGGGTGGAGGACTGAGTTGAGAAGATCACTTGATTCTGGGAGGTTGAGTGAGCCATGAGTTACTGAGTCTGCAGCGAGCCATGATGGAGTCACTGCACTCTAGCCTGGGCAACAGAGTCAGACTCTGTCTCAAAAAAACAAAACAAAACAAAACAAATACACACAGACACACATACAAAAACAAAAAAACAAAAGCTGAACTTCAAAAATTAGTATCTTTCCACAACAACAAGTATATACAAATAATAGATGCTTCCTGTGGGTCCAAAATCCTTCAATGCCAAATTCAGAAGCCTTGCAGTTCATTGAGTGAGACATGACATATCAGAAATGAGTTTCAGAGTAGCAGTCAGGGCAGCAGAGAGGTGTTAGGAAGAGTGCTAAGCCATTTGGGCCACTCAATCATTTATGGTTTCTCTTGGTAAATATCAGTGGCCTTTGACAATTCTGGGCAGGCAGGTGCTCCATCTGCCCCTGTGAGGGCTGGTTGTCAGGAGCTAGAGAGAAGGCACCTCTCAGACTACACCTAACAGGGGGTCATCAGCAGGAAGGTGCAGTGGCCACAGTTTCTGAGAGGTCAGCTGTTTAGCACTGGTGAGGCATGCTGTGTTCCAGGGGCAGCATCCACTGGATCCAGGCTGACTGGGTGGCGGGTTGCTCTGCAATGTGGGGCATCAGAATCAAACGCACTGCTAGACTAATCCAAGACCTCCACCTGGACGGTGTACCAGCATGAGCTGTAGCTTTTGCCAGGTCCAGAAACCATGCCCCTGCCTACCCACTGCTACCTGGACAGTCTTTCGAGCCCCAGCCATGTTTTGAACACCTTCCCTTTGAACAATGGAGACTGATCTGTAACTTCCTAATGCAGCTTGGAAAACACTGCAGTGAACATTTAAATAAAGGACTGCGCATGCTGGCTCACGCCTATAGTCCCAGCACTTGGGAGGCCAAGGCAGAACAATCGCTTGAGGCCAGGAGTTCGAGACCAGCCTGGACAACATAACGAGACCCTATCTCTACAAAAACCACAAAAAATTGGCCAAGGCAGGTGGATCACGAGGTCAGGAGATCGAGACCACCCTGGCTGACATGGCAAAACCCCGTCTCTACCAAAAAAAAATACAAAAAATTAGCCAGGCATGGTGGCGGGCGCCTGTAGTCCCAGCTACTTGGCAGGCTGAGGCAGGAGAATGACATGAACCCAGGAGGCGGAGCTTGATGTGAGCTGAGATCACACCACTGCACTCCAGCCTGGGCAACAGGGCGAGACTCCATCTCAAAAAAAAAAAAAAAATAGCTGGGCATAGTGTCATGCACTGGTAGTCCTGGTTACTTGGGAGGCTGAGGAGGAAGGATTTCTTGAGCCCAGGAGTTAGAGGCTGCAGTGAGCTATGACACACCACCACACTCCAGTCTAGGCAACAGAGCAAGACTCTGTCTCAAATATATAAATAAATACATAATAAAGAAAAAAATTAATGCTATTTGAAGCTCTCACTATCCCTGGGAGCTAGACTAGAGTGAGCTTACTAGCAAATGCATCTAACTCTTTATACTGGGTTATTTTCAGTAAAAGGCAGACAACTTGATTTGGTGGTTGAGATGAAGAGAAGAGATGAGGAGGAATTGACGAAGCCTGTTTCCAGAAACTGGGGCATTTTAAACTCCTTTCCATATGAGGCAAAGGGGGCCCAGAAATATCCAATGACCTGTCTGGTGTCACATGGCTCATGAAGAGGCAGGGTAGGCGCTGGTTCCCAGGCCCCTGAGCAGCCAGCCTTATCCCACCATTTACTTCCAGCTGCCCTGAATTTCCTTGGAGCCAGCAAGATGGCTGGAACACTCCCAGGCTTGTGAATCACTATGGATCACACCCTCCCTGCCCCCTCCCCACCTCTGCATGAAGCTTCTCTTTTCCTGGCCCCTCTAAGGGCCTCCCCCGTGCAAGCATCCACATGAAATTACTACACTTATAATCTTTCCCCACATGTAACACTTATCTTTTTAAGACATGGTCCGGTGGTTGCACACATGATATTTCCCGCTTGATGCATTTTCATTTCCCACCCTCTGGAAAAATGTTTTTATGGGAGTTTGCTGTATTTGGCTAAATATTGGGTTTATTAAAATGCATCATGTTTCTCTGACAATCTGCTCGGCTGTGGGGGCTGAATGGGCATATTTAACCCAATTGAAAGCACACATTATTGACCTAATAGTTGAGAAGGGGGATTCTCACACATTGAAGGAGAGATTGATTGGCACTAGGGTAGAAAACCCCTCATAGTTTTCCTGAAGCTACACAGTCACTATGTTTCTTACCTTCCCCATTTGGATTTGAGTGCTTGGCATAAGCAAATTTTAGTTAGGATTTCTTTAAGTTTCTCCACTTGTAATTAAATTAAGCTGTGGCTTGGTTTTGCCTAGAGTCCCAAGTGCCAACCCAAAGCATCTTTAAATGACACATTTTACGAGCATACGTGGGGTTTACAGTTAAACATGTCCATTGATGGGAATCTGATTGAAGAGTTTTCTCTCATCCTGAAACTCAAGACACCACATCCAAAGGTGGAATGAGGAGCTGTGTGATCCATGGTTGTGTTTCCTGCTTTCTGAGATGCTCAGGGGGAACTGACCATAATTAGTTTGTATTTGTCACCAGGGATGTTGCCACTCAGACGGAAAGCAGTGGAAGAGGGAAGTCACCCCAATCAAAGCCCCCCTAATTCTCACAGGGAATTTGAAACTCTGGGGTGGCACTGAAGACCCAAGAGGAGCAGCCGTGGAGAGTGGAGGCCCACAGGGAAGAGGATGTGAGCTGGCCCTGTGTCTGCTGCTGGTTTACTGTGGGGCCTTTGCAGGTCAACTCACTGCAGATTCCTCAACTCACAGAATGGCTTTGGACTGAACATCCAGGCCAGTTGGGCCAAGGGGTGTTAATGCATGTGTAAGAGCACAGATTGTGACTCACAGGCTTGACCCTGGGTCTTCCAACCAGGCTTCAGCTTTGAACAGATCATGTAACTTTAAGCCCAGGTTTTTGTGTCTTTAAGACAGATTTTAAAATTCTTACCTCAGTAGGTTAGTATAAGAAATAAAAGGTGTTTAAACTCAAATCTTAACCCCAAGATGATGGTCTTTTGTGTAGAGTTCAGGAAGATTATTGGAAGATAGTTCTGCAGTGTGAAGGAGTCTGAATGAAATTACCTCCAACTCTGGGATTCCATTGCCCAGTGGCCTCCAGTGCCTTTCCATTATCCAAAAGTCAGGTCCACATATTTTAGTGGGAATGAGAATCATGGTAGCTCAAAGAATGTAACTTCCTCCTGCTCTCAGGCAGGGATTAATTTGAAGATTGGCTAAGGCCAGCTATCTGGATTTTAAGATAACTCTTTTAGGTGCAAATGATCTGCAGACTATCTCCATGAGACATGCTTCTAGAATAAAATGCATGGATTCTAAAGCCTCCTATAACCTGGTTTCATGGTACCCCTCACCTTTACACCCTGCCCACCCTACACACACTCAATATCTGTTTCCACCCTCACTCAGCTTTGCTTTCATCCTCACACATGCCCATGTCTTCTGTACTCATTGCTCTTACACATACCTGAAAATTACTCTGCCCCAAATCTGCCTGGACTATGTCCTCATCATCTAATATTTTTATGGGGTACAATTTTGTATGCAGGTTTCTTTCTCACTACTATGGTTTGAATGAGTTCCCCAACATTTGTGTATTGGAAATAATCCCCAATGCAATGATATTGAGAGATGAGACCTTTTCTTAAACAAACAAACAACAAACGAACAAACAAAAAACACTTTTATTAAGTTCAGCGTACATGTGCAGGTTAGTTACATAGGTAAATGTGTGTATAGGGGTTTGTTATGCAGACTATTTCCTCACCCAGGTATGATGCCTAGTACTCATCAGTTATTTTCCCTGATCCTCTCCCTCCCCACACTCTCCATCCTCCAATACTGGTGAGGTTGTGAAGAATAAAGGAAGCTTATACACTGTTGGTGGGAGTATAAATTAGTTCAACCACTGTGGAAGAGTGTGGTGATTTCTCAAAGACCTAAAGACTGAAATATTAGTATTATTCCACCCAGCAATCTCATACTGGGTGTATACAGAAAGGAATATAAATTGTTCTATTATAAAGACACATGTGTGTGTATGTTCATTGCAGCACTATCCACAAAAGCAAAGACATGGAATCAACTTATATGCCCATCGATGATAGACTGGATAAAAAAAATGTGGTGCATATACACCTTGGAATACTATGCAGCCGTAAATAAGAACAAGATATGTCATTTGCAATGGCGTGAATGGAGCTGGAGGCCATTATCTTTAGCAAACTGACACAGGAACAGAAAACCAAATACTGCATGTTCTCACTTATAAGTGGGAGCTAAATGGTAAGAACACGTGGACACATAGAGGGGAGCAACACACATTGGGGCCTATCAGAGGTGAGACCTTTAAGAGATGATTAAGTTATAAGGGCTTTGCCCTCATAAATGGATTCATACTGTTATCCAGGAAGTGTGTTCTTTATAAAATGAGACTATCCCCTTTTCTGTTCTCTCTTGCATGTCCTCTCTTGCCCTTTGGCCTTCTTCCACGCAAGAAGGCCCTCACAGGATGCCAGCACTTTAGTCTTTGACTTCCCAGCCTCCAGAACTGCAAGAAACAAATTTCTGTTCTTTGTAAATTACCCAGCCTCAGGTATTCTGTTATAGCAGCACAAAACTGACTAAGATACTCACCACAGACATTTTTCTGTTTGCCATTCCTCAGCACTAATATCACCTGTAGGAGTAGAAAGTTTTTTGGTTGTGTTTTAATTGTTTTAAATAACCTGAAGTCAGTACTTGTTAGAGTCAACTGAAAAGGCCCTGTAAAACAGAGGGCCTTTTTGGATGGTGGCAGCTTCTGAGGTCTAGCCTGAAAACCTACTATTACTTACAATACGGTTCTGTTGGGTAATGCATTCTGAGTTCCAACTCATTATGCCAAATAAGGCAGCAACATGCCCTCCCTTTTCCTCTGACCCCAGTAGTAGGGATCCTATCTTCTCTCCTCACTGCTTCCGCATTGCTTGTGGCAGGGAGAGATGGCATGTTGGTCCTAACAATTGCTCTGTCCTGCAATTGCTATGCAAGACACAACAACTGGGGAGTGGGAGAGAGCAAGAAGGTGACCATGGGAAGATTGGATCTCCATGGCCCACTTGTACATCTACTCCTGAGTTGGAAGATGAACATGTTTGTATTAATAGCTGCCCAAGTTTTCTAAATGGGTGAAGAAAAAGCAAAAGTAGTCCAGGTAGCGTGGCCAATAAATGGAGAAGATTACCTGAGTATCTGACATAGGTGAGTCACTGGGCTAGGAGTTTTCCATGGGGTATTATATTTAAGCCTCAAAATACCCTAGGAGGTAGGCACTTTTATCCTCATTTTATAGAAGAATGGATGGGGACTCCGTGAGGTAAAGGAACGTGCTTCAATGTCATCGAGCTCTGAGTGGAGTTTGGCTTTGAATCTTTGCCACGCCCTCCTCAAAGTCTACATTCATTGCACTAACTTAGGAAGTAGATGCTCAAGAACTTGTTCAGTAAAGAATCATAGACTCCAATAATGAAGTAAGATGCTGCCTCTAATAATAAGGTATAGAAATTATTTATAAAAAAGAATGATGATGATTTTTGTTTTTTGTTTTGTTTTGTTTTGGAAAGGGGGTGATGTTTTTGATTCAGTAAAAAAGCCAGGTTATAAAACAGTCTGTTCTATATAAAACGAATGTGTGCATTTTAAAGTATGTGAATGAAAACCGAGTAGGGGTTATATTGTTAATGTGATTTTATATTATTTTTCAATGAATATGTATCATTTATGTAAAAAAACCAATAATTTATAAAACAAAACACCACCAAGAAGAAGAACAAAATAATATGCATTTGGTAAAAAATTAAGTCATCATCAACAAAGCAAGCACCTCCCCCTCCAATACTTATGCTACTGATGGAGGTACCAGCACTACCACCACAATCACTATTACCAGCAAAACCAGCGTCACTTCACTCATCACAATCAATACCAAACCACCACCACAAATACCACCACTGCAATTACCACCACCACCAGCATCAGCAGCAGTCTCACAAACACCAGCCCACAAACACCAGGACCACCCCACCATCAACAATGAAGTTATTCATTGTCTTACTATTCAACAGACACGACTTGTAAATGTCAGCAGAGACGTATAAAACATAACTTCTGCCCTTGAGGGGTTCTGATGAGCTTGAAGAGGATGGTTAACTTGTGTTAAAAGATAAGCCCTTTCATCTTGGTGTCCCTAAAAATTAGGATGGTTCTTGGCATTAGTAAGTGCTCAGTAAATGTTTGGTGAAGAAAATAAATGAATAAACCAGCATGTGTTAACCATAAGTGTTGCTGAATTTCAAACTATTACTTCAGAACCACAGGCTGTGCAGATAGATGGAGCTAATTTGTGATGATAGGGAGACGCCATTTTATTTTCATTAAAGTCCTCATCTGGTGCCTTTGTAGCTTGCATTAAATGTCATTTGTCATGCTGTGGTCGTAGAAGGGCCCCTGGACCCTGGTCCCATTAAACAAGCTCTGTCTCCCACATGTCCATTTGATGTCATGAGAGGCAGTTAAAGCTAGATGGGCCCTTCAAATTTGCTCCACACCTCTAGGGAAACTGAGGCTGAGGAAGCAGATATGATCCATGGATGGCCACATGGCCTCATTCTTCCCTCTGTAGCACACTGTCTTCCTGTCTGCTCTTTTGTTTGTTTCTCCTGTGCTTAAAGAAAGAACAAAAGGGCCAGAATTTCCATAAGGAAAATAACACAAAAGCTAATCATTTCTTATTTCTATGTGAGATGCAAGGCTAGAAATCTTTCACACATGGTCTCATTTTTCTCCCAGCAACTCAGAGAAGTGGGCCATGTTTTGTACACTGCACAGATGAAGAAAGTGAGACACAGGGTGGTGAAGGTTCTATCGAGGTCACACAGCTGCTATGGAGTTAAACCCAGGTCTCACTGGCTCCCAAACCCATTCCCTTTCCACTTCACTGCCTTTGGTAGTCATTCAGTTATGTTTTGAAAAGACAATTGTGATAGCAATTTATTATTTAAATGTATCAATGGTTTCTATTAGCCACAGAAGAGCCTCCAAACTCTTCAAGATGGCAGTCCAAGGCCTTGATAGTTGGGTCCCAGCAAGTTCGCCCAGCTCCCTTTTCTCCACTTTACCCATAAACATGATCGACTTTCTGGTCCTCAAGGCAGTGCTCTCTGATACTGTTTGGCTGTGTCCCTACCCAAATCTCATCTTGAATTGTAGCTCCCATAATTCCCATATGTCTTGGGAGGGACCTGATGGGAGGTAATTGAATCATGTGGGTGGATCTTTACCGTGCTGTTCTCATGATAGTGAGTAAGTCTCACGAGATCTGATGGTTACATAAAAGGAAGTTGCCCTGCACACGCTCTTTCTTGCCTGCCACCATGTAAGACATTCCTTTGCTCTTTCACCATAATTGTGAGGCCTCCCCAGCCATGTGTAACTGTGAGTCCATTAAACCTCTTTCCTTTATAAATTATGTTTTTATTAGCAGCATGAGAACAGACTAATACACTCTCTAATACTCAATACTTTGGGCTTGCATGAGCACTGCTCCCCTTTCCTGAAATCCTCCTCCCGTGCTTCTCACCAGACGCATCCTTGTGATGTCTCTGATCCTACTGTAAATTCCATCTTTTCTCTGCTATCAAATCTGCAAGCAAAGCTCTGTCTCTGAGCCCCATGTCCTCCCAGTGTCTTGCATATGCAGTAGCCCCTCATTCATGTTATCCAACCCCAGTGGATTCCGGAAACCTCAGATAATGCTGAACCCCATATAAGTTTAATTTATAAATTAGGCACAGAAAGAGATGCACAACAATAACTGCTAATAAAATGGAACAATCTCAATGTCACACTGTGACATGGAAGAAAAGTTTTATGAATGTAGTCTGTCTCTCTCTCTTTCTCTCAAAGCATCCTATTCTACCGTACCCACCTATTTTGGACCATGGTTAACCTTGGGTAACTGAACCACAGGAAGTAAAACTTTGGATAAGGGGGACCACTGTAATGCCTTCTTCTATACTTGGAGTAGTTGGTTTGTGCCTGCAGTGCTAGGCTTGCCCAGTTGAACCCGGACAATTGTTTTGTGTGTGTGTTTACCCACTAGACTGTGAGCTCCTAGAAGACAGGGACCATGTTAATGTTCACGCATGGAGCCTATGGACCCCTAAGCCCACGGCCCAGCTGGCACAGTTGTTGTTCACTAGATATTTGTTACACTCCATCTTCTCAGCATTTTCATTTTTTGCTTTTGTTAAAACAGTAATTGGCTTTCACAGCTGGAGATAATTTACAGTGTATAAAACTGCTTTCTTAGAGGCTTTGTGGGGTAGGTCAGACCGACTTAGTGTTCCCACTCTGCAGATCAGGAAAGAGAGGCACAGAGAGACTTCGTCTTAGTCAGGGGGCAAAAGCAGGAAGAGGGATGCAGCCGACCCTACTCAGCTTTCTCCTGTCAGTTTCAGGTCTCCTTCCAGGAGTGCTCAGCTGCTACAGTGTCCCTCCCCTGACTTTTTTGAGAGATGACAAATTATATTCACTATTGTCCTAAAGTGGTTTTCATTTCTGATTACTTAATTTGCCCAGCGTTTGCTTTAAATGATTTTCCACGGCAGGCTGTAGATGTTTGCGGTTGACTTTTTGACATTATAACACTTTAGTACAAAGGATGCTACAGAAAGAAACAATGAAAACATTTACTAAGTATGTTTATAATCAAATATATTCCTCAGTAATTTAATTTGGAGGAAGCAGAGAGCCCGGCATTACAAACAGAAGGCTCGTTAATAATTCATAAGTCCTGAAACAGGGAGGCTGGAACGAAGATTTAGAATCATGCTACAGTGAAGGAAGATTTAGAGTCATGCTACAGTTGGTTTCCCTGCTCAGAATGCACCTCTGCCCACTGAGGATCTGGGATATTCAACTAGCAAGGGCCTCCGACAGCTTCGAAGTTGCTTGGTTTTGAACGGTAGTCTTAGGAGAGCTCAGATTCTGAGGGATCCAAGTCAGGGATGAAGAGGAGATGGGGGGTTGGGGGAGGCTCAAGAGGCCTGGCTTGCCACCCCACTCATGAGCACCAGGTCTGAGAGGTGGGTCTCCAGGCAGTGGTGGGGCCTGGGCAGTCATGTCCCTGGCATCCCTTACGCAAGGCCTTCGCTGTGGGTGTTGCCGAACATCTGGGGCACAGAATAAATGGAAATAAGAGAACATGCTTCATTCCACCCAAGCCTACAATAGGCTGGGCTTCAGCTTAGAAACACCCACTAGCTATACAGTCTGGAAAAGGCTTTCACACTCATCGGCTTATTCATGGCTCACTGCCCCCAAGAGAGACAAGAGGTGCCTCTGCGGATTGGATCCCTTGTCAGGGGGAAGGAAGTCTCAGAGTGGCAGTGGCTTGATCAAGTCTCAGGCCAAGGGTGGGGTGGAGGGTAGACAGCTACCCCAAGATCCCTGCCTACGAGTGGCTTTCTGTGACCGCAGGAAAAAAAGAAGAGATGTGTTTTGTCTCTTGTCTCATATTTGTGTATTTTCCAGATTAACCCGTGATCTAAAAGATGACAGAAAGAGGCTTGATCAACTTCTTGGAACTTAGTCATTAAAGGAATTATCAAAAAAAAAAAAAAGTCAAAAAAGCAGGAAAAAGATGAGAACAAAACAGTTTTCCTATGAACAATAGTTCATAGAGAAACACAAGTGGCTTTTGTGCATAAAAAATATACAAAATTTACTTGTAATAAGATAAATGCAAATTAAAACTATTATCAAATATTAGTTTTCTCCTATCAGATTGGCAAAGCTGAGTCTAAAAACACATTGAGTGGGGCAGAGTGTGGACAGCTATGCAGGGTATTTCATTGCTGTTGGAAGTGCAGGTTATTGCAACACTAGTGCAGAGACGTTCAGCAGTGACTAGTTAGAATAAAGCTTCGCAAACACTTTGACCCAGCTATTTTAGGAAGATTGTGTAAAGCCAATGTATAAAGAGATTTGTTGCAACATAATCTGTAGAATCAAAATACAGTAAATGCCTTAAATATTCAGAATAGTAGATAGCCATTAAAAAGATAATTCTTCAAGTGTGTGTATATATATGTGTATGTATATGAAATTAAATAGATACATTTAATTGTATTATCTATCTGTCTATCTATCTATCTATCATCTATCTATCTATACACACCCATATATATATATGGGTGTATACACACACATATTCCCACAGATATGCAAGCACACACTGTACTAATATGGAATGCTCTACCTGTTAAGTGAACTAAACATTAGTTAAGAGAGGTGTATGTATGGTGCACTCCTATTTGGGTAAAAGTAATTTGCACGCATGCACACACATGCCTGGAGTCCACATATTTACAAAGAACTAGAGAACTCAAAAATAGTAAGGTATCAAGAAGTGACATACACCTTTGTAGTATTAACTATCATATACCATCATCTATTTAAGTAGGTAAAATTGATATTTAAATACATATATGTATATCGTATAAGCCTAAATTAAAATTAGAGGAGAAGGAAATATAAAATGCTCTGGCAGCCACTGTTGGCCGCCCATGCAACAACCATCCCTCCATCCCTTCCTTTTGGTAACCAAATCCTACTTTTATTTCTACTTCCCCTAAATGCATCAGGGGAGAAAGAATCCAGCTTCAGCCTGGGGGCCTTGGAACACGACAACCTCTGCAGTCGCACTCCACTATTTCCTCTGCGTCTTTCTGCAGTACCTGGAACTGTGCTCACAACATGCGGAGGACGGTGGAGTGTGAACATATTATGGAGCCACAAAACCCACCTGCCCTGTCCCTAACCTTCTTGCCAGGAGAACTCACACAGCCCTGGGTGCTTCAGCAGTCTTGAGTTGGATTTTCCGTGAGCTATAGTAAGAAGTATCCTGACTCACCCAATGCTCACCCAGCCTGCATGTCACTGCCCCAGCTGTCATTTGGGACCATGGTTCAGCATTTCTGGCTAGGGGGCCTATCCCTTTCTGCTTCAGCAAACCCAGTGGCAGAGAATTCACCACTATCTGTGGCAGTCAGCATCTCTCTGAAGAGCTCATTCTGTTGGAATGTTCTTCTCCCACCAAATGGGAGCATCCTCTATGATTCTTCTTTCCAAGGGCCCCAGGTATTTCTCCCTTCTCATCTGTCCATATTCTCTCATCTATCCATCCATCCATATAAGAACTCACCACAGACGGCCCAAAATGAGCAAGGAATTTGGCAAAAACACAATCCAGGCCTTTCCTTATAGTTCTTCGGCTATTTGAACACAGTTCGTGCCTCTAATAGTCAAGATGTTTTCTTTTCAAGTTGACCTTTATGTTTTTTTCTGGATAGGTGCTGATGTTTTATGCTGTCTGTGTCTCAGTCACTCCCTGCTGAGGATTCTCCCTGCACATCCTCTGTGAAGCTCGGTGTTCAGAATTAAAGACAAAATGCCAAGTGTGGGCTGGCTGGCACAGACCAGAGCAAGTCAGTCACCTCCCTTTCCTGAGACACTCTCATTGTTAATATAGCCCAAGTGCATGAAGCTGTGTGAGGGCTCCCACTACCATGTGGATGAAGTTTCATTGACAGCTAAGATCCTACATCATTTTCCTAACTCTAAGTAGCATCTACCATTTCCTCTCAGTACAACTGGTCCCCTGGACCCAAGAGCTGAGCATTATTTGCCTGGGATTTGTGTTCAACTTTTTCACTTTAAACCATTTTCCACTCACAATCCTTGGCCCCTCCTCAGTCCCATTTCAACCATAGTCCCTCACCACCCCTTCCCCATTTACAAAGCACGTGTTTCCTGGCTGAACTCTGATTGTGGTATTTTTTTTTTTCTTTGCACTGTGTCACCCATGCATGGTACAATCAGGGCTCCTCTTTCAGTAAGATGCTGATTGGTCAAAAATGGCTTCCAGTAACTCAGCCTTTGTTTTGTAAAAACATTATTGCAACATTGTATAACACTTTAGAAATGTTTCAAATTTAGGCTGGCTGGTGATTTAGCAGACTAGGGGGCTAGCATATGGAATCTGCTATGCTCAAGAGACTGTGGTTCCATTCCTGGCACCACCAGGCAAGGCAGGCTTACCACCCGCAAGGACCTTCCCAGCATTCAAGCTGGCGAGGACACCAGGTATGGTTCTCTCCTTTGCATCAGAAGCTGAAGACTTGTGGGCACATGGGAGAGAGAAAATTTGGATATCCCGAGGCAAGCAGTTTCTAACAGGCTTGGTTCATCTACATCAGTCATTCATTCAGATTTTACTTAGCATCTACAGCATGCCAGGGACAAAGATGTTGAAGTGTATGAGACAAGGTCCTTCTCTCAAAGCATTCATAGTCAAGTCAAAGATATAAGTAAGAGAATAAAAATTACAGATGGGGTTGATGATTCAAGGCAAGGGTGTTTGGGGGGTGGGTACTTGGGAGTGGCAGTGAGAGACTGAGGGGTTCACAGAAAAGATGATAGCTTATTTGAGTTTAAGATTTTATCCTAAATATATTTATGTAAATATTAACTTCAGTCAATATTTATTGAGAATCATAGGAAGTGGTAGAGGAATACTTCACGTAGAAGGAATTCCATGCAAAATCTTTGTGTAACAGTAAAAGCTGTGAATTGGAAATAGCAAATATCCTTCACTGTAGCATGTGTGTGCACCAGCTACATGGTCACGGGCCATCAGGTCACCTGGGGATCCCCGGGGCTTTAGCTTTCTGAAGGGACATTCAATTCATTTGCTCTGACCTGAGACCTCGCATGAAGCTGGCGTCTTTTGCAAAAGCACCCCTGTCACTGTCTCACTGCCTTCTCAAGTACCTTCGGTAACAGAAGGTTTATAATAATGATACATTTGGAATGTAAAGTCAGAAGTTCCAGCCTGGCTTTGGGGTTTGTTCATGATGAGTCCTGAAGGTTTACATCATTTGTTGTGCCCTGCACACCCTCGGTTTCCTTGTTTGAAACAAATGAGTGGAAATTAGTACCTGCTTCACAAAGATGGTATCAGGATCAAATTATCGTGTGGAAGAGGACTTGGTGGTCTGGAACATGCTTTGTAAATGGCAGTTGTCTTGTAATTTCCTTTTCTGTAAGCATGCTAATTATTCGATGTCCACGCTGAGGCAACTGGTTTCCTCTTTGGACAGCTCTGAAAACCAGGGAATAATTCCTTATATTGAGCCCCAATATTGCACTCTCCATGATTTCCCAGCCACTGTTACTAGGGCTGCCCTTGGGGCCACATAGAATAAATGGAACCAATCTTGCATGACAGCCATTCTCAGCTCTACAGACTGCTTTCCTGAATCCACATTTTCTGTTCTTTCTTCCAAGTCTGTCACCTGGGAGTTTGAGAGCAGAATTTGATGAGCTGAAGAGTGATGTGATTTTGCCTAAGACTCTGTTGAGGTTAAGTGCTTGTCTCGTTCATCCGTCTCTTCGGGAATTCTTCTCTTCTGTAAAATGAGAGGTTGGAAAAGCAGATGATATGCTTTCTGAGATCCTCCTGGTTCTAGCCTACATGTTCTGGAATTTCTAGATTATTTTTGGAAGTTCTCCACAGCTGGAGGGAATCAGGAACATGCAGATAGAATGAGAGTGGATCACTGCACAGGATTATAGGGAGAGGGAGTCTTCCTGGTCCTTCCCAGCCCTCCTGGAGGGAACTCAGAGCACTGTGCCTCATCCATCCACTGAAAATTCAAGCGAGGCTGAAGATGGCATCAGGACAAGAGGGGAGTCTTCAGGAAGACTCAACTTCTGAATGAGAAGACAGAGGCACACAGCATTAACCTCCTGGGATGCGAGTGTCTCCCAAGATCACGCAACACCTCCTTCTTCTTCAAGAGACTTGGACTGGTCAGCCTTTCATGTATTGATTGATTTCCTTGATTCTCACCCTCTCATATCCAGAAGGAATGAAAAGGGCATGGACAAAAAGAAAAAGAGGGGAGGAAAATTTCACTTTCTGCCATAGTATATTATTGGTGTCTCCCTTTTGTAACAACAAAACAATGACAAAAATGCTATCAGCAGTGTGGGAGCTTCCAAAGGGTGGGTGGAAAAATCTCACAGGAGTAGGAAGGGAGGATATGGAGGAACTCAATGACCTTAGGGGTTCACCCTTTCCAATTGCTCCAGCTGCCTCATGTACTCCCTAGTAAATGGGCAAAAGAAGGTTTCCCTAAGAGGTTTATAGGGAAAAATATAATCCAGGTACAGAAGTGTTTCATTGGGATCCTTTAGGGATGTCAGCACTAGGGACAAGTTCTTTGTATTCAGAGCTGGGATGATAGACACGAACCACTGCAGAGGGTCAGGATAGGATTGGTAAAACGAATGGGCCTAAGCCAAAATCCTGAAAAAATGCCAAAGCTGATACCCAGGAAACTAAAATCATATGTTGAGGGTGGTCCCTTCTAAACACTCCCCTCTAGTTCTTACACATTTGCATTGGAAAGCACCTCCAGCTTCCAACTGTTTGTTTCCTGTCTCCTGTATCCCCACAAGTGGAGTGTAAGCATCAAGAGAAAAGGAACTACATCCAATCTCTGCTGTTTTCTTGCACCTCCTAATATTTCACAAATGCGTTTTGAATAAATGAATAAAGTGTTGTGTCCTGAGCAAGACTGAAATAGAAAGAGAGGAACCAGGCTTATCTGGACAAAGAAAAGGAACAAAAGAGAGAAAGGTGTGGCCACCAGTGGGTGAGAGGCTGGGCAGTTTGTGGGCGCCCTTCCAACCTATTGAGGGGACAGGCTTGGAGCAGATGCCAGCAGACATTCTTCTGAGTCTCTGAAAGCCAGGCTGGCCATATGAGCTGCCACTGGGCAGGGCGACCACAGTGTCATTATGTAAGGGCCCAGTCTCATTAGAAGAGAGATGCATGGGTCTGCAGGGAAAGGGGCTTTCATTAAGGGAGTGGAGCTGCTGGGGCCATGGAAATTGAGCAAAGTTTACTGGAAATTGAGCAAAGTGACACCGTCAGTCCAGAGTGGAAGCAACAGAAGAGACCAGAGCCGGTTCAGAGTTGGAGGGGAGAACAGCCCCACAGCAGTTCCAGCCAATAATGTCTGTATTCGGATGCCATTAGTGGGTTTGGCAGGCAAGCTCACCATCTACTTCAGAGGACCACGGCACAGATTAAGGGAGGCTGGATGCTAATTTGCACATATGGAAATGCTTTTTCTCGCCGTCGATGGCTCTGTTGTGGACAGATGGAATTAGCAAGAACTTCGAAGTCGTGAAGGCAAACACATCAAAAAAAAAAAGAAAGAAAAGAAAAAAGAAAAGAAAGCCTGCCTCTTTTCTTTCCCACTTTTCCTCTTTCTGTCGGCCTGTCTCTTTTCTCTTTCTTTTTTCCATCATTCCCCTGCCCTTCTCTCCTTTTCTTTTACCTTTCTCTTGTGAGACTCTTCTGACTATACAAGAGTAAATAAATATTGCCCCAGAATGGCTCCTGGCATTAATAATGCATTGGTCATATTTCAATTGCAAATTGTTCTTTAACAGCAAGTCTACCCCCGTCACCCCACCCATATCAATTGTAAGTAAGATTCAGATGCCAGAAAGCACCTGACAATAAAGGCTTAAGGCTGGTCTTCAGAGGACTGTGGTCTCCCCACCAGCACTGACCTGGGACATCAACACCCCCTTCCCTGAGTTGGTTTCCCTGTCAGCTCCTGTGGATGGGTCCCCTTCTGGACAGCCTCGCCACTCTACTGAGAAAGGGTTCTTTAGATGCACTCGGCTTGCTTCAGGGCTGAAACGATAAATCCGATGGGATTACCTTTTATTATTATTTTTCTTTCTTTCTTGCACTCTGTGTCTTTGACTGGGAAGGTCTGTAATATTTTATTTATTTGACAGACTAACCAGGGTTAGCGTCCCTTTGGAAATTGTCACATAAAGGTGTCTACTGAGCAGAGACACCTACCCTGGTAATTGCCCCTCTTCAGGGTTTAGCAAACTTTTTCACTAAAGGGCCAGATAGTAAATATTTTCATCTTTCCAGGCCAGACAACTTTCTTGCACCCAGGAAAGCAGCCATAGAGAATACATCAATGAATGGGTGTGTCTGTGTCCAATAAAGTATTATTTACATAAACAGATGGAGGGGCTTGGTTTGGACAGAGGGGGTACTTTGCCACCCCCTGGTTCAGGAACTCTTTAACTGTAGGAGTCACACAGTTGGGTCTACAACCCTCAGCCTCTGTTTTCTAACTTATCCAAGGGGTAGATGAATATATGTCATGCATTTGAGAAGGATGTTCTAGTTTTGTTTTGCCTCAACTAACTTTGGAATGTCTTCACCTCTGGGCTTCAGGCAGATGATAGGGCTCAGCAAGTAAGCCACGATGTTGCTGGTGGCTTCTCCCTTCCCTGACTCTGGGAGTCTGCAAGCTCTGTGCCAGGCTGATCATGCACCCCAAATTTGCAGTCTTAATACTTCCCTTCTCTCCTTCCTTTAATGACACAGGTACCTTAAAGTTTCAGGAATGGCAGGAAATTTCAGGAAAATGCAGGAAAATTTCAGGAAATGCAGGAGTTTCAGGATATTCAGGAAAGGCAGATTCAGCTTAAAGGGCAGAATCTGCCTCCTCCAAGGGGTGCCTGAAAAGAAAGTACATTATTCTATCAAATACCTCGTTGTATGACCTCTTTATTCCAGGTGTTGTTGTTGTTGCTGATATGGGTGGGGTGACGGGGGTAGACTTGCTGTTAAAGAACAATTTGCAATTGAAATATGACCAATGCATTATTAATGCCAGGAGCCATTCTGGGGCAATATTTATTTACTCTTGTATAGTCAGAAGAGTCTCACAAGAGAAAGGTAGTGGAGTGGAGAAGTGGGGAAGGAGATGAATTCCGAAGTCTAGATGATCCATTGAGTTTTTCCACTTTCCAACCAGTTATTCTATAACCGACCCACTAAGTCTTGCACCTGCTGCTCCCAGTCCTGACAAGTACCACCACTAATTATATTCAGGTTCCCTGGATCAAGTGAGCTTTCTGGGTGTTGCTTTATCTCAAGGAAACTTTGATTCCTCTTTCCTGATTTCATGTTCTGTTCACTCAGTGATATTCCAAATTCCCTGGAGCAAAGAGCCACTTCTTTTATTAAAATTGCTGTGTGTGATTTGGATACAATCCAGGTCCAGTACCTGTGCAGCAATGTACAAATCTATATAAGATGTGCTTTTCAAACTACTAGACTGGAAATCTAGTGCTGCCAGCAGACTAGTACTAAGTCTCTTAGAGAGACTTAGGGTAACATCTAAACTCCACTCCTTACTAGCTGTGTATCTTCCAGGTAGGTTAACTCTGAACTTGTTTCCTGTCTTTTAAAGAGGAATGAGACTAGTTTTGCTGATGTTTTATGTGAATGTTCTCAAGATGTATTGGATTCTCCTTGCAGTGGGTAGTCAAGCTCAGTGAAGCTATTGCCCACAGGATGTTAGTGCAACCCTCAACCACACCTTTCCAAACCTCTGGTGCTGGAGGGAACTAAACTTCTATTGAGGAAGGCTAGAAGCAGAGTAGATAAACAGAATCTGTGGTCCAGGGAAGCTATATAAAGACCATTTGATTTGAGAAAGAATCCAAAGGCTGGAAAATAAGTTAGAGGATAAGAGCTGAGAGAAGCAGCGGTGAGTGAGTATTGGTCAGCTCAGGTGAGGGGCTTTGGTTAATGAACCTGCATGTGCTGTGAGCTACTGTCTAGTAAGTGTCTGCTCTGTGCTAGGCATTAAGCTCAGTGTTATGCATGCATTATTTCCAAACCTTCTGATATCTGTCACAGATAAAGTGCTTTCTTCTCATTTTATACACTCTCAGAGATGTTGAGGGCCTTTAATCAAGGCCCCAGCTCTGAAAGTGTGTAAAGACAAGATTGGACTTTAGTTCTGTCTGGTCCCCAAATCAACGTGTGAACTATTTCTGCTAGCTTACTTGAAACCTTGAGGCCAAGCACTGCCTGTGTGCGCATCACTTTGCCTACCCATGACCCTCTGACTCAACCTATGAATTAGGTCAGATGGCCTGAGGTCTGCTCGTGTCTCAGGAGACTCTCAGGGAAGGTGATTCCTCTCCTTGAGCCTCTCCACACACCGATGACCTCTGGTACCCAGTGGCTGATGAAGTACATGGCTTCTGAGATGACCCCAGAGTCATATCATGGCCAATATCATGGCCAATACTCCTACTCATTCTCCTCATGACTTATGTGTTCATCTCCTTTGAGTTCAGTTCTATAAGAGCAGGGATAAGGCCAACCCCATGTACACAGTAAGTTCATTTAATGAACTCTGACCAAATGTCTCATTGATTGAATAAATAATGGCTGGAAAGGTGTTTTAAAAGTGCATAATACAGGACAATACAATGGACTGATATAATTTTTGTTTTGTTATCTGGAGGCCATGTGTACATTTTTCTCTGGAAAACAAATAACAAAACAAAATGAAAAAAAAAAAACTGATCTAGTCTCTTCCTTACCTAGTCATCCACATTAGCCTGGCCTTGTTTCCTTCAGGTAATTTCACTGGAACATTTCCAGCATTATGGATATTAGGTTGAGGATATCTGCCAAATCCACAGGATATCCCAAATCCCAAAGGGAGATGCCAAATCCGTGGGAAAAGAGCACATTGATAGCCACATTCCAGTTCAGCCAACAATGTCCCAGCCATTAGATCACTAGACCATGCTCTGTGAGAAGACCGTAAGTGTTCTATATATACCTATTAAAAATTATACACATACATATGCAAACACATATGGTTATATATATGCAAAAAGAGAAAAGGTATAAAGATATATAGGCATAGCAGTAAAAGAAAGGATGCATGCGCAGTGGCTCAAGCCTGTAATCCCAGCACTTCGGGAGGCTGAGGCGGGTGGATCACAAGGTCAGGAGATCGAGACCATCCTGGCTAACATGGTGAAACCCCGTCTCTACTAAAAATACAAAAAATTAGCCGGGCGTGATGGCGGGTGCCTGTAGTCCCAGCTACGTGGGAGGCTGAGGCAGGAGAATGGCGTGAACCCCAAGGGGTGGAGCTTGCAGTGAGCCGAGATCATGCCACTGCACTCCAGCCTGGGCGACAGAGCAAGACTCTGTCTCAAAAAAAAAAAAAAAAAAAAAAAGAAAGGATACATGGATGGGTGACTGGTGGGATGTTTGGATGGATACAAGGATGGATGGATGGATGGATAGATGGGTGGATGGATGCATAAATGAACTGTAAAAAGGCAAGCCCTAGAAATCCTCTGTATGTCACTATTTCTCCTGTTTTATAATACATGTTCCTTTTAGTTAAACAAGAATCTAATAAGAATTTTATGTCCTCTCATGTTTTAATTTGAGGAATAATTAATTTATAAATTCTTAAGTGCTTTGAGAATTGTAACGGGCAATTCAGACATAAAATTGTGTTGTTCTTCACCTTGATCATCCTGATTTCTATTTGAAAATTTCCAAGAAATTTAATATTATGACCAAATATAAATTGCTACTATTACTATTAATACAATTTAGAATTTATACAAATTAAAAATTGTTACAAAAATTAAAGAAAATATAATATTGAATTTTCTTTTAGGTTCTGCATCTGTTCTCACAGAAATTCTGATTAGTGGCATGCTCTCCCCACCAGGTTAAGATTCATCTTTTTGTATTGCTGACATTTTAACATTGGTTCAAAACTCTACACTAGTAAAACAGTTAAAAAAAAAACTTTAGTGATTTTGTAATATGAAGCTAAATTTTACATTACCAAGCACTCTGCAAGCCTGTCTTAACAACAAATTCAATTCTACTGGATGTTTCCAGCTATTGAATACAATTCCCCATGTAGTCTTTCCAAACTGGGCAAGGATTGGTTTCAGATAAGTCATTATTGCTTGCATGGCCGAACTTCTATTTAATTTGAAAAATAGACTCAGTAAAGTTTTTTCCACTCATTACTCAGGAATGCCTTGCTTTAGTGGGGAAGAGGCGTTCCATGAAGTTTGAAAAATGGTGCAGAAACTGAGCTCAGAATGTGTCACCTGTGCTCTAGAACATGAATGGTTTCAAAAGGCAGGAGGAGAATGAAAAGAAACGCTAACAAAGGAAGGAGAGCATTGCCAGATCACACTAATGGATTGCAGAAAGGCAATGGCAGGTGAGTCCAGGTTGCCTCTAACTAGCTGTGAGATTTGAGTCAAATCTCTGACCGTAAGAAAATCATTTCCAAGAGGGAGAACAAGTGGGGGACTACAGGGAAAGGGAGAGAGAGGGAGGGAGGAAGGGAGAGGTGGGGGGGGGAGAGAGAGAGAGAAAGAGCGAGTTCAGGCAATTGTCTCAAAGTGGTGGTCTGGAATTTAAAGTTACATCTTCTGATTCCACGTTCTGTTGAAAACCTCCATGATCATAGCCTAATATCCTAATAGTCATAGAAACCTATGGAATTTCCCATTCTTTTTACCCTCTCCACAGCTTAGTTCTATAATATTATGTCACTTATAATCATGATTACACTCAATACTTCACTAGTGTTACCTCCATGCACTAAAGTACCATAGGCAGAAAACAACCTTAATGTACATTTTCCAGACTACTGTACCCTAACATTCTGCGGGCCAAGGGAAGCACTTGGTATGAGTCAGACTGATGCTTTCTGTCTAAACTTGTGCTTTGGTTATATAACAAATGTCTGAATGGTGTAAGTTCTTGCAACTTAAAGCCAGGAAAATGATGACAATACATTTAAGGTCCATCAATCTTTCATAATTTCATATTTTTATAGCTTTTTCAGATTATAAAAGAAATACCTGGACACAATGAATAAAAATAGTTGGACTACAGAATAATAGAGATGAAAATACAAATCAGCCATAATCTTACAACAAAGCAAACACTCTTCTTTCATAATTTTGTGTGTGTGCTTGAGTTTATTTGCATTATGGTGATTATATTTAATACAAAGTTTTACATTCTACTTTCTTCACTCAACTTTGGTTTGTAAAATTTTCCAAGCGTTCAAATTATTCTACAACTCAACATTTTATGGCCAACTGTGCATTATGTGACTATGTAAAAATTTGTTTACCATTCACCTTTAATTGAGCTTTTACATTCTTATTTTGTTTTTATTAAAAGTAATGCAATGCCTGCCTTTTTCCCTATTTTTCTTTCCTTCTTCCTAAAATATTTTTACCTGTCCAGTCATCTTTTTCACTACCTCCCTGGGAATTTTCTCTTCATTGAACCTTTTTTCAATTCTTCAAATTAAAATCCATGGGTTTTTATATTATGACTTTGATATGGAAATAGATGTCTATTATTTTATGTATGATGTTTTGTGATATATGTTTTATTATCTACCCTAGCTAAGTCGGTCACTCTCTAGGGAACATAAACAATTCGCCTTCCCACTATACTCTCAGGGTGTTCATTTCTAAGGTAAAGATAGCAATACTTTCCTCTTAGAGCTGACATGAAAGTTAAATGGGATACTAGATGTAAAGTGCATAGAATAGAAATTGGCATATAGAAAGTTCTCTATCAACCTTAGCTTTATTCCTCTGTTGGTTTATTTATAGTTTCCCATGATAATATGAACTCTTGAAGAAAAAGGCACACACACACTTGTCCACACATAGGCACAGACACACATACATATATAGCTTCCCTGCCTAGCATAGTGCCTAGTCTTTAGAACTCAGGAATTACTAGTTGAATGAAATGACTGAAGTTTAATTTTGTTAACATTAACATCACAAGGCCTTTTGGTCAATGAATATGCTAATATATTGTTACTTATAAAGGGATTTTGCATCTACTATGGAGTATTTATTTATAGATATAACATTCACATGTACTTGAGGATTGTATAAATCAAGACTTATTTTATCTACAGGAGTTTCATATCACTAGAAAAAAAAGATTTTAGAAATGTTCTAATAATTGCCATATGTTTGGCAAGAGAGGCTCTTTTAATCATACAAAAATGAAGTTAGATAATTGGATGGTTATGATAGCTACAGAAGGGGTTTATAAAAGTCACAATTAAGAGGCACCCACTGTAAGAAAAAGCAAAACGTATTTTCTTTAGGCTCCCATAAGCTGCATTTTCAATGCACAGATTTAAGGAAATTCCCTTTCCAAATCCTCTTTTGTCCCACATGAAAGCGATGATGACTTTCTACACAGCAGACTCAGGACTTAAAAAAAAATAAAATAAAAGGAATGTTTACTCTAAGTAGAACATCATGGGCTTCGTCATAGCAGTTTCATGGCATTCTCCCTCCAGCTGTTTTAATTTATCCCTCCACTTCCAATAAAACTTGTATTTTATTTCAAGGGGTAATCCATAATTAACTTTTCAACTGGTGGCAGTGGTTTTTTAGGTGCCACCAACAGTGTGTGGAACTCAACCTTAAAAAAAAAAAAGTAAAAGTAAAAGACCTGGTAGGTATGCTTTCCCTGGTTCCATCGAGGTTTTCTCCCTGAAAAGTTTTACAATGATAGAGACGTGGTGGGATTTGGCTTGACTGTACAAGCAAAGGAAGAAGGGCCATGGGACAAGGATGGAAGGTCAAGTATTCCATCCTTTCTAAAGACAGGTGTCTGGATCACACAAATATTTCCAATTCCACCAGATAAATAAATAAATGGCAAGATAGACAGATAAAGATATATGCATGTACACCTATCTCTATAGCTATCTATCTATCTATCTATCTATCATCTATCTATCTATCTATCATCTATCTATCTCACCTATCCATCCATCTATCCATCCATCCACCCATCCATCCATCCATCCACCATCCGTCCATCCATCCACCATCCATCCATCCACCCATCCGTCCATCCATCCACCCATCCGTCCATCCATCCACCCATCCATCCATCATCCATCATCCAGTCTCTATCCATTCATTTGTTATCTATCTATCTATCTATCTATCTATCTATCTATCTATCTATCTAATCTATCATCTATCTACCTATCTATCCATCTTTCTATCCATCCATTATCTATATGTCTAGCTACCTATTCATCTACTTATCCCATCCATCCATCCATCCATCCATCCATCCATCCATCCATCGGTCCATCCATCCTCCATTCTCTATTGATCTAACTATCCATCTGTCTGTTCATTCACCATTATCTTTCTCTCTCTCTCTCTCTCTCTCAATTTACCATCTACCAGAGAGATAAGCATGAAGTTGGACAGTGTTTTTCTCCCCTAATGTCCTCAGCATATTTTGTAAGCATAAAGAGCAATTAGAGAAGAGAAAAGAAAATATTATTTTTTTTTGTTTACATTGTACTTCCATCACTCAACTTTGGTTAGTAAAATTTGGCAAATGTTCAAATTATTCTACAATTCAACATTTTATGGCCAACTGTGATTATGTGACTGTGTAAGAATTTGTTTACCATTCGCCTTTAATTGAGCTTTTACATTCTTATTTTGTAAGAGAAATATTCCTTTTATTGAGAATAAAAAAGAGAAATACTATTTTTATTGAGCATCTACTGATGTCAAGGTGAGAATACAGAGGGGATAAGAAAATAGGAGAGAAAAGTCAAATATGAGTGAAAAAGAAGAGCGAATCTCAATGAAGCTATCTGTCTAACTACTGCTTGGACACAGAGAGATGACATGGAAAGCCCATGGCAGAGGTGTCTTGGCCCTGAAGTGATTGCATGGGTGAACTTGCTTTTCTCTGACACCCCACTGAAGATCATTATTGCTTGTCTTGATGCTGAGCTTGAATTCGCCCCAAGGCCCTTAGGCCCTGGGGCAAGGGGCTGAGAGGAGGAAGGTTGGCATGTTGTAGCTGCATCCCAGGGGAAATGGGCACAGGCAGGAAAGACTCAGTCTCAGGAGCTCCCCATGGGGACCCCTCATCTGCAATGTACCCAGGCAGCTGTGTGCAGAACCTAGACAGCGGGAAATGCTCTCTTGGTGGGTGGCTGACATGGTGGGGAAAGGTGGCCTCTGGCATCAGGCCAGACTGGGTTCTGACCCTTTCCCTGCCCCTCCCTGGCTGGAACACTTGCAGGAACTCTCTCAACTCTCCTGTGTCTCAGGCAAATGGAGAGACATGAGTTTGTGCTTCTAAGGTACCCAGCATGGTGCCTGAGACAGTGAGCATTTAAGAATGTTAATTCTCCCATCCAATTTATATTCGGAAGGTCTGTGTAACTCAGGGGTTTCCAGGCCTTCCAGCCCTGTAGTTTTTCTTGTGCCCTTTAATTTATGAATAAAATGAGTCTCCATCTCACGAGAACCCAGAAATCCCAGCAGCTACTCAAGCCAGACCTCTCAAGCCTGTCTCTCCTTCCCCTAGAGTTTTTCTGTTTTTTCACACTCAGAGCACAGTTCCTGGCTTACAGTGATTCCTTTCCCTCATAGCTCTCCTCTCTTCTGCTGCCTGTTACTTCTGCTTCCTCTGGTTCCATTTATATTGCAATATGTATCTAGGAGACACCACCACTGAGCTCAACCACACACCGCCTGTGTTATTTTGGGTAGGCTACTCAACCTCTCTGTGGCTCAGTCTTTGCATCTGTAAATTGTGGATAATGACAGTACTTACCACATTTATTTTATTGCAGCAATTTTCTCTCTATTACCCATGTGAAGTCCTTAGCAAGATGCATGGCATCATGTTCACATTCAATGAATAATGATATTCTTACTATATGGCACTGTGGGTAGCACACATACATTGGCCATAAAATAATTAATTAGCTATTAAAATAATTAAGTAGCCATGTGTCCCAGTAGCTCCTGAGTTTCAGTGTTTGGAATAGAGCTGAGGGGGGGATATGGTTGATGCTAGCAAACAAGTAAGTCACTCACTGACCTGGGCAATGCTATTCATCTCCTTAATGGTGGATCCATTGTCCATGGCATTCCGGAGCAAGAGATGCTTCTTTCATTCAAGAGGGGATTAGACTGTTCTTCCAGTTACCCAGACTCCTTAGAACACTGTTCCCAAACAGAGAGACTGGAACCAAGAAGACACATGGGCATCAAGGTTGGAGACAATTCAGTCCATAGTCCCAGCATATCTGTTACTAACACGTCAAGCAGAGATCTGGCCATTCACAGAGGATAAATGGGGAAGTAACACTGGCTATGTAAATATACTTTATTAAAGCGTGCATTTTAAGCAAGTGTTGAGTACAGTGTGGCTTAATACTTGAAGGCACTGAAGCAAACGTGCCCTTTTCAGTATGGTGCAGAGGTACTGGGAGAGTACAGACTCAAAACAATAGAGAAGCCAGAGTGGCCCAGCATAGGCATAAATCCCCAGTGACATGTGTTATTTTAGGGTGGAAAATGGAGAGGAAGATTGAACTCACTGTGCATCAGAATATTGAGTAATCAGGTAAAGTTCTCATAAAGAACAAGAGGATAGTAATTCTCAAAGCCTTTTTTTGTTGTCTTTGTACAGTTTCAAGTGAAAAGGGCTCTCATGATGGTGTGACCAGGCAGCATCAACCTAATCACAGCACTTAGAATGTTTTCTCCGATAGATAAAAGGATCCTTGACCCAAGTGGACAGGGCAGGGTATGACACCACACTGCAAAGAATCAGATGGCAAGGAGGCTCTGGAAAATTAGGACATTGGCTCAGTCAAGGAACCAGGAATGCAGGTTCCTTCTGCTTTCTCTCTGCCTTCCATAGTAGATAGACTGGCCCCAGGTCAGCTTTTCTCGAAGATCTGCACGGCTGCATCAGTTCCGGCATTCTGCGGAGACCCATAAATGAGAGAGAAATTAGCTTCCTAGAACTGTTGTAACAAAGTGCCACAAACGGAGTGGCTTAAAACAACAAAAATAGGTTGTCTCACAATTCTGGACTTCAGTGGTCTACAGTCAAGGTGTTCAGCAGGCCGTGCTTCCTCTGAAACCTGTAGGAGCAAATTCTTCCTTACCTCTTTAGCTTCCAGGGTTTGCCAGTGATCCTTGATGTTCTGTGGCTAGCAGTTAGATCACTCCAATCCCTGCCTCCACCGTCACATGGCTGTCTTCTCCCTGTGTGTCCCTGTCTTCCTGTGGTACTCTTCTCTCTGTCTCTCTTTCCCCTGCTTAGAAGGACACCAGTCATACAGGGTTAGGGGCCTACCCTATGACCTCATTGTAACTAAATTTATTTGTAATGACCCTATTTTCAAACAAGGTCATGTTCTGGAGTACCAGGGATTAGGATGTCTATAAATCTTTTAGGAGACACAATTTAACCCATAACAAAGGGGCATCTCCTCTTTGTGTCTCTTTTAATAAGAGAGGAACTATTTCCCAGAAAGAGCAAAAGGATATCTCCTCACAGCTCATCGGCCACATCAGGTTACATGCCCTCACTTCACCCATCACCAGCAAGGGAAATGCTGTTTCTACAATTAATTAGAATTTGTTCCTGATCATCACAGGGCAGAACTATCTACATGGACAGGGCAGCAATGCAAAAGTGGGGATGGTTTAGGGTAGGCCGCCCAAAGTTTCTGCCACACTGACAATTAGAGCCAGATTGTATTGTGCTGAGCAAATTACATACATAAATAAAGCAGGTAAGGGCCATCTTGTATAAATCTGCACACAGGGAGGTCATTTACTTACTTCTGGATATGCAATAGGGTCAAACGTCATCACTGTTCTGCCTGACATGGATATCTCAAAGCTCTATTCCTTCTTCTACAATGAGCCCACGTTGTCCTCATGAAGCACAGATTACTACCCTTCACTTCCCTCCAATAAGAACAGATCCTCCATAAAAAAGAAATTCAAGCTATTCAGCACGTCCTTTAACCCTGTCTGATCTGGACCCTGAATCCTTCTTGGATCCTCTTCCAATCATTTACTGTCACTCTTCAGTTAGAAATGCGGTGTTTTGCTTCCTAATGCAAAGCTTCTTCATTCTTCCAGACTTAACTCGAATGCAGCTCCTTGAGAAAAATTATTGCTCCACCTTTTTGTTTGTGATCCCACCAGCCCCTTTTTGTTTCTCAGCCTGGCATCTATAACTAAACCCTCGAGGCCCTCAGAGTGCATGTATCCCTTCCTTTAGGTCTGAAACACCTTTTCTGACTGTTTCAGGAAGAGGGAATTATTCTCCTGGGTTCTTGACTTTTGCCAATCACTGTTTTTGTTGTTGTTGTTGTTTGTTTGCTTTTTTGCCCTGTCGTGGCTCACTGAAAACTCTGTTTCCTGGGTTCAAGAGATTCTCCTGTCTCAGCCTCCCGAGTAGCTGGGATTACAGGTGCCCACCACCACGACAGGCTAATTTTTATATTTTTAATAGAGACAGAGTTTCACCACGTTGCCCAAGCTGGTCTCCAACTCCTAACCTCAAACATTCCACCTGCCTGGGCCTCCCAAAGTGCTGGGATTACAGGCATGAGCCACTGCGCCCAGCCTGTTTCTCCATCTCTAAGAGCAAGCAGCCCTTGCTTTGATAATATCTCCATGTGCACCTGGATTTCTTACACTAGACTGGGAGCATCTAGGGAAACACAAGCCTATGCATCTCTGCAGTGCCCACACTGTGCCAGGAACAGGTGATCTTGGTCATCTATCTCTTGGCCTTTATAAAGCAGTGTGGTATGTGCAGAAATACAGTCCTGAGAAACATACAAGATAAAGACGAAGCCGAGAACAGTGGTTAACTATATTTGCAGGAGAAATTTCCTGGAGGTTTCAAAATGGACTTTCACGCACATTGCCTCATTTCGCCCTTATAGAAGTCCTGAGTAATAGAATTGTTCCTTTAGGAAATTAAGGAGTTGAGGCCCAGGGAAGATGTCAATTGCACAAGGTCACAAATATAGTTTGAATGTGTGTTCCTGCCCAAATCTCACATCAAAATGTAATCCCCAGTGTTGGAGGTGGGGCCTGGTGGGCAGTGACTGGATCATGGGGGCATATTTCTCATGAATGGCTTAGTGCCATCCTTTAGTACTGTTCTCAAGATAATGAGTGAGTTCTCCTGAGATCGGGTTGTTTAAAAGTGTGTAGCACCACCCCCCTTCCCCTCTTGCTTCTGCTTTTGCCATGTGACATGGCTGCTCTCCCTCTACCTCCCACAATGATTGGGAGTTCCTGAGGTCTCCCCAGAAGCAGATGCCAGCATTATGCTTCCTGTACAGCCTGAAGAACCTTGAGCCAATGAGGCCTCTTATAAATTACCCAGTCTTGGGTATTTCTCTGCAGCAATGCAAGAACAGAATCATAGAGTCAGGTAGTCTGTAAATAGTAGAACTGTGGATTAAACCTGGTCCTCTAGTTCTTATTCCATTGTTCCAACATGCATGTGCCTGCTATGGTTTCAATCTTTGTCCGTTTTAAAACTTACGTTCAAATGCAATTGACATTGTAATGGTATTGAGAGGTGGGGCCTTTCAGAGGTGTTTAGACCCTGAGGTTCCATCATCATGAAAAGACTAATGTCCTTTTTGAGGAAGTGAGTGATTCGCCCCCTCCTGCTCTCTCTCTCTCTTTCTCAAGCTCTCATCTCCCACCACGCTATGATGCAGCAAGAAGGCCCTCATCAAAGGCCAGCTCCGCAATCATGGACTTCCAAGCTTCCAAAACTGTGAGCCCACAAGTTTCTTTCATAATATACACAGTCTCAGGTGTTCTCTTATAGCAGCACAAAACAAACTACCACAGTGCCCAAGACACGGCAGGGCTGGATGTAGGTTTTTTTCCTAGTCTACGTCTTTGAAATTTTGCTCAGTTTTTGCAGGTCTGAAGAACACAGCTGGGAACAGGCTAGGTATTAAATAGCAAGCACGCAGCAAAACTTGGATTTCTGGGCTGCCAACTTGGACTGGCTAGAAATCCACAAGGGTGTGGAAATCAGATACACACAGAAGGTTCCTGCAGTACATCCACAGAGTTTATTCAAGCAGCTGTTTTCTGGAATCAACCCCAGTGCTATATTTTAGCTCTTGCAGTGGGGGAGATTATTTTTTTTCCTGTAATTCCTGTTTCATCATGAGCAGAGGGTCACACAGGTGACCAGGGTAGAGAGAGTTTTTATTTTAATGTTTCCTAACTCCTATTCTTGATAACATTGTTGCCTTCTCCTGCCTTCCTTTCTTAGTGAAAGTGGTTATGACCACATTCCCCTCCTCTCTTCCCAGGACCTTTTTTTTTCTCATTTTGGAAATTCAGCTAGTTAACCAGCTGAGGGTGCAGCATGGTCTAAGCATCATCACTGGCTGCAGAGAGACATCATCCTACAGGAGGAAGACGCGCAGAGCAATATGTAGAGAAGACATGAAATACGCAGAGAGGGCTTCAAGTCTCAGCTGTGTGAGGTTGGGCAATTTATTTAGCCTCTTGGAACATCAGTGTTCTCATCTATAAAATAGGAGTGGTAGAAAGCAAGATATCGTTGGAAGAAACAAATGAGAAATTGTCATTCAGGCAAAGTCTGTGGACAGATGTCTGTTCAGTGCCCGGACACTTGATTAGTGAACAGCTTCACCCTTGAACAACTTGGATTTGAATTGTGAGGGTCTTCTTATATGTAGATTAAAATTATATTAAAATATTATTATTATAGGAATAATATAATACATATTTATTTTATAGGAACAAAATATATATACATATCAAAAATATTTTGGAGATTTTTGGCAATTTGATAAAACTTGCAGATAAAACTCACAGCTTAGAATGTAGAAAAATTAGAAAAAAGTTTGGCATGTGATAAATGCACAAAATATATGTAGATACTAGTGTATTTTATCATTTACTACCATATAACACACACCAATCTGTTACAAAAAGTTAAAGTTTATCAAAACTTACAACTACAAACACTTAAAGACTGTACTTGACACCATTCACATTGAAAAGAAATATAAACAAACATATAGATGCAGTATTAAATCGTAACGGCAAAAAAATCAACTGTGTAAAATAATACACACTGGCTGGGCACAGTGGCTCACCCCTGTAATCCCAGCACTTTGGGAGGCTAAGGTGGGCGGATTATCTGAGGTCAGGAGTTCGAGACCAGCCTGGCCAACATGGTGAAACCCCGTCTCTACTAAAAGTACAAAAATTAGCCAGGCATGGTGGCAGATGCCTGTAGTCCCAGCTACTAGGAAGGATGAGGCAGGAGAATTGCTTGAACTCAGGAGGCAGAGGTTGCAATGAGCCAAGATCGTGCCACTGCAATCCAGCTTGGGCGACAGAGTGAGATTCTGTCTCAAAAAAAAAAAAAAAGTACATACAGTTCTATGGTAATAACTTTGTAGCCACCTCCTGTTGCTATTGTGGGGAGCTCACATGTTGTATCAGCTTACATGCCATGTGACTGGCATCAGCTCCATGTGGGCAGTTCCTCTCTCCAGTAAATTGCGGATAGCAGTAAAAAGTGATTGCTCATGGTTCTTGCATATTTTTCATTCAGTGCAATATTGTAAACCTTGAATAACGCCATGGGACCCATACAAAATGCCACTAGTGATGCCAGAAATGCTTCCAAGAAGCAGACAAAAGTCATAACTTTACAAGAAAAAGTTGAATTGCTTGATACATATCGTAGATTGAGGTCTGCAACTGCAGTTGCCCGCTGTTTCAGACAGAAGATTTACCTTGAAAACAGATGACATAAACTTATAGTGGAATAACAATAAATACAGCACAGTACTGTGAATGTATTGTCTATTCCTTGTGATTTTCTTAATGATATTGTCTTTTCTTTAGCTTACTTTAATGTAAGAATACAACGTACAATACATGTAACATATGAAAGATGTATTAATTGACCGTTTATGTTACTGATAAGGCGTCCAGTCAACAGTTGGCTATTAATAGTTAAGTTTTGGGGGAGTGAAAATTATATGTGAGTTTTTGACTGCAAACATGGCAGGTGCCCCTGACTTTTGCATTGTTCAACAGTCAACTGTATTTTTAAAAAATAAATGCATATAAAATGCTTTGCAAAGTTTCTGGCACATAAGCACATTTGACCATAATTAGTTATTTTTATAACAAATGTGGTAAAAACTTGATTAAGATAAATGCTAAAATAGAAAAAGAAGTGATCTTTGAAGGTTCCATAAGGGCAGGGCAGATTAAGTCTGACTGGGTCCCACCTGGGCCCTAGAGGCTCCAGACCAATAATCCATGGACAGCTAAACCTGCTGACCAATAGTCTGATAATGAATGCAAACCAACCATGCCCCTGCAGCTGATGGTGATCTCAACCTTTTAAACATAAAAATTAAAACGGATCCATGGCTGAATGTACCTGTCCTTGGAAAGTATTTCTAACACTAAATGTAACCATGAATATCTAGTCTGGCTCAACAGATATTTTTCTGGATAATAAAATAGCCTGGCTAACTGAGGTCTCATGTAAACTAATCACAAAATACTACTGTGTGAGGAATCAATACAGAGTTTTGTTGATAAAGTAAAGCAAAGTCCTTGCCTTCAAGGAGCTCACATTCTTATGAGGGAAAGAAGAGAGTAAATAAATCAATTTACAGTATATATGAAAAAAATCAAAGAAAAGCAAGAGAGACAAGAGCATTGAGGAGGAGCTGCTGTTTGATATCCTGTAGTGGAGGGTGGCCTCCACAATTAAGTGGCATTTGTGTGGGCACTCTGAAGAAGAAAAGAAAGGAGCTCTTGGTTATTGAGGTAAGAACATTCCAGACAGGGACAACAAAAAAGCCAAAATCCTGGGGAGAAACATACTTGAGTGTTTGAGAAACTTCGTGGTAGTCAATGTGGTTGAAGCAGAATGAGAAACGGAGGAACACAATCAGAGAGGAAGAAACAAGTTAGGTGCTGTCAGCTCTCCAGGTTGATTCTAAGGTGAGTGAAGTGGGAAGCTCTCAGAGGGTGCTATGTTTGGGATGTGCTCCCCAAAACTCAGGTGTTGGAAACTTAATCCCTAATGCAACAGTATTGGGAGGTGGGGCTTTTTGAGAAGTGTTTAGCTCATGAGGACTCCACCCTCATAAATGAATTAATGCTGTTATAAAAGGGCTTCACAGAGAATGTTTGATTCTTATTGTCCCCTCCACCTTCTGCCAAGTGAGGGCACAGCATTCCTCCCCTCCGGAGGATGCAGCATTCAAGGCAACATCTTGGAAGCAGAAAGCAGCCCCCACCAGACACTGAACCTGCCAGCAGGTTGATCTTGGACTTCCTAGCCTCTAGAACTGTGAGAAATAATTTCTGTTCTTCATAAATTTCCCAGTCTGTGCTATTTCATTATAGAGGCAAAAGCAAACGAAGATGGAGAGTTTGAGTGGGACCTGACTTAAATTAGTACACTGTCACTTTAGGTGCTCTGTGATGACTAGACCAGGCATATATGGAAGAAGGGGGACTACTTAGATGGAGCCTATCGCAATAGTCAAGGCAGGAGTCATGGTACCCCTCGATGAGCATGTTAGCAATGAAGGCAGTAAGGAGTGGTTAGTTTCAAGACATATTGTGAGGTTGAAATGTGCATCTGGAGGCCAGGCGCAGTGGCTCATGCCTGCAATCCCAGCACTTTGGGAGGCCGAGGTGGGCAGATAATCTGAGGTCAGGAGTTTGAGACCAGCCTGGCCAACATGATGAAACCCTGTCTCTACTAAAGATACAAAATTAGCCAGGAGTGGTGGTGCACGCCTGTAATCCCAGCTACTCAGGAGGCTGAGGCAGGAGAATCACTTGATCCTGGGAGGTGGAGGTTGCAGTGAGCTGAGATAGCGTGATTGCACTCCAGCCGGGGTGACAGAGCGAAACTCTGTCTCAAAAAAACAAAACAAAACAAAACAAAAAAGATGTGCATCTGGAGTGAAGTGGAGGAGGGCGCAAAGGACAGTGTTTTGAATTCACAGCACAAGGAACAAAGCCTTGGGAACTTCAAGACATTTGGGGAAAGCTTTGGAATGTCCAAGACCATGGAATTGCCTCCCAATTGTGGAAATGAAGCCTCTAAAATAAATGACCCTTCCTGGGTGTAAAACTACTATTTGTCAAAGTTAAGAGCAGTGCCTGGCTTTCTTCCTCCTTCATCCTCTTCCAGCAGTGAATTCTAGGAAACATCTCCTCTGATATTACTGTAATTCTGAACGCAGATCAGATGGTGCTGCAGGTTGGAGAAGTGGCCCACCCGCATGTAGAGGACACAGACCCTACACTTGGCTCTATCCTGAAATTGCTGTTTAACCTTGGACACATTCACTTGAAAAGCCAAACAAATATAAATTTAGCAAGGAGACTTTATTTCTTATAAAGGTTGTAACGTTCAAGGTGGCTATTCTGACAGGATGAAAAGCATCGCCTCTGGCAGAGACTGTTATCAGGCACTTAGAAGGAGGAGGGATTGTAGAAGGAGCTTTATGCTGAATGGGTTGGATAAACATACATATGCAACAGGTAATGGAAGGAGCTATGAATATTCATGAAGGGAGTCCTGATGCATGTGTACTGAGCAAGCATGCATATTACATTCACCTCATGTTGACTGTGGTGTGGAGGCTTAACATTTAAATTCATTGAAATTAGGCACTCTATGTCAAAAGGTGAAGGAGAGACATAAAGACGCTTAGTGCACACCCTCTGTAACTGACTAGAACCAGTCCATGGTGGGTGGTCTCTTATCAGGAGAAAGTTATTTAAAATCAGTCTCTTTGTCCAATCAAAGCTGGGTTGTGGAACAGGGGGTCAGTTGATATCTGGAGGTAGATGGACGCCATTGTTTTAATATTGCTTATCTCGAGTGCAGTACTTGTTTAGCTGTTAGAGAAAAAGAAAAATCTGTGGCCGTTAGAAAATAGTTTATTCTTTAAGCATAGGGGTGTGTGACTTAACCCTTCTCTGGCATGGCCTTCAGTCTTGTTTATAATTTGGTGTCTTTTTGCCACAAAGAGTCCCTTCTGTCAGTCTTATGGTCTCTATTTTAACATTAATACCGGTCAATAGTTGTGTCCAAATGGCAAAAGAGAGTGGGTATAATGAAGCATGTCTGATCTCCCTTCCTGCCATGGCTGCAACTTAGGTTTTAAGGTTCCTTTGGGATTCCCTTAGCCAAGAGGAGCCCATTCAGTAAGTGGGGGAGTGGGGGGTGGGGGGGGCTTATAATTAATTTTATTTTCAGTTGTCACTTAGCACAACTAACACTGTACTAATATCTTTTTATACAATTTGCCAGATTTGGGCACAACAAATATAAATACACTTCACTGTCTTTAGGTAACATATCAGCTAGAAGAAAAGAAATACCTGCTCTTTTCTGTACAAATCCTAATGTTGCCCTTTAGCTGAGGTGCATTCACAGGTATTATTACTCTTGTTGTTCTGCCTTTTAAGTGAGAGCACATTTTGGACTTAGGGAGCTTAAAGTTAGTGACTTTAATGGAATTCATAGGGATGGTAACCCATGACTTGGAAAGGGCTGCTGGGAAAAAAATTCTATGGAGGGTGGGCCAGATTAGAGAGACTGAGATTGTGCCTCTGTGAGCACGTGCCTCTGTGAGCATTATGAGATGCTTTTATTCCTCTCTATCTGAGATCCAGGTGCTGCTTCCTTCTGAATTGGCTTCTTCTGAGGCTGTTGGAATCTGTTTGGTGTTTGTTGGTTGGCTGGCCATCTTTGGCATTCCTTGGCTTGTAGAAGCATCACCCTGATCTCTACCTTCATGTTCAATTCACATGATATTCAATTTTTTGTGTGTGTATCTCTGTGTCTCTTTAGAAGAACTCCAGCCATGTTGGATTAGGACTTATCCTAAGGGCCTCACCTTAACCTGATTATCTTCAAAGACTCTATTTCCAAAGAAGGTCACATTCACCAGTACTGGGGGTTAGGACCTCAACATCTTTCAGAAAGCACAATTCAACCCATAATGACTGTGCACAAGTAACCAGTGGTGAGATGCTCCGAGTGCAAGGCTGGTGACATGGTCATGGCTGAATATATGTTGAAGAACTAAAGGAGTGAGTAAATGAATGCCATAAACCCTGTGTTTTTTTGTCCCCACCTCTCACACCTTTCCCTGGCACACACAGCATCACCCAATAAAGTTTGTTCTGAAAACGAAGAACCTTTCACTAACACGGTGAGCAACTCTTCAAACCGGAGGACCTTCTGCCCCAACAGCAGGGCAGCATCCAGCCCTCTGGGCACCAGTTCAAAGGACCACCTTTATGCCTGAGCCTCTGCCACACGCGCTTTGCACACAAGCGGACAGCAGCATTCTCACCTCCAGACTCAGAGGGGGCTCCGCATGCCAACTGCAGGCCAGGAAATTGTTAGCTTTTAATTAAACTCCCCCTTGGCACTGCAATTCTTATGCAAAATGTCCGTGGCAGGAGCAACACTGGTTGGTTAAACAGGTTTATTTAAAGCAACAAGTCTCAGAGTGCATTTTTCCCTATAAAGGACTGGATTTGAGGGGTGCCTTTAAGCAGAAATAAACTCCATGTTGAAACTCAGAATCCTGCACCAGCCTTGGACTTCAGAAGACAGTACCAGGAGGGTCTAACTTTGTGCAGCTGCACTTGCTTAAAGGGAGCGTGACATTAAAGGCGGAGAAAGAGAAAACCCTCCAAGCACGAGGCTTTTAGCTGGAGGTCAGATTTCAGGTAAATATACAGGGAGCTGGCAAGAAGGGCTGGCCATGCATCCCTGTGCTCCCAACTCCAGCAAACACAGGCCTGGTCCTCAGAGCCTTCATCTTCATAAATTCTTTATAGAAAGAATTTCACAAAACCATTCACCTTTCTGGCTCCTGCTCAAATGAAAGCTTGCTCACTCACAGAAAGAAATGGAGAGAAAAAAAAATCATTCTCACGTTTGGAATATCTATTCACTCAACAAATAGAGACTGAGTCCTAGGCGTTGGACTCACAGGGCCTGGCTTCTGGTGACCTGGGTCAACTCAATAAACCTTATGAGATTCAGTTTTCTTACCAGGAAAATAGGCCCAAGGCTTACTCATGTTTCATACACATTGCTGGAAGGATTATAAAGATTATTGTAATGGGTATGGAAGAGTTTGTGAACTGGCACGGAGATGCATTTATTGTTAGAAGTGGCGTTATGCTGCTCCCCTGAGCATCACAAGGAAGATGCGTCCCTTTTCCTCTTAAGAATAACATAGAGACCTTACATTCATTGTTTCCTTGACCAAGGCACAAGGAAGTTTCTCTGGCTCTCTCTGTTTTCATCTCTCTCTCTCTCTCTCTCTCTCTCCACACACCACACACACACACACACACACACACACACATATTTTTATATATGACTAAATTGTACTGAGCGGATAAGCCCCGTCCCCTCCACCTGGTAGAGCTGTCCTTCCCAATTCACAGTTATCTTTCAGGGCAACATACTCCACCTGTGGTCTTCAGTCCTGCACACCTGTGCAAATGCTACTAATTCATGAAGAGAAAAGTGCAGAAATTAAGAGTAAACCCTTAGAAATTTTTATAGCAACTTCACATGGCACAGATATCCAGGTGCATCTCCATGGACTCATCTCAGTGAATAGAATAAAGACTCACAGAACTGGGTATATAGCCGGCGGGACTAGCTCAAGAGGAATTTTAGGACCCCTTGTTCACAAAGTGTGAAGAATGTCACCCTGGTGACCACAGAGCATCAAACGATGGGGCCCAGTGTGACTGCACTGGTCACAGGCCCATGACACCAGTCCTGGCTGAGTTATTTTCTGAGCCTCCTGGATGGCAAGCTGCGTGCCAGTCATGCACAGTAGGACCACTGGAGTGTCCTGCTAAGGGCTGGAGGGAAACTGGTCCCCAGAGAAATTAGGGCTTACTTCTCTAGGACCCAGTTAAGACCCACCTTGCTCAGCAAACCTTCCCCGATGACCCAGCCAGGAGGATTTTCCCAGCATGGCAGAGGATCTAGGCTCACTTTTAGGAAATTTAGCACTTTCTTCCTTCCCTGACTCAGAGTTATTCACTGACCTGCTTCTGGTACATTCTTTCCCCCTCCCTTCAGAGCCCCTCTCATGCTGGGTGCCATTAGCCATCTGTAAACTGTCTCTTTTGCCTTTCCCCATGTGGCCTGAGCAACTCAAAGACAAGGAATTGTGTCTTTTTCATTTTGACAACCATTGCCTTGGCTAATATTTGATAAGCACCAACTATATTCTCTGCAGTTTGCTAGATAGAAATGAGAGTGGGCGGTTCTGCTCATGAGAAGCCCATAGTCAAAGGAAAAAGGATAGAGGGGTGACATGCAAGGACAAGGTGGGGTGTGCAGGTCACCTGCCAGGTCAGCACAGAGGAGGGAATTCCTCTGAAGAAGCTACTTTGTTTAGTTCTCTCAAAGGCCAGGAAAGAAGGGAGTGAGGAAAAGCAAGAACGAAAGAAGGAAGGGTTGATTTATCTATCTAGAATTGACCCTGGCACCCAGCCCAGTACTGCAGGAGCAGAGCAGGCCATTCGTGCTTACAGACACACCCTCCTGCTTTTCTCCGTCCCATTTACAGCAAAAGTCCTTGCACTTGCTGACCACTGCTGTCCCCTTTGCTGTCCTCTATTCTCTTCTTGACATTCTATCCTGTCAAGCTTTCATTCCACCATCCTGCCCAGACAGTTCTCCCCAGAGTTACTGGATGAGCCTTGTTATGAAATCAGTGGCCAACTCATGACTTTCCCCTACGAGGCTCAACAGCACCATGACCTGCTGCCTGCTCGCACCTTCTGGATGTCTATTTCATCCTCATTTGCTCAATGCTCTGCATCACCCAGACCTCTAGACATGGGCGTGCCATAGGACTCAGTTGCCAAACACTTCTATTTTCTTTACACTCCCATTCCCTAGGTGGATTCATCTAGTCTGGTGTCTTTATTTTTAATTTTTTTTAATTTTTTAAAATTTTACTTTAAGTTATGGGATACATGTGCAGAATGTGCAGGTTTGTTATATAGGTATATATGTGTCATGGTGGTTTGCTGCACCTATCAACCATCATCTAGGTTTTAAGCTCTGCATGCATTAAGCATTTGTCCTAGTCTTGTGTCTAGTCTTGTGTCTTTAAATATCAGTTCTCAAACTCTTACTTCTGCAGCAAGGACCTTCCCATTTAACTCTATAGATAGGTACATGCAACTGACTTATTGACAGCTCCATGCCATGCTCACCAGGAAGCCCAAATATACCAGGTTCAGATGCAAACTCCTGATCTATCTTCTCTCAGCCAAACTACTCCTTCCCTAGTCTTCCCTAGCTCAGGAAATCACAATTCTATCCCTCCTACCACTGGGCTAGAAATCTTACAGGAATCTTTTCTCTCTTCTCTGTTCAGAAATCCTTTTTGCTGTGCTTTCAAAATGCATCTGAAATATGATGACTTCTCACCACATCCTCAGCTCCTTCCCGCAAATCCAGGTAAACCTCAATTCTCACATATTTTCATAGCCCAACTGGTCACATCATCAGTCTCTCTCCCTCTAAGGCTGTATTGTCCAATATCATAGCTGCTAGGTACATGGAGTTGTATATATTTAAGTTTAATTTAAATTAAATGAAATTAAGCATTCAACTGTTCAGTTGCACTCATTACATTTCAAGTGCTCAGTGGCCACCTGGGGCTAGTGGCAACATTATAGGACAGCACAGTTATAAAACATTTACATTATTGAAGAGAGTTTTATTTTTCCAGGGTCTATTCTCATCATAGCAGCCATGGGGAGGTGGTTGTAACATATGCACATGTTAGTCCTCCCCTCAAACCTGTTCAGCAGTTCTCTTCCTCACTTGGAGTAAAAGACAATGTCCATTCAGTGGCAAGTGCCTGCATCATCTGCTGCTCTTGCCCATGTATTAATCCAACTGATCTCCCAACTTCACATCATGCTACCACCTCCCTCAATCTGCTGCATGACACTGACCTTCCTACTCCTACTTAAATATGCTGTGCATGCTTTCACCACAGGGCCTTTGCACTTGCTATGATTCCTGCCTGGAATACTCTTCCCCTGGAAGCCCATATGGCTCAGGCCCTTCATTCCTTCCAGGGCACTGCTCCAATGCTGCCTTCTCCATGAAGCTGCTGCCTCCTTAGGCTTTCTTCAGAGACTGTATCAGCATTTAGTGTCACACATTTTCAGGTGTTTGGTTTTCATTCTGTGCTATAGAATGTAAGCCCTATGTGAGTGAAGACTTTTGCTTAAATGGTATATCTCCAGAGCCCTAAACACTGTGTAGCACATAGTAGGTGCTCAGAATACATGTATTAAATTGATGAAGAAATTAAAAGAAGAGAGACACATAGGCGAGAAAATGCATTTCAATCACCCACAAAATTAGGATATAAATATGCTTATTAGGTACTTCATGATAGAAAATATTTACTCGCCACTCTGATTTCTTTATCACATGGATCCATAGATTAACCACGTATTATTCTATGTTGAGAAATATGAAATGGAATTCTAATTTTGTGGCTTCAGGTCTAGCTTTTAGTGTAGAAGGTATGCATTTGTCACAATATGGCAATGAAATAGTGAGTTTACGCTCTTCGGTTTATCAAACCCTCCTCCAAATCCGTATCTCAGCAGGAATGATTACACACAGCACCAGTGGAGGAAGTCCTTTCAGCAGCGCCTCTGGCCCAGAAAAACTCACTCCATTAGTGGTGCACGAGGCATCCTAGCTGCTGGAACAAACATGCTCTGGAGTACATGACAGCTCAATCATGATGGAGGTGGAATTCTTACTCTGGGAAAGTCCAATGCAGATACTCCAACTGACAAACAGCTCTACTCCAAGGGAGGATTCAGGCTTTTGACTCCCATCTCATAACCTCATCATCTTGAAAACATGGTCTCTAAGATTGCCAGGTATACCTGCATTAAACCAGAAGTGGAGAGACAGCAAGAAGGATGTTGCCAGGGAGGTTTCCCTGGACCAGGTCTGGAAGAGGTATACATCACTTCTGTTAGCATCCTCTTAGCTAGAACTCAGTCATAGCCTCACATATCTGCAAAGAGGTCTACAAAATATCATCTGTCCACATGTGCAGGAAGAAGAGGAAATGGTGAACAGCTGACCACTGTCTCACAGGTAGCTAGTGCTGAGTACCAGATGAACACGATGAAGGAGTTTGCAGTAGAAAGAAGAGATGCAGAGTCAATTCCAGTTGACATTTGAAAAGGCTGCAGAGAAAAAGAATTTTGAAACCGTATGGACAAGAAAGTAGAATAGAAAGGAACAACTCAGCATACCTATGTTCAGGCCTCAGTGAAGTCTTTCTTTTTAAAAACTGCCTGAAAAAGGAGAAGAATATTCTGTTAGAAAGAGGAATTGGGGCAAGAATCTGGGATACTTGGAATGCTCGGCTTGGATTGTCCTGTGTGTATGATGTCCAGGAGTGAGACTGGCTCACTGAAGCATACAGACACACATGCAGGCCGGGGGTCCTCTCCGCAGCTGACAGAAGAGGAAACCAGCTGAATGAAGGGAGTGACTTACTTAAGGGCACATGATTAGGGTCAGAGTTGAGGCCAGACCCCCACATCTAGGGTGTGCTCATATTGGAAGTGCTGAGAAGCACCAGCCTCACCCTCTCTATCATTAAGGATTTGAAGGCTCGAGCTAATCAGACCTCTGAAGTTTATTGCATTTTCATTTGTCCCATTCAGATAATAAGGTAGGCAATGTAAAACCAAATTAAAATTTGAAGCATGGTTACATTATTAAAATATTTTGACTGCCCTTCAGCTGTTCTCTTCAGCTTCTGATCTTATCTCACAAGCATTTTAATTGCAACGGGCACAGATTTAAAGTCACCATACCTGCCCTAATGTCAACACCAGCACATTAAAGACACTCAGAGACTTCAGAGGCCAAGCTCCGGGGGATGGACAGAGGGTCCACTTCCAGCTTTTCTAGACTTCTGGCCTAGGAAAGTTCCTCTCCAGGCATGATGTGGGTCATCTGGGAATATTACCAGGAGAGGAAAGACACATTTTCAAAGCTTATTGTCATGCTAATGATAATGGCTGCCCATCCATTCCCCGTGTGCTTTCACATCCAACAGCTCATCTCATCTCCTCTTCACAACAGCCTAGAGCCAAGGAAAGGGCTTATCACATAGTAGGTTCACAATGTGTATTTGCAATGTAATGGATAGATGACTCCATGGAAATCAGTATAATGTGTTTTATAATTCTCATTGTGGAAAAGTGGAAAGGACGGCTCAGTGGTTTAATGACTTGCTGACAGACATCGGGTGGCTGACCTGGCAGTAGAAGCAGGTGTCTGAATTTGGACCCAGAGCACTTTCCTTCCTAACAAAGCTTCCCCAAGTGCACAGGCCTACACAGATGGGACCCGAGATGATTTTAGGCAATTCATGGCAATGGCGTCAGATAACACCAAATCCCATTATGAGAACCAGTCTATCCTTTTCAACTTCATTTCAAATGCTTCAAGAGGAAGCTTCAAGTTGAGACTCAGATGCTTGTGTGTCTTTAACATCTTTATAATGCAGACTTGGAGTCTCCCTTCTTAATAGAGATGGTAAGGCGTACCCTCAGGCCTCAGCAGGAAACAGCTTCTAGTTAGAATTTCCTACCAATATTCTATTCTCATTGTCTTTATTTTACCCTCTTCTCTAATTGATGAAAAGAGAGACTGCTGTCCCTTTAAAAATGTAATATAGTGTGTGTACAAAAAACTGAAGTTGTGCACATGTACCCTAAAACTTGAAGTATAATAATAATAAAAAAAGATTCCATTAAAGGGAACAGTAATGAGACAATAACATGAAGGATTAGCTGTGGCAAAAGCCATGAATGTCATCTAGCTTAGTAATAGAAGTCTGGAAATCATTACTTTTTATCAAGACACCTTCTTAAACAAACCAAAAGGACCTAAAATCTTTTATGTAAATAAAAGGTAGAGAGTCTATGGGCAGGGTGTGAGTCCTACTTGAAGCATGAAGATTAGTCTGTGATATTGATCAGATCTTGGCTAAGCTAACTGGTTGTCATACCCTTAATACAAATACTACTCCCTTCATGAAGACTTTAACAATTTCTCCAACCAGGGCTGATGCTTTTCTTGTTAAAATCCCTGCAATAATTTATTTGTAGCATTCTTAGGGCAACTGGGTTGCTTTGCTTTTTTTTCAAGTCATTTACATGTGTTTCTCCATTTTTTTTTCCCCAGTCCTCTTGAAAGAAGTTCTAGAGCTGGGCGAGGTGGCTCAAGCCTGTAATCCCAGCACTTTGGGAGGCCGAAGTGGGCAGATCATTTGAGGTCAGGAGTTCGAGACCAGCCCAGCTAATATGGTGAAACCCTGTCTCTATTAAAAATACAAAAAAATTAGCCAGACATGGTGGCAGGCACCTGTAATCCCAGCTACTTGGGAGGGTGAGGCAGGAGAATTGCTTGTACCCGGGAGGTGGATATTGCAGTGAGCCGAGACTGTAGCACTGCACTCCAGCCTGGGCGATGGAGCAAGACTCCCCTCCCCCATCCCTCCCCACACCAAGAAAAAGTAAGTTCTGTACCTGGCATCCCTGGATTTTCTTGAATTGAGTCAGTTCTACTCCTTCGTGAGTATTGAAAAAGTACTCTGTAGGACTTTAGGTAGAGGGGCAATGGTACAATAGATACTGACAGCAGGACTTGCTTCTCTGTGGGGAAGCAAATGGAAGCTATGCAAGAAATTACCTTGAGGGAGTGACTGGATTTCTGGGATCCCTAAATGGTATAAATCGCTGGCACAGCCTGGGGTTCTTAGCCATCTCAATTCTTTTCTGAGATAGCCCAGAAGACCTAATTCCTTACTGGTCTTTAAACTCCGTTCAGCATTCCAACCCAGCCTTGTTTCCAGGAAACATCTTTTCTCCAGTGCAATGACCTGCAAAAATGAGCAGTCTTGGGTATCTCGAAATAAATAGAAATTTGCCAGAGAGGGAATGGAATTCCAGGAAAAAGGAACGGCATGTGCAGACAATTGAAGGCATGAAACGGTTATACTCATCGAAGGGGTACTGGTGGGCTCAATGTGGTGGAACACAAGGTGAATGTGGACATGAGACTAAGGAGCTAGGCATGGGGGTAAAGTGCATTTTTGCAAGGATGAGGAAGTAATGTGCTAGTATCTAAACTTCATCCTGAAAGTTAGAGAAATCCTCAGCAATGTCGAAGGAAGTGATGGAAGAACATGGTCAAGTTGTGTTTTGCATGGAAAGGCTTTTGCAGTGCCACGGTGTAGGAGAGTGGATTGAATGAGGCACGCCTGCAAAACCCATGTGAATTTCCAGTTTGGAGCAGTAGCAGGGAGGGTAGGGAAGCTAGGGGCAGAGAGATGAGCAAGGAGGCCTATGCTATGGAACCTGACTTTAGACCCCCGTTCATATAGAACACATGAGAATATTCAGGAAGCATCCTCCAGAATAGAACATCGATTGAACAATTTGCTCTGAATAATTAAACTTGCAGTTTTAAGCCCATCGCAGTAGAGTTTATTTATAATTGGAGCCACAGTTTGCACGCACTTTAAATGCAAAGAAGGGCTTTGACTGTCAAGTTATTATATTACTCAAGAGTTTAATTAATAACACACTAATTGTAGAAGCCAACATCAAGAGTCACACCATATTGTCCCTGTTACGTTTGGAAACTGTTTGAAGTGATTTAGTAATTAAAAAAAGAACTTGAAAATTTAGCCTTATCTTCTCATATATATGGAGGGTCTTTTGTTTCACGTGTTCTAGTACTTTTTTAAGATAGAGGGGTCTTTCTTTGGTTTTATGAAGAAGAGCCTCTGAATAATATTTTTAGAATAGACATACGCCTGTATATTAAAACAAGCTAAAAGGCAACATACTTGGATACCGATGGTTTTTTGATAAGACATCTATCAAAAAGTTAAATCAAATAGTAAAATTTAAAAAATTAAATCTTAGAATTAGAGCTATAAGGGACTCCAGGCTTGATCTATTTTACCCTCAAACGTATTTTCCAAATGTGAAAGTGAGGTTAGTAAAGTCAAAACGTTAGTTTGAAAATGGTCGAAGAACCGAACTGCATCTCTTAATCTCTAAATTCCCTTCCACTTCTAAAATTTTATACTGTATCTATCTCTGACCAAAAAGAATGACTTCCCCTCTGAAAGACACAGACCTAACTAAAAGAGTGTTTAGACAATTCATTAGCATCTGCCCTTCCTATCTAGAGAATAAACTTCTTCAAGGAAGAGCTCATACCTTTTTCATCTTTGATGGCCATGAACTTGGTATTCCTAACTCAATGCCTAGTAATAGCTAATCATAAATACCTGTCAAATAAAACTAGATTTACCCCCCTGCCCTGATATTCCCTATTCTAAGTACTACATCTACTTAAATCTTAAGTAAGCAATTTAAGTAAAACTTAAATCTACCTACAGCTTCTGGGCAGATACATTAACCACCACTTAGTTAAACCTAGGAGCCACTGAGTTAAACTGTGTACCAAATCAGCCAAGGCAATTTAGCAAATACTTAATTTACATGCTGCTGTGTGTCAAGATATCAGAAGCTGGGATACAAAGTTAAACAGAGCACACTACTCTGGGGAAAAAGTAAATAAATAAAAATTTCTCTTTATAAAATATATACATTTATAAATGTATATAAACATACACACACGCGCATACACACACACATACAAATATATATATATATAAATGTGCAAAGAAGAATTTTTCAAAAATGTTCTGTGAATATAGATTTGAGTCCAGCGGACTTCCTGTGAGGAGCCTACTAATAGGTATTTTCTGTTTTGCCAGCCACACAGTCTCTGCCACAACCAAGCAACTCTGCCGCCATAGTGTGGAAGCAAACACAGGCAGTACATAAATGAATGAGCATGGCTGTAATAAAACTTTGTTTATTGACACTGAAGTTGGAACTTCACATAGTTTTTATGTGTCATTATCCTTTTTGGACATTTAAAAATGCGAATCCATTTCTAGCTCTCCTGGTCTACAGATAGGTGGTGAGCCAGATTTGGGCCCTCAGGGGCTGCTGTAGTTTGCTGACCTTGTTGTAGCTGAGATAAAGTCCTCCCTTAATTTTAAGGAGAAGATCTCTCAAACATAGAGGGAAGCAGCAGTTGGGTCTGAGGCAGAGGGCAGCCTGAATTTGGAAGGCCTTGGACAGGAGGCCCTAAAGGCAAGCTGGGCCAAGTTTTAAAGGGTTGTTGATGCCATGTTAAATAATTTTGAGTCTATTCTACAGACAACTGGGAGCTGAAGGAGAATGTTCTGCAGCAGAATGCTATGGTTACGTTTGGTTTTAAAGATCATTCTAATGCGCCCCTCCCAACCCCTAACTCTGCTGAGAAGGGCCTGGAAAGAGGTAACAGCAGCCAGACAGCCAGCAAGGATGTGACTGCAGTAATCCAGGGAAAGGAACGTGCCAGAATGAGTTATTAAATCAACAGGAGTGTGTTGAACTGAAGCTTTAACACATAGCTAAGCAAGTTTGAGCAAACCTCCCAAGTCTAAAGAGGTAACTAGGCAAAATAAACACTTATGGCTTGAGGAAAGTTTTGTCCTTATTTCTTCCTATAGGGCACTAAACCCAAAAATACCATTTTGAATGGATAATGGAGCAAAACCCTTCCAAGTCACCAGTGATTCCCGGCACAGAGAGGTTAAGGCATTTCTCCAAGACTACACAGCTAGTTCATGATCTGCCATGGTCACAAACCCTGGCCTCCTGTTAATTTCTATCCCTGGACTTTATAAGGTTTACATGCAGTTTTATTAGGTTGGTAAAAAAGTAACTGCGGCTTTTGCAATGGCAAAAACCACAATTACTTTTGCACCAACCTAATAGCTTCATAAAATGTCAGGGCATGAACACAAACCAGGAAGTCAAGTATTCTGGCCCCTCTTAATAGCTCACGTATGGGGTGGCTCAATAAAGTCCTCCAGTAAAAGTGCAGATGAGGTTGAAGCTCACAAACAAAATATTGGGTAAAATAAGCCAGGCATAACGGAGTGCATGCTGTATGAGTTCGTTTGCCTGGAGCATGAAAACAGGCACAGCTAACACCAGCTGTTAGAAGTAGGATAGTGGTTAGTCTCTGGGAGCCGGTGGGTAGGTAAGGATTGAGGGAGTCTGAGGGAGGTTCCTCAGGATTGATGATGGAAGGTTTCCTGAGTTAGGAGAGGGTTCAATGGGCACATTTGATTTGTGAAAATGCCTTCAGCTGTACCCTTACATGTGCCCTTCTCAGTATGTATGCTGTGTGCCTCAACAAAAGGTGAAAAACATAGCCATCTATAGATATATCTGTATTTGTATCTATATCAATAACTATATCTATATCCAGCTCAATATCTATGTCAATATCTGCATATATACATATAGACAGAGGTATAAATGACTTACAGATATAAATAAACAGGTATAAACTGTATCTATATATTTGTGTCTATCTAAAATTTTTTGTTTTCTTATTATAATAAAACAAACTGATCCTACACTTAGAAAATTATTTATTCTCCCTGAAACTCAGATTATGAATCTGTAAAATGAAGATTATTAAATACAGCCTGGCCCATAGCAGAAGCTCCCCCCATCTTAGTGAGCTCCCTCCATCCTGCACATTTTTTTCCATGTGGCCTGGCTAGAGTGGAAGTTCCCAACATGTAGAAGTCTTCCTGGGTGACCAGATGTCCTGCCCAGGCCTGGAGCCTTGGGCAGGTTCTACCCAGCCCCATCCAGAACTCCGCTGGGAGCGTCGCTATCCACCTACCAGGGAGTCCTCTCAGCTCACCCTTCACATCTGTCAGAGGTTGATGTAACTGGTCGGCTAGGATTCTGTATTACCAAGTCCCTGGTCCAAATATGAAATACCACAAAATACCATCTTGATTTCTAACAGCTTTCTTGTCTGGTAAATAGGGTTAATAATAAGAGTCTTTCTCATTTCCCAGAGCTACTGTAAAGATCAAATGAGATAATAAATGTGAAAGCATTTTGTCTTCTTTAAAGATATACACAATCATAAGGCTTAGCTAACTTAGTGACTCAATGCTGTGCATGTCTTCTCACAGGTCCGTCACCCCCACTGGAATTTGATCTCTGCAAGGTGAGGGCAGAGTTGCCTTCATTACTGCAACACTGGAACCTAAGGCACACAGCCTGGGACAGAGCTGTTGTGTGACAAATATCTGAATGAGTGAGAAGTCCTTGCATGATCATATGTTCTCAGTGTTTCATGAAGAAATGCCACATGTCAGCAACAACTCCATGGCCCTCCAGCCCTTATAAATTTTCAACATATTTTCACTGAATTTTACAATCTATGCCTTGGATGTCAAAACGTATGTTAGGAACCATAAACAGTAATAAATGATGACACCATGATAACCACAGAAAATCGATGATAAAACAGGAAAACAATATCTTACTACTGGCTTGAGTGAAATAGAAATCAGGGTACATTTTCATGATTAGGAATTAGATTAGAAAATTGACAACATGATAACTTTTAACAAAAATAAGATTCAGCCGTCCGCAGAATGTAAAAGGCATGATGGTAATTCACGAGCTATAATATGGTATTTTGTGGTGTCACTAATGTTATATGAACCATTTCATCTATGAGAAGATTACCTCTAGGTTTGAATCTGAAGGTGTGTTTTATTACATATTCTAAAGGCAACCTGATCGTGTCCGTTTCACAATCTGTAAATACAAAAAAGAAAAATGGCCTTTTGTTTAATTTACCAATTTCTAAGTCAAAGATGTGCAATTTGTAGGCTCCTAATGATTTACAAATTCCTGTAATCTTATTTTGTGGGCTATGATGTGAGAAAGCCGTGAAGAAGAAAGAAAGAAAATACATGAAGAAATAACAGGAAGGGGTCCCATCCATTCTCTGTGTTGTTGTAATTTATGCGAAGATGAGAAGGGATCTGTTTGATAAGCAATTCCACTCACTCTGGGTAGAAGTGGAGTTGATATCATTCGTTGATATGGGTCAGTACAGTTTATTCGCCCCGTGCCAATATTTTGGTTATGCATTCAGGTTTTAAAATATTTAGCCTCAAAATGCAGTGCACACAATTTTGAAATCCATTTTCCACTGTGGGTCTCTGAATGGGATGCAAACCCGATAAAGGTCTCATGGGTGAAATTTAAAATTTGTCCCATTTGATGTGATTCCAATAGGATTTATAGCAGCAACAACAAAGATAGTCAAATATTTTCCGGTTTTAAATGGGAATGTTAGTGCTTGTGAAAGGCATCAACGTGATGTTGCCTGGAGGACTGAGGTCTTTTAGCCACAGAACTGATAAAGAGAAAGAAAAAAAAATCAAATCAAATCAAAATACCGAATGAGCTTCCCCAGGCTGGTCAGAGTTCAAGCTTGAGGACTCAAGGATGGGTCAAAATCAAAGCTTTTGCAACACGGGAAGGAGGTATCACCCGTGTTCCTGCTGTCGGCCTAAACGTGGCACTTCAGTAGTCTCTCTTAATCTTCTCCGCAATCCACTTTTCAGAGGGAGCGGGTGGCTTTGCCAGGATCTCACAGCATCGAGATGGGCTCTGAACTTGGATGTGTTTGACTCCAAAGCCCAGGCTTCTTATTAATTATAGTCCAAAGCAGAGCCCTTAGGAAGGAGAAAGGAGGGCGCTATGAATAATTATACCAGGACAGCAGAGAGCAGCCAGAACAGACCCAGGTAAACTTCAGAGCAGCATGCCTGTATTCCACTCCTGGGAACATGGGACCCCACTGCCCCACGTAGCGCAGAAACAGACGAACAGGAGCACCGTATATTTTGAGAAAATGGAAGGGGGCTACAGGACCCTTTGCCCAGAATCCACACTACCACCCCGACACAGAAACAGTTCCTGGATGCTGGTTCACAGGGTTTGCAATACAGATTTAGTATCCCTCATCCAAAATGCTTGGGGTCAGAAGTGTTTCAGATTTCCAATTTCTTCAGATTTTGGAATATTTGTATGCACATAATGAGATATCTTGGGGATGAGACCCAAGACTAAACACAAATTTTTTTTTATGTTTCATATGCCTTATACACACAGCCACAAGGTAATTTTTATACAATATTTTAAATAATTGGTGCATGAAACAAAGTTTGTGTTAAGTAATTATGTATGGAATTTTCCACTTGTGACATCATGTTGGTGCTCAAAAGTTCTGGATTTTGGAGCATTTCAGATTTTGGATTTTGGGATTAGTGGTGCTCTCCCTGTACACACAAAGCAGGGGGCAGGGGCTGGCATGTGCACAAGAATTCCTGGGGTCCAGGCCTCTGCCATGCCCCTTCTCTGGGGAGCAGTCCCTCTCCTCCCCAGCTGCAACCTTGAGAACAGAATGGAAGCTTCCTGCTGGCCACAGGGAATAATCTAATGTCTCTCATCTCCCTCCCCATATATACACACTTCCCAAATGATTGATCCAGGCCTGTGATCCAACCTGGGCCAATTAGGAACCTTCCTCCAAATTTCCTACTTGGGGCTGGAGCCCTGTAAATTGCTGCTGCCAGCCAACAAGGAGAGTACAGTGGGGGTGAGAGGCAGGAGGTGAGGGTCCCTTCCAGGAAGTGTCTGGCTCCAGCCTTCCCCAGCTGCTCCCTCACCTTTCACAAAATGTGAGCCAGTGCAACCCCCACTTTGGGCTTGGGCTAATCCTCCCTCTGTTCATATATTAGCAACTCAAAGGGTTCTAGATAATGTGAGTCCTACAGACGGAACCTGGCTGATGTGAGGGACTGTGAGGTAGGGGTGGCAGAGCAGTGAGCCAGGTGCCCGGACAAGTCTGCAGGCTCCAGTAGGCGGAACATTGTCACTAGCCAAAGTGTACCCCATCAGTCAATAGTGAGAGCATCCCCTAGGAGCTTACAGGAATGTAGAACCCTGGAACCACTGAATGGGAGTCTGCATTTTCACAAGATTCCCAGGACATTCATACGGCATTAAAGTTAGAAATGCACTTAACTCAAGGACAATAACACCATCTGTTGATTCAGTGGTATAAATTCATCAACAGTGGACCAAGGGCAAAAACTTGGCTTCACTCTCTGGGGCTGTCATTGAGAGAAAGCAGTGTGTATCTGTATACAAGGACTGTTAGATCTCATTTTGTTCACATGCAGGTGGAAATACTGAGGCCCAGGAAAGTAGAGTGAGGCCCCTGAAACCTCATAGCTGGTTCCATGTGCTGAGTCTAGGACAAGGGGGCTCTTTCATCCTATCACATCATAAAGATAGGTCAGTTCTTAGCCTGCCTTGCTTTTCTTTTCTTTCCTTTCCTTTCCTTTTCCTTTCCTTTCCTTTTCTTTCCTTTTCTTTTCTTTTCTTTTCTTTCTTTCTTTTTTCTTTCTTTCTTTCTTTCTTCTTTCTTTCTTTCTTTCTTCCTTCTTCCTTCCTTTCTTCCTTCCTTCCTTCCTTCCTTCCTTCCTTCCTTCTTCCTTTCTTTCTTTCTTTCTTTCTTTCTTTCTTTCTTTCTTTCTTTCTTTCTTTCTCTCTCTCTCTCTCTCTCTCTCTCTCCTTTCTTCCTTCCTTCCCTCCTTCCTTCCTTCCTTCCTTCCTTCTTTTTATCTTTTTTTTTTTTTTCTGGAGTCTTGCTCTGTCTCCCAGGCCAGAGTGCAGTGGCGCGATCTCGGCTCACTGCAAGCTCCACCTCCCAGGTTCATGCCATTCTCCTGCCTCAGCCTTCCAAGTAGCTGGGACTACAGGTGCCTGCCACCACGCCCGGCTAATTTTTTCTATTTTTAGTAGATGGTCTCCATCTCCTGACCTCGTGATCTGCCTGTCTCAGCCTCCCAAAGTGCTGGGATCACAGGCTTGAGCTACTGGGCCTGGCCCTTTTCTTTCTTACTCATTACCCCTCTGTGTTCAGATCTGTGAAGAGGAACAGTTGTGTGTATAGAGTACACAGCTACTCTAGGTCGCCTTACCTGTCCCAAAGTGACAGAGTCTTCCCTACCATGACAGCATGCTCATTTGCTGAGCTGTACGTGGGCTACAATTTCACCCCCCATAATTCATCTGTTGAGAATCTCTAATAGCTTCGTAAATCTGGGAAGCAAGAAAATCATCAACTTTTCTTAAGCTTAAATTAAGTTCAGATCCTTCTTTCCATATAAATCACAGCAAAAGCTTTGCTTTTCATTCAGCTCCACACATATTTATGGGCATCTACCAGTACTCAGTGCTTCCTCCTATCACTCCACATGCAGGCCTCTAATCACGATTCATATTTGGACAGAAACTTGGAGTTTACAAAGCCCTTTTACATGTGTTTCTTTATTTGATCCAAACAAATGATAAATGCAAAAAAAGCTTTTGCACTGAAGTACAGATGCTAGCTAATATGGTAATAATATTAATGCTGATAATCATGTTAAATTAAGAGTAGTGATAATAATAAGTCTTATGGGACAGGTATTCAAATGTTTGTTGAATTAATGAACATAAAAACTTTCATTATTTATGGGTTGATCTTTATATCTAGATCCTGTGAGAGTTGCCTTAATGCAAAGTTAAAATCGGCGATGCCTGTGCCCATCACTTCTGTCGTGCTTTGGCTAGTGTGGTAATCAGAAAAATGGACCTCTCTTAATGGACCTCTAGAGAGGTCCCTGTCTGAATCCCCATAACCTGTGATTATACTGCCTTATATGGCAGAGGAACTTTGCAGGAAAGATCAGGAATGTGAACCTGGAGATAGGACGATTACCCTGGGTTATCCCAGCTAATCGTATCATATGAATCCTTCAAAGTGGAGAAGCTTTTCCAGCTTTTGTGGGGATGAAGATGTGAACATTGAAGAACGTAGAGTGGAATGCTACCTGGCTGGCTTTGAAGATGGAGGAAGGGGGTCAGAAACCAAGGAATGTTGGTGTCCTCTAGTAGCTGGAAAAGGTAAAGAAATGAATTCTACCCTCAAACCTCCAGGGTGACTGACTAACAGACATCTTGCTTTTAGCCTGATGAAACCTATGCTGGGTTTCTAAACTGTCAAGAAGGTAATACATTTATGTTGTTTAAGCCAGGGCTCCCCAGTCCCCAGCCACGGATGGATACTGTCCATGGCTTGTTAGGAACGGGGCTGCATAGCAGGAGGTTAGCAGGAGGGTAAGTGAAGCTTCATCTGTATTTACAGCCAGTCCCCATCACTCACATTACCACCTGAGCTCCTCCTTCTGGCAGATCAATGGCAGTATTAGATCCTCACAGGAACACAAACCCTACTGTGAACTGCACATGTGAGGGATCTAGGTTATGTGCTCCTTATGATAATCTAATGCCTGATGATCTGTCAGTGTCTCCCATCTCCCCCAGACAGGACCATGTCGTTGCAGGAAAACAAGCTCAGGGCTCCCACTGATTCTACTTTATGGTCAGTTGTATTTCATTATATATTATAATGTAATAATAAAGGAAATAAAGTTCACTATGTAATGTGCTTGAGTCATCCCCAAACCATTCCCTGCTCCCAGTCTGTGGAAAAATTGTCTTCCATGAAACCACTCCCTGGTGCCAAAAAGTTGGGGATCACTGGTTTAAGGTATCAATTTTGTGCTCAGTTTTTACAGCAGCAACTGAAAACTCACATTATTATCAGAAAAAAAATGCACATAAGGGTCTCTGGGTCTTTGATCAGGAACAGCACAAGTGAAGAGCAACATCATTTACAATCCTAAAAAGATTCCTCCCCAGCAGCACAGCAGATGAGGAAAGTGCCACGGCAGATTCCAATTTGCCCAGTAGTCCTGTGAAGCGATTGGGAGCCAGGCTGGTTGGGTTAAAATCTGATATGCATCAGTAAGCAGCTGTGTGACCCTTGACAGATGACCCAACCTCTCTGTGTCTCAGTTCCTTACACTAAAAATAGGAATAATAATGATACGAATGTCGTAGTCCTGTGTGAGGGTGGATTAAGTTAACATACGTAAGCACTAACATAGTGCCTGGTACACAGTAAGTGCCATACACATTTTGGGCTCTCCTTAAATTTACTTTAGAAATTGTAGCTTAGCCTACAAATTTATTTAAGAGAAGACAAAAAAAAAAGATTCAATACTTTAGGAATTTAGAAAGAATATAATCCATGGAGTCAGATTCAAGTCACAGCTCAGCTGAAGTGATAGGCAGTTTATTTCACTTCTTTGGCCTTCAGTTTCCACCCTCTAAACAAGAACAACAACAAATAAACAAACAAAACAACGAAAACTACTCAGTGGTGTTACCATAACGTTGAAATGCGGTATCATCAGTGGACAGAGCTGTCTCTTCAATTTGAGAGCCACACACAGCTGCCCCATGTCTCTTAGCCCATTGCGTCATCTTCCCATGAGGCTTAAGTGTTCTACCACTGTTTCTACCCCTACCAGGATTTACGCTGCATAAAAATTGCCTCTTCAAAGGCAGGCTAATATATGCCTGACATAGTTATTATTGAATGGCTTTATTGTACACACCGGTTTTTATTATTGCATTATAATAATGAAATATCAGCAGTAGATTAAAGTCCCTGTGCCAAACAGCACTGCTTCCCTTTGACAAGCCTGGTCATGGTTTTGTGTGTGGATGCTCCCAGCTCCTGGATATTCAGTGGCTGGCCACCTTAAATAAAAAGTCCCTGGTAATCTGAAAGAACATTTACTTTCAGGAGCACACTTTAAAGCATGACTAACTGTGAAGCTGTACAATTGGGCAAGGCATTAGCAAAACCCCAAGGGGTAAGTTGCCTCCTAGGCAATTAGCATGTCGAAATAGCCAACTGACCACTGAGAATTGTGTTGTCATTGAAAGGAGAGGGGCGCTTGGGATTCCGTGTGGTTCCCTAGTGCTACTGAGCCACTGTGGGTTTTCAGAACTGCAGGGATTTTTGCTCTCTGGGGACTGCTCAGTTGCCACAGTCCACTGCAGATTTCATCTGTGGAAGGAGACCTGCTTACTTTGAGCATATGCAAGATGCATGCTGCTTCATCTCTCTCCTCTTTGATCCCCTCACCCTCTCCTACTCCTCTTCTGACAACGTTGCATCTCAGCCCTTTCACATAGCTAACTCTTAGCTGACTTAAAGGTCTTAGCGTCTCTGACAGATGGAAAAAGCCAATGGAAGATGGTGGAAGGAAGCCATTGTGAGGGGCTCAGTTCAATTCAGTGGAGATATGGGAAATGTGAATTATGGGGGCATGAGGGCATTAGCTCTTAGAGGAATAGGGGGCTTAGAAAGAGCCCATCTCTTAGCTGTCCAGCTTGAACATGGAGACAAAAGGCCTGGGCTTGAGACTCTCAGTTTGCATCATGGACTCAGTTTCCACATCTACGAAATGGGCATGACTAACACTATTTGGAAATGTTACGCACATAAACAGAATATATGTAAACTGCAGCATGCTGCATGCCACCTCGCAGGTGGTCAACATCTGCTCCTTTTTAGTGATGAGTTCGGTGGGGGTAGGGTGAGAATTGTTTGGAATATCTGAAGAAAACTTCCCCCACTATCACTGTGTGGCCTCAGATATGTTATTTAATCTCTCAGACCCTCACCTACCAAACTAAATAACACCCTCCCCTCGCCTCCCTCCTGGGAGCTGCTGGTCTGGCTACTGAAACGCAGATGCTTACCTGCTCTCTTCAAGATCTGAAGTCACTCAGGGGCCTTTTTCAAGATCTGGAGGTGAGGGGTTTACTCAGCCACAAACGGATTAATTGAGAATGAAGGCACCTACCTACAGAATGATGTTTTGATAAAGTTGACATGAATAGTTACATGGCAAAATTGCATAACACAATTACAATTGTGGTTTTGTGTTAAACTTCAACCTCTTCTCTCCAATGTCTAGGAAACCTCCTGGTAGTTGGGACTCAGAAAAACGTCTCAGCTCTGGTTCCATTTCAATTCTCTTTGTTGATGTCTGGGTTCTAGGAGGTTGCTGATGCTCCTCTGCATCCCTTCCAGGACCATGGAGTTTATTTCAATCAGGGCCTTGAATATCAGTACTGAGAATTCTTTTTTTCTGCATGATTCTGCATTTTACGCAGTTAGGTCAGTCTCCATGAAATATACTTCTAGACAGGTCCCTTTCCTCCAGTATGCTCTATTCATGAAAGGAAAGCACTTGGCTTGGCCAAACAGGTTCTTCCTGTAACTTCTTCTCTGTCTCTCTCATTGTTTTTCTCTGAACCTTCTTCTCCTACCCTTCCCCAACCAACATCTTTTCCTCTTATCTTTTATGCTTTGGCTCAGTTAAAGGTCCTTTTAGGAGTCCTCTCTAACTTCAAAGGTCAGGGATTGATGGCCTTCCATGTCACCCTGCTCTTCGCCAAATCAGGGCTTTTTTAAAAGAAATCTAACATTCTGTCTGTCTGTCTGTCTGTCTATCGATCTATCTATCATCTATCTATCATCTATCATCTATCTATCTATCTTAGCTAGCTATCTATCTATATCGATCACCTATCATTGATGCAACTATATTCTATCTACACATACACATACATACATACACATATACATCTATGGTTTAAAATTAAAATAAGACTAGATAGATCTTAATGGAGGAGAGCAAACCTCTGCCCTAGCCCTGTTCACACCCAATATCTGCCCCCTAGAAGAAAACACTTTTGAATGTTTAGCTGTTTTTGCTTGTTATTTATCTCTCTATATTTATAATAACCTGCTTACATAGCTACATATTTTATACTTATTGTAGGGAATATCTGTTGACTTTCTATGATACAAAATGAGCACTGGAACTTTGCATGCCCTCTCCCATGCACGTGCAGAAATACACAAATTGTGCATTTCTCCCTCCTCTCATTACTGTTCAGTTTTTGTTTGACTCAGTATATAATGATCCTGACATCATGGCCATGCCTGTGTTGTCCATGCTGAGTCACAGGGAGTGTGATAATTGGATTTCCCTTCTTGTACAGTCTCAATGAGTTAACCACTGCCTCGTCTATTTAAGTCATTGTTGCTGTTTTCTGTATCCTTACTTTTAGTTCATCTCTGAGCTCTCTCTTATACATGTTTTTCCTAATGCAGTTGAGAATCAGATCATCTGTAGGGTCTGTTTTGTTCTAGGAAAAGTCTTTTCTGAAGCTTTCTGTACTCCTGCTTTGGTCTGGTCCTATTTTTCTGCACACCACACATGTCGTCCTAGAGATTCCTTCCTTCCTGATCCTGGAAATTCCTTTCACTTCTGCCCTTGGTTGGTCTTTTTTCTCTGCATTCCGTGTCCCCCTTGTTCTTAGTTATCACCTTTGTTTGGGGCTCACAATCTTCTGTCATTCCTGGAGAAAGGGCACAGGATATGTATGGGCATTTCCTTATCCGACCTTCCCACTTGATTGTAGTTTGGCACTAGGCATGGAATTCTAGGTTGGACTATCTTTCCCTTTGAATCTAAGGACACTGAGGCACTGCCTTCCAGCTCCCAGGGCTGCTGAGAAGCCAGTGTCATACAGAGTCTTCACGACACGAATGCCACTTGTTTGTTCTTGCTCTCTGGAAGCTTTACAAATCTTCTTTGTATCTCCAGTGTTCTAAAAGTGGCCGTGCTAGGTTAATTCTGTGTGTTTGCTATTGTGAATAGAGCTGCGATGAACATGTGAGTGCGTCTGTCTTTCTGATAGAATGAATTATTTTCCTTCGAGTTGACATAGCTTACATGATCATGTAGATCTTGCAAATGTTGACACATATCATCATACTATATGAAAAACACATTTGTTAATATCACCAATCTCATTACAAAGAGTCCTTAAGAATTGGGAAGCTGTCAAATTCACGGAGAGATACAGAAAACTTTCAAAATTCGAATTTTCACTGGAGATTTTGAATTTTATCGCTAAAAGCAGATTGTTAGCTGTTTTCCCAACAGGCGCACTTCACTAACTTTTAATAAACTATCTGACCAGCAAAACAACAACAAAATAAAAATGACAGTCCTTCCTTGGGTCATTTTACACCGATCGCGCAGAACACTTCGAGGACATTTTAAATTGTGTTTTGATTATCTTCCCTGCCGGCAATCATTTTTGTTTTATCGTTGCTTAAGCCTCTTTTTATTTCTTTTGAGGTAAAATTTACATTCAATAAAGTGACAAATCTCAAGTGTCCCACATTGATGAGTTTTGACTGATGCATACACCAGTGCAACCGAAAGCACAGTCCAGATAGAGAACATTCCCATTGTAGAAAAGACTTCTCTCTTCTTGCTCCTCAAGTAGGGAGAAAGAGTCACTCTCTACTTCTCTACCAAAGGAAAGGCGCTTTGGACTTCTTCATGATGCACTAGTTTGGCTTTCGGGAACTGTACATAAAAGAAATAATATTGCATACTGTCTGTGTCCAGCCTCTTTACCTTGACATGTTTCTGGGATTTCTTTATACTGTTACCCATAACCATGGCGTGTTCCTTCTTATTTCTGAGTATTATTCTATTTACTATCAATTGCCTTTCAAGGAACCCCTGGGGTGTTTCCAGTTTGGGGTTATTATGAATAAAGCTGAATTTAATATTTTGTGCAGTTCTTCCAGTAAACATCTTTTTATTTCTACTGGGTAAATACCTAGAAGTGGAATATTTAGGTCATAGGGTAGAACGATGCTCAGGTTTTTTTCAGAAACTGCCAGAAGTTTTTCCAATATAATTGAAGCATTTTTTACTACCATTAACGGTACATGAGCATTCTAAATGTTCCACATCCTTGTCAACATTTGGCTTTGTCAGTCATTTTCATTTTAGCTGTTTTGGTGACTATATAGTGGTATCTTGTTATGATTTTTATTTGTATTTTTCTGATGGCTGATGATGTTGAGCGTTTTTTTATGTCCTTATTGGCCATTTGTCTATATTCTTTAATGAAGTGTCTGTTGTCCATTTTTTATTGGGTTGTTTGTCTTCATTGATTTGAAGGGGTTCATTATATATCCCATATACATACGACATATGTATGTATCATTTGTGAAACCATTTAGATACTTTAAAAACTTTTAATTGTGCAAAATATATATAGTATAAAATCCACCATCTTAATCATTTTTCAGTGTATAACTCAGTAGTGTTAAGTGCTAACACACTTTTAATCCTCGAGACAGTTTTCTTTTGCTCCAAATGTTTTCTTTTAATAGCGTCTTATTCTTTTGCAATAGATGCAGTATCTTCTTTTATTTCTCTAAATTATATAATTATCTTGCAGTGTCTCATTTTCCTTTTTGATTTAGAGTCTGGAGTTCATGCTCTTCTCAAATACACATGATCCTTTGTTGCCCATTGACAATGAACAGCATGGAGCCATAGCTTGTGTGGAGGCTGTGTGTGTTGGGTGAGATTTGTCAAACGCTTTGCTTTAAAATAGATAAAAGACTCAGCTCTTTCACTGGTTCAACTCCAAATTTTAATATTTGTAGGTCCTGGATCATAAGCTGCTCAGAGTTTCCAATGATGATAAAGCTCCAATCCCTTGCCTGGCCTCTCTCATCCTAACCATGTTCTGGTGGCCAAGTAGGGGAAGTGAATTGAGGCAATGGGTGTGAAGGATCTCACCACGCAGTCACTAGACTTTCACCTAATCTTCTTGGTTTCACTGGGCTACCTGGGATCTGGAGCCTTCCTAGTTCAGTTCTTCTACAGACTAAACCCCATGTCTCTTGTCTCTGTCAGGGTAGGGTGGAAGGAACAGTTCATGCTGGGGCAGGCTGGAAGTAGCCTCCTAGCCAGTCATCCTGTATTCAGTCTGACCTTGAATCTGGCCTTCAAAGGCAAGTGGTTGTCCCATCCTCAGCCTCCCCAGGACTTCCCAGTGCACATTTCCCTAGCCCTCGAGGCCCCTCCTCCAGGACAACAAGTGATTTTCAATCACTTTGTGATTTTCAACTTTGGTGTTGTTCTTACTGTCAGCCAAGTGATTTGCTGCCTTCCCACCTATTCTCTAAGGTCCTAGTACTTGACACCCTTGGTCTGTTGTTCCTGCCTCTCAGATTTCTTTATCTTTGTGGATTTGTACATTCCCTACTTTGCAGTGCTATGGGAAGATCAGATGAGGGATGTCCATCATGTGCCTTACACAATATATGGTCAATGCCAGCTTACACTTATCTCTGAGCTCCTTCCAAGGAAGGAGCCATAAACATGTGGTCATCATTGTCTCCCACATGGCAGGTGCACAATGAACATTTGTTGAGTTGACTGTATTCCTGTACTGCTTCCAGAGATGGGCCCATCCCATCCTGGTTTGTGATAATAGAGCCTCATTGCTAGGTGATTCAAACCTGGAAATAGCTCCTTCAGTATTCTGAAGTCTGGACTCTGTGAGACATTCCCTATGCCATGACGAGCATGCCCTCTTGCTGCGGCACTCTTCCAGGAGCTGGCTTCTCCACCACCTTCCTTCCACTCTTCCATAGGTTACAGGCAGGCACTTGCAGTCCACAAGGAGCTTTGCTCTGCTTTGCAGGCTTCCTGCCTTGAATGTCTGAGCTTGGGGCCCATGCTTATTTTCGTGTTTTCATTACAGGCTGCCACTGGATTCTCAAAAGGCAAATTGGCCCCAACTCTCTTAAAAAACAAACGGCCTCTCCTAGTGCTTCAAAATAATTATCTCCAAAAGGCAAGGAGGCAGCCCATCCACTGTCAGTCCTAAATGACATCATGGCTGGTGTGCAGTGTTTAGAAGATTAATAACATCTGCTTTTCAAATCACGGTTGGTCGCAGACCCCGGAGCTCACATCAAACATATGGGGTGTTTTGTATGCATGATGTGCAGGAGAACACTCCACAGCCAAGGCCACAGTCTAGAGAAAATGTTGTCACAATAACACTGGCTTCCTTTTATTGAGGGCCTTCGATGAGATGGGCACATACTGACTCCTTACACAGATGACACCTCTATTACCAAAGTCAGCCTGCAGCATTGGTACTGTTATTCTGACTTAGTTTAAAGGAAAGCTAAAGATCTCAAAGATTGAAAAATGTATCCAACTTCCGACAGAGAGTCAGTGATGAAGTCAACAATCAAATTCAAGTAGACATGATTCCAAACAGGACTCTTTCAACTCTCCCAACCTGTTTCCAATTTTGACCAGCAGGGCACATCCAGAAACACAGAAACATCCGTGATGAGACGAGACCCTCCACTTATTCGATCATCTTCTTCTACTCAGTTAAACACATTCCAGAGAGCGGAGTTTGAATGGAGAACCCTTTCATCCCTGGAGCAGTGTCCACATTTGTTTCTTGATGTTGAATACTTGCATCACTGCAAATCAAGAATGTACGTGATAACCCAGCAACCCCAGCTTCTGATTGATACAGACTGATACTGAAAGATGAAAATGGAAGTGAACCACTGTCTGCATTTTAAACACGTTTGCCTGAGGTTTTATGTTGTTTTCTTTTTCTTCTTTGAGGGTTAGAGAAATTGGCAGGCTGCCCCCAGCCTTTCAAGCGGGTTTCAATGAGTGAAGAGAAGTAAAGGAAAGGTCGAAAATAAGGAGCATGTGAACAATTTCTAAATGTTTCCAGGACGAAAACAGTTGTTCAGATAACCAGAAAGGAAAGTAATAAAAAGACAGGACGGGGTATTCTTACTTTTCTCCTGCATCTGAGAGAAGACACCAGAGGCTACACTGGGGACAAGGGATGTCTTGCTCAGTCCCTAAGAACGGGAGTGCCCAGGACTCCATCAGCCTGAGTCTTCAGGAAAAATCTTCCCTTGTCATAGCTCCAATCCCACATTTCAGACCATCTCTCAATCTCTTTAAGAAACTTAGAGTAGGAGGATGGGGGATGAAAAAAAATTCTTTTTTTTTTTTTTTTTTTTTTTTTTTTTTGAGACAGAGTTTTGCTTGTTACCCAGGCTGGAGGGCAGTGGTGCAATCTCGGCTCACTGCAACCTCTGCCTCCCGGGTTCAAGCAATTCTCCTGCCTCAGCCTCCTGAGTAGCTGGGATTACAGGCACCTGCCACCACACCCAGCTATTTTTTTGTATTTTTAGTAGAGACAGGGTTTCACCATGTTGGCCAGACTGCCCTCAAACTCCTGACCTCAGGTGATCTGCCCACTTCGGCCTCCCAAAGTGTTGGGATTACAGGCATGAGCCACTGCGCCTGGCCAAAAAATACTTTTAGAGCTTTTTTACCCACAGTATCAAAGCTACTGATATCAGTTAAGGATATGTATCTTCATTGCCAAGCTTGAATCAGCTTTTGGGGGGTGGGTGGGAGGAGCAAGGAATTAAGGGATGCTCTTAATTCTGCCAAGGTTGTCTACAGGAGGCCATGGATGGCAGTGGACAATGGCCAGAGCATGGACTGTGAAACCCAAAAGAAGGGCCAGTGCCTCACTCGCATTCATTTCACAAATTCACATGGTGCCCCTTCTTTGTGTCAATCACAGAAGGATATAGAACAAGATGTGTATGATTCCTGTTCTGTGGAGTTTATGCTGATGAGGGAAGTTGATGAAGAAACAAGCAAAGACACAAATTAATAAAAAATTGCAAGAGGAGTTGGGTGTTTTGAAGGGGGCAAGAAGGGGAAGTGTAGTGAATCCTAGCAAGTCATCTGTAGAGCTGTCAGGAAGGGCTCTGTGAGGAAGCAGCATTTAATCTGAGACCTAAAGGAAAAGAGAAAACCTGCCATGCAAAAGAGAGCAGAACACTGCAGAAGGAGAGAAGAGAGTGACCAATCTTGAGTGGGGAGAGGTGGGAGACTGAGCACCAGCCAGCGGTCCGCCTGCCATGTGGAGTCCTGGCTAGGTCCTGGGGGCCTCTAGAACACAAGCAAGTCATATATAATTCTCAATGGCCTGGGCAATCACGATAGAGTCTTAAGTAGTGTAAGATCATGCACCAGGGGCCAGCAGTTCCAACTCTGCCACCTGCTTTTGTAAAAAAAGATTGCCACATAGCCACCCCAATTTGTTTATATGTTTTCTGTGCTGTTGGGTACTACAAAGGAAGAATTAGTAGTTGTGACAGAGACCTTATGGCCCCAAAGCCAAAAATATTTACCATCTGGCCTTTAACAGAAAAAATTGCCCATACCTGTCCTGTACCACGTGATCTGTGGTGAACTCAACCTCTTTGAGCATCAGTTTCTCCTTTATAAAATGATGCTGGTACACTGGAAACAGGTAAATTTTGTGGTATGTAAATTATATCTCAATAGAACTGTTTATAGAGATGAAGGTGTCAATGGGACAGGCATGGAACTGCTAGAAAAAGGGTTAAAAGGAATATCAAATAAAAATCACAGAGCAGATTGGCACACAGAGCTCAACAACACTTTCTACTGCTAATACTATGGCTAACAGCCTGGTAAAGCAGGTCTTATTATCCTTCCCTTATCCATACACTATGGCTCAGAGAAGTGAAGTCACTACCCTAAGGATGCACAGCATTAAACCATAGGTCCAGGATTCTAGCCCAGATCTCTGGGACCCCAGTGTTCCTTCCTGTGAATGCACTGCCTTGCCTTTGAGGTAGCTGTGACTCCCGAAATTGAGTTAGGCTGAATAGTGGAAGTAAATTGTAGGGAAGGTAGGCAGTGCTGGTGAGCTGGAGGGCACTCATTAAATGTCTTTTTTCCCTGTTTGGTTTCAGGCTGTGTGAATTCTCACTGGCCCATGTTTCGCTTTGAGCTGGGTGTTCATGTGAGCTTTCTACTTCACATGAACTCCGGCCTGAGTTTTGCTTGTTGGAGGCTGAAACTGTCAGAAACTGCTGAGCTGGGCCCAGTTGCTAGGCCCCATCAAAGGCGCTGGCCGGGGCTTCCAGACCTGGGTCTCAGGCCAGCCCACCCACGGCTTACTCTGAGCCAGGACACAGTCAGCTCATCTTGTTTCGAGTTTCGGCTCACCTCCTTTCAAGTTTCGCTCTGAAGCAGTTCACACACCACCCTCTCTCCCTCTTTCTGTGGGCTGGTCTGGGCTGTGAAATGCACCCTGGGAGATCAGCAGCCCTAGCCGGGAGCCATAGTCTGGAAGGCTGAGGGTGGTCCCATCTGGATCTGTAAGCCAGAAGCCTTGGCTCCGTGTGGAGCTCTGCTCCAGCCGATGAACCCGGTGAGCTTTGCCAAGCACAGCCACCTCTCCAAGTCTCAGTTTACTCCTCTGTCAACTGAGAGATTGAACTATGACGTTTAAGTTCTTTTGAGCTCAAATAATCTAGGTGTCCTGGTCTAGGGATGTATCTTTAGGACGAGTAGATTTTAGAGTCCCAGGTTTTATGCTTCCCACTTTTTTTAAGAGCTGAAACTGTCTTTAGAAATTTTCTAGTTTTTCATCTTCATTTTACAATGGAGGGAACAAAACCCAGAAAGTCTAAAGGATTGTTCCAGGGTCCCAAGGAAGTCAGTGGCAAAATGGAGACTAGAAACCATGTCCACAGGCTCTCAGTGCAGTGCCCCAGGGACAACTCCTGAGAGGCACTCTGAAGCCCCTAAGTCTTTGTAAGATTTGAGCCTTTCTTGTAAACAAAAACATGAGAAACAGGCTTCATTAATACTTATTACACCTTAGATAAATTAGCAGCAATTTTCTTTGCTGTAGCCTGGCAACTTTCCCAAACATCTGGTCAGGGCCGGGCAGGCCTGGCCCTCCCACCCCTTGGAGGAGCAGTTGGGGCTGCCAAAGCTGGAGCCTCGGGGTTCCCCTGGGACGGATGCTACCTAATGTGCTGTCTGCGATGCTCGCTTCACTTCCACAACACCTGCTTTCCGAAGCTGAGCTGCCACTCAATCCCAGGCCAGTGGAGCATGGGAAATCGGCAACAGTTGGGGGAAGCTGGGGAGGAGATGACACAGAAAGGAGGCACACCAGCCCCTGTGAGGAGCAGCCTGGTGACAGGGGCTTCTAGAGGAGAGTGGTGGGGTTTAACATGCACCATTATTTGGGGGCCATGAAGGATGGTGACTCTGTGGTTAAGACAAGCTGGGGTGCTCAGAAAGCCCTCCAGCCCTGGGATCAGCTGGCCTGGTGTGTGTCTTGACACCTTGTGTGGTTTTTAATTTCCGTGACCTCTTCTGGCCTAGGACTCTCTCAGCAGCAATGGAAGCCATGTTCTGAAGCACACAGATCAAAATCCAGAATGCAGATTCTGATCCAAACTTCTTACTGACATTAGGCAAGTCACTGTCTTCCATACAAGAGACACACGTGCCACGTTCCTGCTCTAGGCCTTGACTGGGCCTAAGAGTTGAGAAACAGAATTAAAGGAAACTGGGTCCCCTTCTTCTAGCCCACTATTATCCAATTAGAGAGGAAGAATGAAGGCAGATATTAAAATACTTATTCTGAGATTTATAAAGGAATGAGGACGGAAGAGCAAGAAAAAGAGAGAGAAGGAAAAAGAAGGAGGGAGAGGGGGAGGAAGGAAGGGAGAGCAAGAGAGGGAGAAACTTGGGCACATGGGGAACAGAGAAAGAACATCTAACACAGCATGGGAGAAACAAATGACGATCCAAGAAGGCCCAGTGGTGGAGTGGATGTCTGAGCTGAGTGTCACATGACGGTAGGCATCAGCCAGTGAGAAAGAGAGAGATCAACTGCACAATGTTTAATGCGTGAACTTGAGAAATGGAAAACTGCACATAAAACACTCACCATGGTGCTCAATGAATGCCTGCTGCAAATATCAACCAAATTAACAGGCCAGAGGGGCCCTTGGACATGGTGGCCACTTGATTTAATTTTTCCTATGCTTTAAACTTTATTAGCTGTTACATATTGGGAATCTACCTTATGGAAAACACAACACCTAGAGTTAAGGGATTGAAAAGACCGTAAATAAAGACCAACTGTGGCAGTCACTGGTAGTCATCTACCCTACCTACACCTTGCCACCTCTTTGAAGACAGATTCAAATTTTGTTTGAGACTGCAATGCACCCATCTGAGGGCATGAATCTGGCTTGGTAAGAGGCCAGTTGGCTCTTTTAGTTTTGCCTTGCCAGAGGCACACTTTCCCAGCCTCCTTTGCAACATGCGGCCATGTGACACAGCCTGGCCAATGGGGTTTCTGGGAAAACATTTACTTCCTAGCCAAGTAATAGTGGCATAAATAGAGCTCCCCAAGAAACTCAGTGTTCCTTCTGGTTCCCAAGTACTAATCAACCACTGTGCAGCTTAAAAACAAATATCAGCGGTAATACCCACCAAAATCTAGACCTCAAAGCAAAAGACATGCTCAGAGGCATAGTGTTACCACTTTTAGCTGCAAGACTCTTGGCATACCACTTAAGCCTGCATTTCATTTTTGGCAGAATTAGAACAAAAATACTCCAACTGCAAAGGTTGATTTTGAGGAATGGCCGGACCTTTGCATGTGAAAGCATAGGTGTAAATACAAAAAGTGCTTTCCAGAAGTTTCCTTCTTAATAATATTTTGGTGCTATTCTCTTGACTATTCGATATAATAATAATTGCTGCTTATATAATTTTTCTCAGTTAATTGTATTTCCTTGTATTTAAGACTGCTAAATTATGAAATATTATCCAAACCCAATGTTTCCCAATAATTTTTCAAAAACATTTTAAGTCTTTTTCATAATATTTATGAAGTAAAAGGAGGCTGTGCATGGTAGTTCCTTTTTCATAGATTTTTATCAATTGTATTATATTTTGTATTATGCTACTTACGTGATCTTATAGTTTTTTATCTAGTGATGTCTTTAGCAGACATAAAATTAATGAGTAAAACTAAATATATTTTTAAAGGATAAAATTGTTCTTACTAAATTTTAGAAAAACATGTAGCCTTCTGACTCAAGGACTTTGTATGTTAACCACATAAGCATGGCCAGTAGTGGGGCTTTAGATGAAGTTTGAGCAAACGTGCTGTCACAAATTTGCAAAATTTCTCAATAAAGTTCGATGTGATCATCTCTAAAGTTTCTCCTCATTTATTTCAATATTTTATTCCATCTTTTTCAATAAAATCGAGGACCTAATACATGCTCAATTCACGATGGGGTCCAATTGAGCACATACTAGGTCCTCAACTGAATTAGAATCATTTCCATTTATGACATAATACATATTTTTGAAGTATCTACTTCATAAACACTGGAGAAATGCATAGAAACTCTAGACAGAACTTCTAGATGAGAAGGCAGATCTTGAAGTAATTTTAACTATGAACTCTACCAAAAAGAGGTACAGCATATAATAGAGCATGCTCTGAAACTCCCAACTCTGGCACTTTTAGCTATCTTAGATGATTGTGGCACAGGAAATGAGGCCTCGAATCACATCAGAGCCCTAAGAAACCACCCAGTGCTCTTGGAGGTCCTGGGCTCCTCCCTTCCTTCTCCAGGAAGTGAGAAATCCCTTTCTTCTCTTCCTATCAAAACATCATCTCTCTTGTGACTTTTTTTTTTTTTTTGAGACAGAGTGTCACTCTGTCACCCAGGCTGGAGTGCAGTGGTGCCATCTCGGCTCACTACAACCTCTGCCTCTCAGGTTCAAGCAATTCTCCTGCCTCAGCCTTCTGAGTAGCTGGGACTACAGGCACAGGCCACCACACCTGGCTAATTTTTGTATTTTTGGTAGAGACAGGGTCTCACCATGTTGGCCAGCTGGTCTTGAACTCCCGACCTTAAGTGATTTCACCCGCCTTGGCCTCCCAAAGTCTAATCTGCCATTTCTTATTTCCCTGTTTTCACATCCAACCTTCCAGATAGACCCAAGGTTGGTAAAACCAGGAGACTGTCTATCCTACCTGCTACCAGGTTTGCGGAGTCAGGAGGGGATGAGCTTGATTCTGGCTGCTGACCGCCATCTTACTTTTCCCTCTGCACTCTGCTTTCCTCCTGAGCCAGTGAGCCTTCCCCTACCCTTGCTGTGTTCTCAAGTGTTCTTTCTACCCTAACATTTCCCACAGCTTTTCCAGAGTCGTTTGGATCCGACTGAGATCCCAATCTCCCACATTTTAGCCAAAGTTCAAATAGTGACTCATCTGTCTATTTTAGACCAAGTTGATGTGTAACTTAATATTTCCAGAGAATACATCACTTAGTGTGTGATAACTTCGCAGTGAAAGCCACAATATCCCAAAGGCATGATTGGGAATTATCCCGTAAGTTGGGAAAGTTGGAGTGCCCACACTCGATAGCTATACTGTCTTTGCAGGGGTCCTCTCAGAGCCTTTACTCATCACCAGGAAAAAGAGCAGAGCAGGGAGATGCAGAAGCACAGGGGCTGTGGGCCTCGTTGTCCCTTGCTTCACTCCTAGCAAAGGAAAGACTGAGCGGCAATCTGTTCCCCATATGACACAGGGACCTCCGCAGATATTTAATGACACTGCAGATGAGTATGAAGGCCATGGCAGCATTATTAAAAATGTACGGGACAGGGATGGGAAGGATGGGGCTGGGGGATGTGGATGGTTTTCAAAACCTGGAACAAATGAAAGCAATTTGGGAAGAGTCGCAAGCAATTTAAGCTAAGGTACCATGTCTCCCTTGAAAATGGCCAGGAACGTGGAAGCTAGTGAGAAATAAAAGAATCCAATCATGACACTTTTCCTTTGCTTATATTTTTTCAGTTGTTTGGGGAGTGGGAGAAAGATGGTTGACTTCATCCATGTCTCTTCCCAAACATGGTTTTGGTATTATGATTAAATGATAGTTCTCCAAAAGACCTGACAAGTTAAGTGAAGACAAAACGTTTATTTTGCCAGGTACTGAGAGAATCTGTATATCAATATGTATAACATTTAAAAAAATCTATTTGTTATCAATGCTTATTTTCCACTTTGCATTACGTGCACTTTTGTAAGGCACTGCAAATCATTTATGGAAAGACACAAAGCAAAATTTTAAAAGATGATTATTAATTAAATGTTAGATCTGAAGTGATGCTTATAAGAACACTTTAAGATACTGTTGCTCCATTTTCTAGATGACAGAAGCAAAGCTTAGAAGAAGTGAATTAGCTACAGCTCAGGGTGGGATTGAGTTTTGATCTGGAATTGGCTTACACTAAAGTCCATTCCATCTGCCATGCTGCATGCTTTCTGGAGGAAGTCCCCTTCTCCCAAGATCATGGCAACTCGGAATTTCACTGTTACGTGGTACTTCCAGAGAAGAGTACACTGTCAGCAAAAAATATGTACAACTCTGAAGTAGATTAAATGCTCACTCTTCAATATTGGGAGATTCTCCTAAATATTCAATGTGTAATGGTATCTTTCCCATTTATTTTATTCATTCCACAAATAATTACTGAATGCCTAATATCTGAAAATTAGTAAATCTTAAAGTCAATAAAAATACCTATTGGAAGTTTTAGGAGATGCCTAATTAGTTTTAAATTTCTGAGATGTTTGGTTTTATACATTGCCCAAGAAAATCAGTCATGTAGATTTTCTTAATTCTCATCATCCTGGTCTTGGCATCACCTTATGCCTGGTTATTATTCTGTATACTTGTTTAACCTTAAAAATCAATGTATAACCACTAACAAATAATATAAAATATTTCTTTTTTTTTCGGTGCAGTGCAATGTTATCAAAAGAAGAGAGGTTAGACATGCTATAAGATTCTACTTCTAGTCATGGTTCAACCACTGACCAGACTACTGTCTTTATTTATAGCATTGTATCTTTTTGAGGCTCTAGATTGCCTTAAAATGGAATAATAATAATAATAGTAATAATGATAATAATACTACTCTCACATAATTGTTTAGAGGACTAACTTAGATCCTGGTGTTAAAGTCTTTAACACAATATCATGCTTTCTAAATTAGGCAAAAACAAATCCCAGATTTGTTGCTTTGATTAAATGAACTGGTGAATATAAAAAAATGCAATGCATAATAAAAATTGCTGTATATATTTACTTTTTATGGTAGCTATTTCTATCTGTCTAGGTAGGAAGCTAGTTATCTATCTACCATCTTTTTCCAGAAATAATTTAATGTGGTCTATTTAATATTATTATCATGTTTTATGATTCATTTTCTAGTCAACCCTATTCAGACACATTATTTTCTAGAAATAATAATTATAGTGATTTCAGTATAAAATACAGTATACATGTATTGTTGGTTTCCTTCTAAGAGGCTGTCATCTACTTGTAGGTTTAATTGCTGCCACTGACGGGGATTTACAAGACTGCAAAACTGTAAGGTGAAATCTCTATGCATTCACAGTCTCATACTTCAAAGGATTTAGAGTAGCAAGAAAGTCTACACTTAAACAACAAATCATCAGGCGTTAATATACTACTTTTGCACCAAAACTTCCATCATGTCCCTGGATATAAAATTTCCGTGTTCAAAGTAGACTTTTCATATTAAATTCTGCTCAAAGTGAATCTATGGAGCAAGGATTTCCATGCCAAAAACTACAGAGTTTCAAAGAAAACATGGGATAGTGGTACTGTAAAGGAATCCTACATATAATCTTGTCTTATTTCATCCTTAAATCATTCTTATAGCATAAAGCCTCTTATAGCATTCTTAGAAGGAAGCTATGCAGATTCTGCTTGGCTGCTCAGAGTGACTGGAAGCTCATTACTTAATGAGAATGAGTCCATTGTGGGGCAACTCTCACTGTTAGAAAATGGTCCATTGCCAGTTGGAGAGAGTGTGACTTTCTAGTCAAAAGATCTGTGCATTCGCTGTTCTCAGTCACTTAAATGGCCATGGAACCTTAGACAAATAATTTCTCCAACATCTGTCAAAGCTTTGTCAACTGTGAAATGAGGACAGGAATGTACTCCTCCAAAAATAGTCAGGAAAAGAGGATAATGAATATGAGGTTCCAGCACAGCTTAGCCGGTACCCAACAGAACGTCACTTGTTCCCTCCTGACTTTACTTTCCTTTGAGTTAAAATCTCACTTGTTACCAACATCTAGATAGGGAACTTTCTCATAAAATAATAATTATAGTAATATTTTTTAGAAAACTGGAGTTTTGCCTACTTCTTGTGGGCAAAGACTGGATGGAACCGAGCTTCTGCTGTCCCATTTAGACAGAACATGTGCTCTATATATTCCCCTAGTCTCCACCCAGCCAGTTTGCTCTTTCTAATGTGAACTGAATGCTATAGGCATTGAGGTTTGTGATCTTTATTTTAATGTGTAAAACAGATCAGATGTCCTAGATCACTTCTTCTCCAGACTTCAACTTAGACCGACTTCCACCAACAGCCCACCACCCCGGGGGCCTGCCTTTACAAAAGCGCAGTGGCCAGTCACAGTCAGTGCCCTGCAAATGATCAGAACTACTTCTGGGTGCATGCCCTGAGAGATGCTCAGAGCCCATCCTCTCCTCCAGGAGCAGCCCATCTGACCCCTGTGTGAATCGGGCCAAGACACTTCCTAGGCTTGCATAGCCTTTGCTTTAGAAGCCGGCTGACTAAGTGTTATCAATTCATACTGAAATTTACACTCGCCTCCTCGCTCTGTTCCCATCAAACACTGCGGAACATTTTGTCCTCTGTTCTCAAGCAAGAGGATGGTCCCTGCGTACCTCCTAGATGGTGGTGCTGGGTATCACATGTGGGCCAAAGGAAGCCTGGGAAGGTCTGGTTTTCTCAATGTGGAGATATGTCCCCTGTCTAGTACTTTATGGGAGAGTCCATGAGGTCAGGCACAGATGGAGCCTCCGGGCAGAGTTGAGGTCCCTTCCCAACTCCCCTGCCACAGTGAACCTGGGGAATATCTTCAAGGAGAAGGGCACATTGTTTTGCTGGTGGTTTACCCTCAATCGTTGTCACATTCGGTTTCTAGGAGTGAATTGCTGAAGAAGAGTGACCAAACTTAAGGCAGAAGGAAGATAAGCCTGTGACCCTTGGTGGGAGCTCCGGCTTTATTAACTGTGGTGTGGCTGACGTTCTCAGACTCCAGTGGGATTCCCGGATATTGTATGGAATCCCTTACCTTGGGTCATGGTTCCAATTCACCATCATTCCTTCATTTATTCAAATTTGATTGAGCACCTGCTATGCCTCAGCCTCTTTTTAGGTATTCAGAGTACATTAATGAATACAATAGATAAAGGTCTCTGCCCTAGTGAACTGAGACATAAGAAACAATAACAGAACAAACTGGTGCATTATATGGCAGAGTTCAGACATGCTAAAGACAAATAAAAATAGGAAAAATAGGGCTGACCAAGGGAGTGTATCGTATATATGGACTGGTTAGCCAAAAAAAAAAAAAAAAAATAGAGAAGCAGTTGAGTGGCAATGGCTCAGGGCATGGGCTCTGACAATGGGATTCCTGGTTTTTCAGCCTTGGCACTAGCACTTTCTAGTCAGACGACCATGGAAAAATGACTTAACCTCTCTCAGCTTCTGCATCTATAAAAGGAAAATAACAATATGTCTTCTTCACAAAGGTGCAGTGAGGGTTCATTGAGAAAGGTGCTCGGCACACACAAAGTGCTCAGTGAGTGTGTTAACTCATTATTATTCACATCCCCGTGTTGTAATTGAGAAGATAGAGACCCAGAGAAGAGGAGCAGCTTCCCCAGAGGGCAGGCAAGGCAGGACCTGAGCTCAAAGGCAGGCAAGGCAGAACTTGGGATAATCATATTTAATCATAAACCACAATGGCTGTATCTGCAAATCCTCTGTGTCTTTTCAAGAATCCCCTCTGCCTACTCCCTTTGCTCCCAGGCACTGACTAGACATCTTGGTGGCATGTCTAGGGGTCATCTCTTGGGAACCTCAATGAATGTCGCTTGACCAGTCAACCAGCCAGCTGGGTCAGCTGCAGCCCTCACACATGGCACAATCAGTGTTTCCTCCCACACCCTGGCTTTGCTGTGAAGCAAGGGCAGCCGCCTGCTGATTAGCATCCACATGCCCTTATGCATAATTGAAGACATGTGAAGTCACCCAACTGAGTTCTCCTCCCCAGACCGCATGGTCCCAGAGCACTGAGTTCCCAAAGGCCTCCCTTTTAAAAGCTTTTATCTTGTCTATCACTCCTAGACTTTTCTCCTTTCTTATCCCTCTTCGAAGGACATGCACTAGGTAAAAGGCAAGAGGCTGCTACGGGAGAGAAGGGGAGAAAGAGGGAAACAGGAAGGGAATCACTCCTTTCAGGCTACTCCCTGCATCTCTAGATGAGACTGCAGGGAGAGAGTGAATCCAAGGACAGACAGGGCAGTGCAGTTTGAACCTGAGATATTCTCCTCAACCCTCTGATTTGGATTGTCACTTGCTTTCACATCCCTCCGGGCATTAGCATTGCCTGGGGGTCATGGTCTCTGTAAATGTTAGAAAAGATGGTGGGTGCTTTGCTCATCCTGATACTTCATCCATCCATCCATCCACTTCACTGAGTGTCTTCTATGCTCTGGGTTCTGTGGCCCTGAGAAAACACAAAAAACTAGAACAAGGCAGCTTAGAGACAACCACAGGGAGCCCAGAACCACAGCAAGGGCAGTAAGCTTTGATCATGAGGAGGGATGCTCAGACAGGGATGTGTAGAGGAGGCAAAGTGTGAGGTTGCAACGAATGGACAAGAAAGAGACAAACAGAAAATGAGGAGTACAGACGGAGCCACATGTGCAAAGACACAAAGGTGAGCAGAACTGAGGCACACATGTGAGCTTGGAACAGAGTGAACAGAGACAATGGCAGGGGCCCAGAGGCAGGGCCTGGATAATGAAGGGCTTTGGAAGAAACAGAGAGCAGTTTGAGTTCTATTCAGAGTGAACAGGGAGACATTGAAGGGGTTTCATGGGGAAAGGGAGAGGATGGGTTTTGTATTTTGCAGAGATCACTCTGGCTATATTATGGATAATGGAGCAGAGGATGACAAAAAAAGGGGAAGGAAAACCTCATAGAATCCTTTCACAAACCTCAAGGGAGGGTATGATGGTGACCTGAGTGAAAGCAACCCTGGTTTGGATGGAGAGGGAAGGTTTGATGACAGGGACATTTATGGTGGTCTCCACAGAAATTGACTACTTCTATCAGTCAGATAAGTCTATGTTAGAATAACAAACAATCCCCAAATCACAGTGGTTCACAGAGAGGCAGGGTTATTTGTAACATATATTGTTGTTCATCAAGGAATCACAGGAATTCTGTGGCTCTGTGATGTGTCCTCTTCATCTGGACAGGCTGGTCTCCTAAAAGGGGAAAATGAAAGAGAGCAGAACTACACAGGGATTCTAGCAACTTCTGTCCACAAGCTGCACCCACCACCTTGACTCATATGCGACTGGCCAAAGCAAGTCACAAGGTCAAGGCTGACATTACTGTGGCGGGAAGTAGTGTGTTTCTGCAAGGGACAGAAAATGTGTTCAGATTAGTACTGTCTATCCTCATCTGCCCGCTTGGTCACAAGTATTCACCTTCCCCCTTTGCTCATGTATGAGAAGCTCACTCCTTCCTAAAGAAAAACAAAGGTCCTATCCAATCCATCTTGGACTCAAAATCCAGGATGTCATCTTTGTCTCTATATAAAGTCTGGAGACTGACCTCTTGCATCTGAAGTGCCATAAAATAAAAATGTGAGTTAGTTGTGATCTTACCACCACACCCAAACACAAAGGTGCTATGGGGAGAGAGGAAGAACAAAAGCAAGAAAACTCCTGTTTAAGAAGGGAAGAGTAAGCAGCATACAGTGCCCGCCAGTCTTTAGCAATTCTGAAACCCAGACAGACATGATGAGGATTCCCCATCCTGGAGTGGGGGAATGTCCTGGATGAGGCCCAAGTTCTCCTCCCTGGGAGCATTTCCCAGTTCATCATCCTCCATGGCTCTTAGAGGGCAAAACATGTGTTCAGAGGTAGGGTCAGGGAGGTGGAATTAAGAGTTAAATTTTGGTAGCATGTTCATACAGGAGGCTCTTTGCTAGTTTAGATCATACATGTGAGTGGAGTATGTGTTTGTATGGGAGTGACTGTGTGCGTGTGTGTGTGTGTGTGTGTGTCTGTGTATGTATGAATGTGATGCCTTTTCTTCCAACATTACATTTATTTTTTCATAATTCTAACCTTTGTTTAGATACTGACAGGGCTCTTGATCTCCCTTCAGCATTGTACGTGAGCATCAAGAGCTCCTTTCTCCCCACAAAGAAGAATTTGATCACCAGTCTTTCAGAACAGCACTTTAAAGACCACCTTGGTCTAAAATCCTCCAATAGCATTGGGAGAAAGTCACATTGGAAAGTAGCATTGGAAAAAGAATCTATTGGTCAAAATTATAACACTTAGGAGAAGGATTAGAACATGATCCAGTACTTAGGCTCCTGCTCCACACTGCAATTAAAACAAGTACTCTTTTTTTTCTTGGTATCTAATAGACGCAGTCACATGCTTGATATCACACTTAATATTCAAAATTACACAAATGGTTTCAACATCAGCTACTCCATCCCAAATAAAATTAAACTATTTGTGCTGCATGCATATTTATGCAATCACGCCCTGTGACTAGATGTAGTCATGTGCGTAGACATCGGAGCTAAATCATGTATTGTCTGAACAACACACATGCTGGCAAAGGACGGGCTGGTGTTGGGAGCTGGGGATGGTGTCTCCATTAGGCAGGCAGTTAATTTAAAGTTTAAAAAATGGATTTTCAACAGCTGATACATGGCAGATTTAATAACCTGACAGTTTTTTCTCTCTTCCTAGCTAGTCCGTTCAACTTTGACTGGACCTGTTGCAGGATGATATGATTACCATTGTGTGCACCCTCTGGCATTATTTAAAAAAGCAAATCCCTAATCCCCGCTTAATTTTATGAACTGTCAAAATGATTCTAAATATCTGCTCTGTTTGCATTTTCACCTTGGGACTGAAGTCCAGAGGTATAGATTGGGTGTACAACAGTGGACTTGAGGCAATTTTCATCTCTTAATGCCTGTAGCGTGAAAGGCTGAATTTGTAATAATCACCAGATTATCTCTAAAGATCGCTCTGTTGTACCTGCAAAATGGTTCTGCAGAAAAATGCAAAAGATACGGGGAAAAGTAATGATGAGAGGCAGGAGATGATTGCTCTTCCTAATCCCTGATGGAAAGAAAAAAAAAAACCCTCACACAACACCCACCCTGCCCAAGACAAACGTTGGTAATTTCTGTTAAATGCTGTTTGGAATTTGCAGTGGCAGAAACTTGCTCTTGAATCAAAGATGGGCTCCAGTCCCTGTGCTCCTGCAAGCAGCTCCTGATGCTGAGGCATAAGTGCTGAGGGTCATTTGCAAAACAGGTCTAGAAGAAGAGGCAGGCTCTCAACCCAACTGAAGAGAGAATGAGAAAGCAGATAATGCATGGAAGAGCCCTAGTGCATCCCCTGGGATGTGTTTGTTTCTCTTTTCTCTCTCTTCTGGGGACAGGCAGCAGGGGGATGTGGGAGGCAGGTCAGGGCTGGACCCCAGTGTGGCTCAAGATGGCTGTAGGACTTTCATCAAATGTCACCTTGTCCCTGTCCTGGCTTCTGTTTATGCTCCTGACAAACGGGAGTGGAAGGTGGGTGCTGGCTACAAATCCCACCAACACCAATACACACAGCAGAGAGGATGTGCGCACTTCTCTCTGCTGGGATCTGGATTCTAAGCTGCACATCCAGGCTTCCTTTAATCCTCGGTATTCTGAGATGCAGGTGTCAGAAAGGTGAGGGTGTAGAACTATGCTCACCTGTGCATTACAGGTCTCTAAGCAAGGAAAAGGAGGTAAGTTTAGGTCTAACTACAGGCAAGAAAAGATGCAACTTTATATCTAACTATAGGCAACAACATGTTACATATCTGGGAAGAGCTCATCTTCTCCCCTTCACACACACACACACACACACACACACACACACACACACACACACACACACAAAATCTATGGTTTTCAAGACGCCTAAATAATCACAGAGTCAAAAGAACATTGTATGATGATCCCTCACCTTAAAGTTTTAAGAATGGAAGTTTTAGGTAATTCGATATTCTGCAAAATTGAGGGAGAAATTCTGCCTTCCCTTTTAACTCACTGGCAAAAGGGGCCAGAATATAAACTTTCTTCTACCTTTTATCTTGAGGACATTAGGAATGGAGCTGGAAAGTAAATTATTCTTTTTTTAGGATTGATAGACAAGGAAAAGTCCGAGTTGAATATGCTCAGACTTGTTTATGCACTTGTAAAAAATTATGGTAAATTCTAGACCAAGCCTGTCTTCTTGTAGTGTGTTCCTCAAAGAAAAGCCAGTATCCAATCCTATTTCTCACAATACCTTGGAGTGGCTGTGGAGCAGAAGGCGGATTCCTGGAGTCAGAAACCAGAGGTCTTCTGAAGGAAGTGCTCTGCTGTGAGTCCTAATGCATCAGGATATCTTACAGGTTGTTGATTGTGTTTTGTTTGCTGATTTTAAATCTGTGAAATCTTTGGTTATTCTTCAGGTACTCCTAAGTAGCGGCTTTGATAGTGAAATCTTCCTAGGTGTAAACTGAAATTGGCCCCAAATAATCAGAAGTTGAGAGTTTTCTGAGAAAACCAGTGGAATACATTCTCCTTTGCTCTATTTTTAAAATGCCCTGTGGTTTATTAATTAATAAGCTAATCCTCTTCTTCTGATACACTTTCACAGAAAGAAAATATTTAGATCACTTCAACATCAAAACAAAAGCGTAACTACCACTTTAAACGCTAGATAATACCTCATGGTGATCCCTTACAGTTGCTTCAACATATTATAGTTTATAAAGTGCTTTTAAAACACTGTACATCACAACAGTGTGACTTCATATTGTTTTATTGACTAATAAAATAACTTAAATAACATTAATAATATTTAATATTTAATCACATTAATAACATTTAACATTCCACACACATTAAAGTAATAAATGAGGAGGGTACAGACATAAACCAGATACTGTGTAGGTGCTTCACATAATCTTACTCCATTCTTCACAGCAATACTAAAAGGGTGGCTGTAGTCACCATGCAAAATAAAATGAAGCCCAGAGAGATAAAGCAGTTGGTTGGCCCAGGTCACACACCTTGTCAGTGACAGACAGAGCACAACCCCAGGTCCTCAGATGCCAATTGAAATAGTTTTTATGGTGCATAATATTAACCAGGTTTCAAACATATCATGTGTCATTTGCAAATTACATGACCGTCTCTTACAAGTGCTATCATTTGCAGAAACTTTCAATTGTTTGATTGATGTCCAAGCACTTACTGGGTACAATGAGGATTTCCACCTTATAATGAAACCCAAGAAGGAAAAATTAAAAACAAAACAATCAGACAATCTGGAAAGTAAATTGAACACAAGCTCTCATTAGAGGAAGCAAAATCCTTTCTTTTTGGAGAAGGCATTTTGTACACCACCACATGGGAGATGCAAGTGCAAATTTTGTACTGCAGGGGACCTGCGTGAACATATGGGCCCATTAATCATGAAATATTGATTGGGGATTGAAAGTATGAAACAGGTTCCATGACACATGGGTTTGTTTTGTTGGTCCGAAGTGTTAAGTAACACAGGAGCCATGTTAACATTCATCTCCTACTCTTCTTTTGTTAGCAGGTTAGTGCTCACCCAATTCACATATCCTTGGGTTTATGAATTATTAATCAAAAGAGCTAAAAAGTCAATCCAATCTGGTTAGATACAGTAGGACTTGTGGCTTCCAAACTTTTAAATAATGAATGGTTTCATCACTTCCCCAGTGGATGTCAAGCAAGGAGAATGTCTGGCATCAAAATCCCACTGGGTAATGAAGGAAACATAGTGAAAAAAGTAGTAATTTTTAATAATAGCAACTCCAACCTATTGTATCATCACTGCCACTCTCCAGAGAGATCATTTCAGAATGGGAAGGAGAGGTGGCTTGAAAAAAGGGCTTTATGGGATCAAATATTCCCAGAAAAAGTGTTATAACATAAGGGAGTAGGTAGAGAAAAAGAATACATCCACACAAATAAGTTGTAAAGTTAAAAATGTATGCCTTTCAGTGTTCCTAATTCTTCAAAAGAAAAACACATCTTTAATTATTTCTTACGTTGGAGGAATTCTTTAATAAACTTCTCCTCATGATCGGGAACTTGGACAAGAAACATAGAATAAAAGGCAGAAATAAATGGTGTAAATGGTGTATTTAGATTGACCAAATTATTGTCAACAATAGTACTTAGTGCAGAAAGGGAGGTGTTTAGTAGGTAATAATAGAAAGAAAAGACCAACCCAGAAATAATGGGTTCTATGAGCATGGGAATGTGATAGAGAAATGGGGATCGTAATTAAGACCTAAGAGAAGAAGAAAGTATTACAAAGTGTTGATGCATGACAAAGGATGAATTGGTGAAGGCATGCTGGAAAGAAATAAAAAACAAACGGTTTCAGAACTCTCTACTGGGTTCAGATAATTCTGTTGGGTCACTTTTGCCCTTAGGTGGGAGCACAAATGAAGATTAAAACCAGGGTTGGCTGAGACTTGGATCATTTGCTGAATGTTTGGTGTTCAATTTATTCTGCCCATTCTAATACATGCTAAACATTCTCATTCACTTGGAAGATTTCATTTCACTCTGACATTCCCATTCACACTGAAACTTCCAAATCCCTCCAAAAGTTCCAAGTCACCAGTGTTAGAAATCATTGGCTATATTTAGGCTTCTATTATATGTATTTGACTAAGTGATTGGGTTGTCTTGGGGGAAGATATCTGTACAAGGAACATAGAAAACAGGAAGCAGAGTGTGCCTTTATTGTTAACTAGGCTTTTGCCCCAAATCCCACTGAGGAGCTCTTTGGTGAAATATGCTCAAACATGTGTAGGTTAATGACAAGTCCAAAGGCCTGTTATTTTTTTTCCTTCCTCCAAAAACTAGGGTTACCATATAAAACACAAGTCATCCAGTTACATTTGAATTTCAAATGAGCAAGATATTTTTGAGTACAAATGTGACCTAAATATTGTGTAGGCATACTGAGAAAAAAATATTTGTTGGTCTTCTGAAATTCTAATTTAACTGGGCATCCTATATTTTTATTTGCGGTCTTATTCTAAGCCCAAACTCAGATCCGAAGGTATCACCATACTCCAAAATTAATCCACACAGAAAAAATCTTAGTGACAGTGCCTCGTATATAAATAAATTTGAGGTTTAAAATATGTTCCCATTGCATCCTCTTCCTCCTTTTCTTTTATCCTCCCTTTTTTTTCTTCTTTCCATTTTTTTTTTTTTCTGAGCAGGTGTATCTGGAATTGTGCTACACATGAAGATTTACAAATGAATTCGACCCATCCCTTTTCTTGGAATAGCTCCTAGTCTTTTGGGAAAGAAAGGCATGCATCTATCCATTGTACAAAACAAAATGCTTTAATAGAATTTCTATCCATCCATCCACCCATCCATCCATCCATCCATCCATCCTCCACCTGAACTCTGATTCATGGAAGAACAACTTACTGATTCCGCTCAAGGAGAAACCTTGGCACACTGTGACAATGTATCTTGAAAACAGACCTCTCATTTTTTTGGATGGTAAAACTGAGTCTTAGAGAAGTTACTCAACTGCAGAGTAGCCAGGTAAGTGGCAGATTCGGGCTATAAATCCCAATCCTTAGCCTCGATATGCAGGACAAAGCTCAACCTGCTCAGCCCCACTTTCCTTCTGCTGTTTTTTTGTCCCCTCTTTCTCACAGAACCTCTACTCCCTCATGTGCCAAGGCTCACACGTCTCTCTTGGGTGACATCTGCGGTGGGCGCCCTGACTCCTATCACCTGTGCGGGGGCCCGGGCTGCCTCCTCCCCTACCCCGCCTTCCTCACCCTGGGCCTGACCGCAGGGGCTGAGTGTCTGGCCTCTGCACACCACTTTCTCAGCAGGGCACTTCCTCCCTGCACGCTGCTCCTGCAAGTTGTTTATCTCTCACAAGGATAGTAACAAAGATCGTATCGGTGAAACTCTATCTGTCTGGGCACAGATGTCTGGCTCCCTGGCAGCTCTTCATCACCCTGCTGTGCCTCACCTTCCAGAAGTTCTGCTTCCTCCTCCCCCTGGAGCCCCCTTCTTCCACGCTGTGGATGATTGGTTGAAACACAGCAGGGCAGAGCAGGAGGCTGCACTGCTCCACTGAAAGTCTTGGAGCTGCCAGGAGCCAAGGCCCTTCCAGCAACTGTTTAGACACTGGTTGCCCCTGGGCCAGGCATTAGAAGGGGACAGACAGGGAGGTCACAGGGACCCCAGATGGTAGTGAGGATAGCAGCTTGTTGAAGGATGGAAAGGAAAAGAGAGATGGGGTGGACCACGTGACTAATTTAAAATGCCCCAAGCTGGTGGTCTGGGTGCAGAGTCTTCAGTTGTGCACTGTCCAGCAAGGCCTTTAGCAGTGATGAAAACATTCCCTTGCTGGGCTGTCCAAGATGGCAGCCACCTGCCCCAGGAGGCTATTGTGAACCTGAGATATAGCTGGTATGACTGAGGAATGGGATTTTTAACTTTATTTATTTGAATTACTTTGAATGTAAATAACCACATATGGCTAGCAGCTAGCAAATTAGAGAGCACAGTTTCACAGCGTGCTGCCAGATGACCATGTCGAAGGTGCAACCCTTCAGGCTGACGGACTAGCTCCTTTCTGACCACTGCTAATACGAAGAGAAGTCCTTGGCTTCTTTGCTCTTGATTTATTAGTTCAGTTTCTCTATATTTAAAGTAAGATTAATAATTCTTGCCTCACCTTCTTCACAATGTGTTGGGAAAATCCAATAAAATCATGAAATAATTGATCATTTTAGCTCACAGCTTTAACATAAGCATCACCACCTTGGCAGGACGCTGCTGTGTGATCTTCCTGTACATTTCTCCCTGGCAATGCCTACAATGATTGTTTAAGATATTTGCACATGTGCAAAGCTCAAAACAAATGCAGGAAACATTCCAATACTTATGTATTGTTTTCTATTACTGAACATGGAGAGTTCACCTGGTGATGTGGGTGGAGTGCCCTGGGTGTCTGACCAACCGGAGTCTCAATCCCATATTTTCAGAAGACTACCAGCAGACAGGTCACTTAACCTCTTGGATATCCCACCCCCCATTGGTGAAAGCAAATCCTGATACTCATGGCACAGAAGCTGTCAGGAGAAATGAGAGGAGGTCCTGTCTTTGAAGCATCAAACGCAGTACCCAGGGTACCCACTAAAGGTCAGTCCCTGGCCTTCCCGTTGGAAAACAAGGGGATTGTGATGAAACACTTAGGACAAATGGTAGCCTTTGAATGCCTCGACGAAGGGCTACTGGGAACATTGCGAAGGCAAGTTCTGCAAATCTGAATGCAGCTCTTAGTGGGTGCAAAAAGGACTTCTACTGTTTTCAAACCCCTGTCAAATGCTGTGACATTTCTAGACTTAAGTCACTCATCTCCACTGGGTTTATTTACAAGCAGCAAAGCAAAGTTTCCGGCTTCTAAGGAAAGAGGCTTCTAAAATCATATTAAAAAGACCTCAAAAGGTTTCCTAGACATCAAACAGCCCTTAAAATAATATTTCGATGATTTAATTGTAAATAGATCAGGAACATGTGGATTAAATTTCAAGCAAAATATGCATGATTTTTAAAATCATGGGATCGGACAGAGGACTTGGCACAATGCACTTTGGGGCTTTATTGAACTCGGAGCATTTGAGAAATGTTTTGTGACATGGGACAGGGCTCAGGTGGGTGCACCAGCCTCTGCTTCTTCATATACACCAAAGGAAATTGTAGCTGGGAAGGGAGTTTCCAACTTTCAGGAGATCTGATTTGGAATGGCCTTGATGTCCTCCTACCCATGGGCAGCCCTAAAGCACATGAAGCCCTGCACACTTTCTGAAAGCTGAAAGAGGAGCACCAAAGTCCACCTCGATGGCAAAGCAAGCAAGAGAAGTGAAACTTTGGGGGTAATTTTGTTTCTTCAACTCCACAAAGAGGACAAGGCTGTCTGTCTAGTCACTGGGTGGTGACACTGAGTTCACCTTCCAGCTGCTGCTGAAAGCAGACCTGCAGGGCTAAGGGACCCATGGACGTGGGTCCAGGATGACCAATAAGTCTCTTTGCACACATGCACAGACACACAGGGACACACTCTCACACACACACAGATGCATAATTGCATACACACAGGCAAACATGAACAAAGGAGGAAGTAGATTTGGGAGACTGTCCACATGCTGCTGGACCCAATCCACTCTCTTCTTCCTTTTGATCTTGGGCCCTTTTCTCCCATTCTCTAAATGAATTCAAGCCAGCAAGCTACGGTGGAAATGAGGGATCTTTCCTCTTCTCTCCTCCCCTCCCCTTCTCTCCCTTACCTCCCCTCTTCTCTCTCTTCCCTTTTTTCCTTTCCCTTCCTCCATCCCTCTCTCTTTTTCCCTTTCTCCCCTCTGCCCCTCCCTCTCTTCTTTCTTTCCCTTATGTGCTCCTTTGCTTCTTATGAGCCTTTCTCCTATGCAAACACAGGCTTTATAATGCATCATGTTCAAATCAATCCCAAATGTCCTTTCCTACTCAAGGGAAGCCCAGGTTCCTGCTAGTTCTCACCCCTACTGCTTGACACTGGCTGCCCCCTCTGGAAGGCAGTTGATGGCTGCCACAAGCCGCGTGGCACGCCGCGCACAATGGGAGACCCCTAGGTTCAAGCAGAAGTGCAGCTGAGTTTGAGGCTCCCAGCAGTGAAGCTGACAATTGGACTTTCTCAGTGGGGTGAGACTTGTATGCACATGGCTGGCCTGAGGATGCCAAGCCTCAGAGCCTCAGTGTGGTTTAAGAGGAGGGACAGGATTAAACTAGACCAGCTACATACAGGCTCCTAGGCACCTGAATGGCCCCATCCACAGGTCGCTTGGTTGCTCCCAAGTGCACAGAATCTGAAGACCTGAGACCTGGGCTGCTGCATCTACAGTTGAGTGATTGTCAGACAAGGTAGCTGTCAAGAACCTCAGGTTCTTCATTTCCTGCAGGGGAATTTTAGAAAACTTGGACCACAGGATTCCTTGGATGGACAAAGAAACCTGTGTCTAAAACAAGGCAGTGTATAGTTGTCAGCAATTACCATCATGAGTGGTGTGGGTAGGGTGTCCATGTGACAGGGGTCCTCTTCAGCTGCCTGCAGTGGTGATCCTCACTGCAGGCATCACCCCTAGCCTCAGCAGGCCAACCAGGGTGCTGGGGTTGGTCTTGCCCTCAGGGTGCCTGAAAGTGCTAGGAGGAAGGCACTGGAGTGGTGGCTGGGAATTGCCTGCTGGGAAACTTGGCAATTGCAAGACAGTGGCCCAATGAGAACAGCCCAGAGCCCTGACCCTAGTACGTAGCAGAAGAAATAGCCCCAAGGTGACAGTGACAATGATGGAATGACGGTTGTGGCTATGAAATCACGGCCACCACCATGCTGAGTGCTCTCCCACCTCCTTTTATCCTCCAGAGAATCCTGGGTCCTAGGTAACATCATCTGCATTTCACAGATGAAGAAACTCAGTTTCTGTGGCATTACTGACTCACAGAAGGACACACTGGGAGGAAGTGATAGAGTTTGGACACTAAGAACTAGGGTCCATACAACCGTCAAGGAAGTTTGCTTATTGTAAGCGTGGGATGACATAAAATATATCCAAACAATTTGCCAACGCTGAAGATCTATTCAAAGATTTTTTTAGTAAGTTGAATACCATAAAAATCTAACATTAGCACTAAGATATCAATATTAATTCTATTGCTACTAATATAATCAGTAGTGATACTAATTATTACTGCTGATGATAGTGGCAACAGAGCACCAGAGCTGGTTCAGTCTGTTTCAGCCCACGTTTCCTAATGGAGATCTGCTAAGCTTCGGGTGCTGTGTGTGTTGACATATCACTGATTTATCTTAAGTGCTATATTCACAGAGATTGGGATGCTGAATCTTGAAACATGATACTATTCGATAGGTCCATATCTCACTTGTCCGGTAAGACCAGGTATCCCCAAGTTACTTTGCTGGTCCTGGGAACCCCTTCAAGGATGATTCATTGAGGACTGCTCCCATCCATGCATGCTACAAAAAACCATCCTGAGGAGACAGTGGCCTCTTCACTCTCGATGTGAGCAGCAGTTCTCACTTGGCTGAGAGGTCCTGTCTTCTGTCACTCCTGTCCCTGTAGATATTTCAAAGTACCTAGCGGGCAGGAAATGGCCAATGTCTAGCTCTGCTGTTGTAGTTAAGCAGCATTGAACAAGCTGCGAAAGTGCTCTGCTCCCTGGTTTTTTCATCTGCCCCATGGGCAGCTCTATTTCCACCATGGAAATTGAAGACATACTGTATGAAGGATGCCTGCACAGATCCTGGCTCTAGCTGTGGGTCAGGGCCTATTTGCTACTCTGGGCTCCCTTCCAAGCCTGGGGCTGACTCTGAGCATCAGTACCCAAGGAAGATGCTCTAGCACACACCCACCAGTGTGGGGTGGACTGGGGAGGTCGTGGAGGTGGATGGACAGACGTGACTTCCGTTCTTGGCTCTGTATGCACTGAAGGGCAGAAACCAGGCCAGGCTCAGAATATTCTAGAGCTTAGTTTCCTTATCTCCAGAGAGAATAATATCTGCCTCTCAGGACAATGGCGAGAATTAAATGCAAGCAAGTGCTAGCATATTAGGAAGACAGAAGTTGTTTTTTAAAAATATTTATTCTCTCTTTTCCTTCCCAGAGCGAATGTTTCAACAATGGCGATGGAGTTGGGGTTGGGGAGGAAAGAGAATTGGGGGAAGGAGTTGGTCTTCACACTCATGGGTTGCTTTCCAGTTTATGGAATTCTTTAACAAATCTACCCCTATATGACAAATTTGCAACAATCTGAGGGGGGAGATGTTATTATCACACCCATTTTACAGACTTAGAAACTGAGGAACTGTTGGCTTAAAAGAACTGCCAAGTTGCCCAGTTGGGCCTGTCAAATGCCCCTATAACTTTTAGTGGCATTGTTCCTCACAAGCTTCCCACCTTTCTGGGAAGTCCGAGTTAGGGTCCCTTAGGTTCAAAGCCAAGGCCATAGACATTGAGAACACGCCCTGTTTGTTCAGGTTGTACTTAGAGAAAGGAGGTGGGCATGGGGGTGAGGGCTTGACCGAGGATTCCTTCCTTCTGCAGGTTCCTCTTTGAAGATGAAAACAATTCAACAACCTTCTTCTCCATGCCTTTCAGAATGAATTTCTTCTTCTCCCGGATTTTTCTTTCAATTCTTGCCTGAAGTTTCAAGCTGTGATCACTCCAGGTGAGAGCGGAATTTGAGTTAACTTTGTGTGTCAGAGAGGCCATGGCAGGCAAGGTGAAGGAAAAAGATTGCAGCATCCCCGCTGCATTCCCAGCCGCATCCCCGCTGCGTTCCCAGCCCTATCCCCGCGTATTCTAGTTTCTGTGTCTTTGTTCACACTGATCCTGTAGCTGGATGGCCACTGTCTCTAACCCATCGGCTTGTCTACACCTCTATCTTCAGACACCCTTTGACACACCTTTCCAAGGAAGGCAGTCATCCCCACACTCCCTTCTCTCCACTCCCAAACTCCTGAATGCATTTCTAGGAAATTAATATGCTCAAGTTTCTGACCTCTCTGCAAGGGGCCCCAAGGGTCTCTCCTCTGTAGTTAACACTCAGCATTTTATCTTCTCCAACTCAGACCCCCTAAATGTCTCTGCCCCAGTCTCTGTTGCTATTAATCCAGGGTTGGCCACAGGCAAAGCTGTTATTCACCCCTAAATGCCTCCATCACTCCCACTCAGGCCCTCTGACCTTTGGCCCCACACCCCAGTTCCCACTACCCAGCCCAGTCTCCTGTTGGTGTTCTGATCTTTTAGGCCTCTCTAGCTCAAAAGCTCAGCATGAGTCAGAATCAGAATTCACTCCTGATTCTGAGGCACTGCAGCCAGAGGGAAAGTCTCCCCACCTTCCACTCTGGCCCCTGTAGGTGCAGGAAGGCAAGGCCAGCCCCTACTGGCCATGAGGTGTGGCCTCTAGCTTCCAAGCTTGACTCTCCCACTCACCAGCCACACATCCTTCCCTGGCTGCCCCTCTGCTTGTGATAAACTTCTCACTGGATCATGGTTTCTTCATCTGGAGAATGAGGGAGTTGAACCACATGTGTGTAAGGGTACCTCCTGCTTCTATGATGCCTTTTCAAATGGCTGAATATTTGGAATATCTTTCTTTAAGGGACCTCAGAAAAGCTCAAGACACAAGACTAATTTTATTAATAAAGCCAGCCTTGTGGGATCTCTAAGAATTAATCATTAGACTCTTTTCAAAGTATCTATTAATGACCTGGAAAAAGACAAAGACAACTTCATCTGATGTGTGCATAGCCCAGAGGGAGAGGCAATGGGAGATGTTGTAATGCAATCCCCCAGACCCCATAAAAGATGCGGAGGAACTAGAATGATGAGCTATATTGGAGTGGATTTTCCTTGTAGAGGAAATTAAATCTGAGCAGAATCTGAAAAGATACTTTTCCTGTGAAGAAAATGAAGACATTTAAGTTGTTGTAGGGATTGGAAACACCAGGGAGACCTGATTTCTGTCTTCAAAGATGAGAAGGCCACAGATCCCCCATTTGGCATCATAAAGCACATGCTCATGGACAAAAGAAACCAGATTCAACGGCAGAGTTACAGCCTGCCGTGGCAGTGGTAGTGATGGGCATTGTGGTGAGGCTGATGTTCGCTCTCAGTAAGGGACTTTGGACAGCAGGTGTGGCCTGCCAGGTTTCCTTCATTAGGCAGGGGTTCCCAGAGGAGCTACTCTACCTGAGAAGCAAAAGTGACCAAGACAGAGGAACTTCTTCTGTCCTAATCGTGCACTTCAGAGGAGGAGATAAATGATAGTACCCAGGTAAATGCATGCATAAACAGCCCATAATAGTACAGAGATAGTACAGAATTACATATAGGTAAGCACATGCATATCCAGTACATAATAGGACACAGGTGCTGTGGTTTGGAGGTTTCTGTCCCCTCCAAAACTCATGTTGAAACTTAATCCCCAGTGTAATCATGTTGGGAGGTGTAGCCTAATGGAAAGTGTTTAGGTCATGAGGGCTCTGCCCTCATTAATAAATTAATGCTTCTATACAGAAGGATTGCAGGAATGAGTTTGCCCTTCTCTTCTGCTCTTGGATCATGTGAGGACACAGAGTTCCTATCCCTGAAAATGCACCAACGAGCCATCATCTTGGAAGTGGAGACCAGGCCCTTAACAGACACCCAACCTACAGGAATCTTGATGTTGGATCTCCCAGCCTCCAAAACTGTGAGAAATAGATTTATGTTCTTTATAAATCACCCAGTCTGTGGTGCTGTGTTATAGCAGCACAAAACAGACTAAGATAGCAGGTACATATGGACAAACAGTATATGATTGTACACAGGTGAACACGTACTTAAACAGAATATGGTAGTGCACAGGCAAACACATGCATAAACAGTACGTAGTCACACACAGGCTAATGCATACATAGGCCAGATCATTTCCCACACTGGCAGTGCTATGAAGGGGATGAAGATGGGCTCAGAGGATCAGGAGTGGATAGAGGTCCAGGGCAGTAAGAGCCACTGTAGATGAGGTGGTCAGGGCAGGTGTCCCTGAAAAGATTCCACCTGAACTGAGACCAAAGGGCAGGGTTGAACAGTGATGAAAAGGGCCCCTCTCTCAGGCAGAGAGCAGCAAATTCACTGTCATTGAGGCAGGACACAGCTCAGCGTTACTCAGGACAATACGATCGATGTGGCTGGAGATCAATGCACTTTCGGAGGTGACATGGATTGAGGTTAGGAAGATGAGCAGGTGTTGACTCCTGCAGCTCTTAATTTATAAGGGTAGCAGATCTGATAGGCTATTGTGATGTGGTGAGCTCACCATCAACTGGGGAATGGAAAGAGGGGCTGGATGACCACTGATCAGGAATGTCAGATGTGGGAGAGAGTGAGGAAGAAATTGAAGTGGAATGCTTTAAAGCACTGTCCATCTTTGACATCAAGACACTCACTTTTCTGGGCTCAGAGACATCTGAAGTTTAATCACCTGGCAGATTTGATTGAATGCATTTTGCCAATATTGAGGGACAGCCACCATGAGGAGAAGTGCCAGTGCAGATGCCAACTGAGGAGAGGCCAGGACCTCAGTACTATGGATACAGGGAATGTGGACAGAGCCAGTGCCGTGGCTCATTTAGAGCCAGACATGAAAGGCAGCTGTCTGTGCCTGCTCGCTTTGACTGCTGAAAACCATAAATAAATACATGTAAAAAGTTGGATGTTAGCTCTGTCATTATTTTACAATGATGATAGGACGTTAGAATATGAATGCAGTTTGAAAGATAGCACTGTCTTTGATACATCAAAAAGCCCTCTCCACTTGACTAGAACTTTGGAGGGACACTACGAGGATAAACTCCTCCCTGCCTGTTCTCCTGATGTTGTCTTACAATGACAGAAGCTCTCAATGTATCAACTTAATATCGGTTCAAAAACCGTCTTAGTTCTGCCCTAGTGAAGTCAAATGGAGTCTTATTTTTTCTTGAGCATAAGATGCTCAATTTTCCAGAGGGAAAAATGCAGAATGGGGCTGAAAATGTAATCATATTTGGGAGAAATGGGTAATCATATTCTTGTGGTATTAAAGACTTCCCTAAGAAAACTCTGCTACCAAGAATGGGGTCACAGGATTGAGAAGCCATCTGACACTATGGAAGAAAGGCAATGTTATCCCTATCTACATTTCCAGAATCTGATATCTATTTTCTCCCCATTCACTTGCCCGTGGTATGGCTACACCTGCATCTATGCAGTGGATTTTCCATCTACTCGTCCTTCCGTGATCAGAGCTCAACCTCTGTGAGCTTTGATTTCCAATTCTTAGAATAGAGACAGGGTACTTGCCCCTGAGCCCCTCCATACCCGGTGGCTGAATTCCCTCTGTTCTGGCTTTCGTGACACTGTCCAGGTAGACTCCCCTTTAATGGAGACTTCTGAGTCTGCTCTGGTTCTAGAAAGGCAGTCTAAGTTAATTTCCACAATTTTTATTGTATTGCCAAAGAACTTGAGGCTTTGTTGTTCAAGAAACTTCCTAGGATCTATTAAGGGGCCGGTCTATTTATCAAACCCAGACTTACTGATGCCAGTGTTCAAGCTTTGCCCTGTTCCCCATAATTGCCCCTAAGAACCATCTGTAGTGCATCTGAAATGGAGCCACAGAGTCCTAGTCTGGCCTCCTGGAATCCACCCACCCCTGTCTGGGGAGCTGCCTGCCCTTTGCTGGCCCTTCTGATGAAGGCTCCCCTCCATCTGGTGAGACCTGGGAGCCTCTGGTCCTGTTACCAGCTAGCCCTCCCATCTCCCATATTTTGAAGTCTGCTGGGAGGGAAGACTCAGGTAATAACCACGCTAATGACAAAGCACTAACTGAAGACCCCAGTAACCTCTTGGTTTCCTCCCTTCCCATGGCCATGGTATAATGAAGCCAGGCAGGCACTTGGGGAGTAATCGGATCCAGCTCAGGGTTAGCTAAGAGGTGGTTTGTGGTCAGGTGCCCAACAGATGGGTTCAAATTACCTGACTTTAATTTCAAGTAATTGGCGAGCTGGATTACCCTCCAGCTCAGGGGACCTGGAACTATATGTCTTTTGCTATCAGCCCTGAAGGAAAAGGAGAGTCTGCTCCATGGGGGTGGTGCGGGCAGGGGTGGGAAAGGCCAGGGTCTGGACACAGGGGTATCCAAATGATTCCAGAGGCTGGGCCAGAGTCCCTCAACCTTCAAGGAAGTTTTCTAATAATAGGTTAAGATTCTATTGCAGAACTTGCAAAGACTTCTCTTCAGATGATGGAAGAGAGTTAAAATCATAAAGGGTGAGATTTGGTTATGTAATTCTCTCTCTTCTGTTTTTGTTGTTGTTGTTGCTGTTGTTGTTTAATTACCAAAATGTTTATGCAAATGCACATATTTCCAAATGCTTGTTTAGTCTGCTTGTACATCTATTTAAACTCTTAATAATCGCTAGACTTTACTGGGGATGTCCAGGCACTTGGCTAAGTGTTTTACATGTCAGAGCTTCTCCAATGTTCCAATGACCCTTATGGGGTAGAGACTCACAGCTATCACTTTACAGATGTGAATACTGATAGTGAAAGGGGTGGATGGGCCTGTCCCTGGTCCACGGCTCCTCATGGAGAGCTGGATCCCAGCTCAGTAAACCACCTCAATGGCTCCATCCCTTTGTCTCTGCTAAGTGCAAGCTCTTCACCTCCTCTCAGGAAGATGACAAGGACTTTCACCCCAACGCCTCCACTCCTGCTCTCTCCCTAGTCTCTTCATCTTGTGTTCATTCATTTATTTATTCTTGCAAAAATCACATCCCCAAGTCTGTATTTAGCCTGTGCTTGGCTTATATTAGACACTCAATAAACATTTTGAGGGTGAATCAATGAACACGAATGCAAGGGTTAATAAGACAGGGCTCTTCCATCAACAGGTTATGCATACCTGGTGAGAACAAAACTATAAACACATCCATGCACACCAAGATGGTAATTTCACAATATATAATGATAAAAAGAATTGTGAGAAAAAAATGAAGCCACATTTGCAAAAAAGTGAAGTGCTTTACACAGCATTGGGTGCATATGTAATAAGTGGTCAGTGAGCAGGCTGGGTAGCTTCCCCAGTTGACTATTGTTTCCACAGGTGGGACATGTGTGCATGTGTGTGTGTGTATGTGTGTGTGTGTATGTGTGTGTGTGCATGTGCATATATGTGTGTTTGTGTAAACGAATCTGTGCATGTATGTGTATGAGTGCTTGCCGGGTCTTTAATCTTCAGCGTTTTCAGCTGCTGGTCCATGCCTGGTCATATTATTGGTACTCAGATTATGATGGATGTTTAAATAAATTAAAAACAAGGCCTGAGACCAAGTGAAGAGGCAGTTAAAATGTCACCTCAAAGCTTCCTGAGGGCTCTTGAAAGGCGGTCTGAGTTATTTTGTATTCTGCATTTGTGCTAAGAAGTGCTGTCTGACAGAGCATCTGGGAAGAAAACCAAGAGAAAATATAGCCATCTTGATCCTACCTGCTTGAGAGCTGTAAGCCACAGCTTTCAGAGAGATGTTCCAGTGAGAGAGAGGGGCTAGCTTGAAAGAATTAGACTACAAACAGGGAAGTTTCATTGTCTGCAAAGTGGGGAGACTCCAGGTTTTGTGGGGCTGTGAGATAATAATCTGACATCACCTATGGAAGGCTCTCAGTTGTTGTCTGGTCAGTTGGACAGACCCTCAGCCTTGACCATCCTCACTTTGCACATCTGCAGCATGGAACCCACAAGGCATCCAACGGGGTTGCTGTAACTCTCAGATGAGGCGATGGATGTACCCGATTGCTTTAGATTCACTGTCACATGCCACAAGAGGGCTGGCGTATTTATTAATTTATAATGTATGAACTTGTAATATCTTACTGAATAGCAAGCATGGTCCTTACACCTCTAGTGCATTATGTAATCGCCATGGCCAACTGAACAATTCTCACATCAAGTTTGTCTACGTTACTTAGGTGGCCACTGAGAGAGCTCGGGCCCCCAGACAGTTAAACCACGCTGGGGCCACCTGGTACTTGAAGCACCTTAAGGGCCTTCATAAAACTGCTGGGTGACCACAAAACTAACCACCAGTTCCTCTGGAGCCCAGCCCAGCAGTGTGCACCCGAACCGCGGGAGAAAAAGGTGATGCAGCACTTTGTCACTCCCTGTCTCGAGCAGGCAGGCAGGCCAGGGGCAGCCAGCCCAGTTATCAGTTTCTCACAGAAACCTGCTCCGGTCAGCCTGCCTGGAAAGTCCCACGGGGTGAGGACGCTGGTGCCCTGCCTCCTCTGTCTATGCCTGGGCTGTTCCCTCAGGGGCAGCAGATCTTGAATTCTTAGCATTGTCAAGAGTTCCAGTGACTTTGGGTTCGAAGGGTATGGTCTTTCAGATAAGACTGGCTTTTCCTGGGTATCCTTAGGAAGCTGGAGGGGATGCTGGGACAAATCATATGTTGGAAAATGCATCTCATAATGGGAACATCTCAGCAGTGTCTTGACCACTGTAGAGTTCAGACATTTGGGGACAGAGCCTGAGGGTATATTGCTTTCCTCCCTAAATCTTAGGCCACTCTAACTCTGACTACACTACCCTGCAACCTTCCTGACACACACATACACACACACACACACACTCTCTCTCTCTCTCTTTCTCTCTCAATCATCCTGTCAATTCCTCCTTGGAAAACCAGCAAGGTCTGATTGCTTAGTTAATCAAACCCCCTTTTGATCAAGGTAATGAAAACATTACCTTGGAAGCCAGTCCCCAGGTTTGAATCCCAGGGTCACCAAATACTAACCACGTGGTCTGGGCAGCTCATCTGTCCTCCTTACTCTGTCCATTCTGTCTCAGTAGGTCTAGGGATGGGGTCTGGGAATCTGTGTTAAGGCAAACCAACAAATCAACTACCCCAGGGGTTTGCGCCAGCAGTGGTTCACGGGCTACTCTGAGAAACCCTGCACTGATGGAGGATGGGGGGCCCAGGGATTAAGTTCTGAGGGTTAGTGACCCCTGGAAATGGTAAGAAAGATAGTATTACTTGTGTGTTTCCATGTGGGAAGAGACAAAGTGTCATTGAGTCTCAAAGGGCCCTTTGGCCCAAAACAACTTAGAACCAGAAGGTAGAAAAGAGAGAAGAGCTGGCAATGACTCCAAGGGTTAGACCCTATCCTCCTAGAAGAACATGGCACCCCCACCCTATTGGTGTGGCAGATAATAGCGAGACAGTAGTTCTGTTTAAATATGTGAAGATCCAGAACTGTGGGTGGATGGCAAGTTATTTAAATGGCAAGGTCCCAGGAAACACAGGGAAGACCAACTAGCCCTTCAAGGCTTCCCGTGCACAGCTTCCTGACACTGCAGGCTCTGGAAGTAGCCCCATGGAGAAGAGGACTGGGAATGATTGCAGAAAGGCCAGGCAGTGAAGGTGGAAAGAAATCGAGGCTTTGCAGATGAGGTAGGACTTAAGGTGCACTTGGAATGATGGCAATGTGCTAATTTTCCAACATAGCTTAGGCACGTAGAAAGAAAAAAAAAAAAGAAGAAGATTCTGAGTTTCTACAGAGTTTTCAAAATCCCCCAGTTCATGGACCCTTGCTGGTACTTTGGTGGTGGAATGAAACAGGTCTCCAAACTCTTCACACAGGATCCTTTGTATCAACACCACCCAGAACACATTGCTTGTCTTTTCCTTGAAGACGTGTTCCATTTGGGGAATTTTTTTTTTTTTTTCATGACATCACAATCTCCAAGCCAAAGACTGTAGTCCCAAGAATCTGGTGTTTGTCTTTCAGGGTAGAAAGCTCAGAGAGTGTCATCTTGGCCCACTATTCAGCAGACAGAACAAAGAAGAAGAGAGATCCAGCAGACTCCCTAAAATTACTGTAGTAGCTCAAACACAAACTTTACCTAAACACTGATTGTGTTAGTCCGGTCATACCATTAATCTTCTGCCAGCTGCATTTAGGAGGTGAAAGGCTGCTCTTTGATACTCAGTGTGTCCCTCCGTATGCTGCTGAATGGACAAAGGAGAAGATATCAGAAAGAAACAATCACCCAGTCACGGTGGCTCGCGCCTGTAATCCCTGCAATTCGGGTCACCGAAGCAGGCGGATCACCTGAGGTCAGGAGTTCGAGACTAGCCTGGACAATACGGTGAAACCCCATCTCTAATAAAAATACGAAAATTAGCTGGGCGTGGTGGCAGGCGCCTGTAATCCCAGCTACTCAGGAGGCTGACTGAGGCAGGAGAATCGCTGGAAGGTGGAGAATGCAGTAAGTGGAGATCGCACCACTGCACTCCATCCTGGGTTAAAGTGCGAAACTCTGTCTCAAAAAAAAAAAGAAAAAAATTAGCCAGGCGTGGTGGCGAATTCCTATAGTCCCAGCTATTTGGGAGGCTGAGGCAGGAGAATCACTTGAACATGGGAGGCGGAGGTTGCAGTGCGCCGAGATCGCGCCACTGCACTCCAGCCTGGGTGACAGAGCAACACTGTCTCAAAAAAAAAAAAAAAAAAAAAAAAAAAAAAAAAAAGAAAGAAAACAGAGTCATTCCAATCCCATGCAGATTTACTGAGTACTTACTATATGGTGCACCTGATGCAGGATCTAAAGAAAGAAGGTCTTAGAACCAAAGCCTCACTTAAGATATTTCTGGCCTTATGACTGTTTGATGCAAGACTCAAAAGTTGTTAAGACTGTCCTGGCACCATTTTGTTCAGCCTGTAGGACCTATCACTAGGTCCTGAAACTCCCAAAACCTCAGTGTCCCATCTTTAAGACAAGGAATAGCCAAATTCTCCTCTCCATTCACGTTCTCTCAACAGGAAGCCGAGACAAAAGCGGAGTCAGACTTTTGAAACTGAAATTCCTGGGGTGGGAGGTGGGCTTCACACCCTGGGCTTCCAGCACCACCCACAGGCATTTCAGAAGCTCACTTCTTATTTCAGCATCTGACAAATAAAAAGAAAAGACCAAAAAAAAAAAAAAAAAAGAGAGAGATACTCTATTCAGTGTCAACAGTTTCTTCCTTTTTGCATCTAGATGTGAAGGTCACCAACCACTCCTTAAAAAGATACAAGCTTTGCAATATGAATCCATGACCCCATATTTGAAACCTTGAGGCCATGTGCCCTTTGGCATTCAGTATGTTTCAGATTTAGAACGGTAATATGTTGCATGCACTCAGTATTATTTAACACCCCCAGTGGAGCCTGGGGCAGTGCCCTGCAATCAAGCCCATTAATATTTCTGCAGAAAAACGTATGAATATGCACACCAAGTAGGATAAATAAAGACTATCAACAGCCCAGTATCAGTCCAGGTCAACTTTTGCTGCCTAATGAGTTCAGATCAGGCCAGTTGTTGCAGTCAAATACGTCATAAAATGTAAGCTTTCAGAGCGTTTGGGCTTCCAGAATTGTAGGTAAGGGATTGCGGACCTGTAATAGCAAGAAGCATTGAGTGAGAGTTTATCATGTGCCAGCCAGTGTGCTAAGTGTGCCCAGCCACATGGGCAGGTGTTCCTATTACCCCCATGTTGTAGCAAAGAAACAGAGTCTGAGTGAGGGTAATGTGGGTGATCGTGAGCAAGGGGAGGTCTCTCTGCCTCATTCCAAGGCTCCATTCTGAATGAAGGCATCAGAATAAAGTCCTATGCCTGTCAGCTGAGAGTGATAGGAATGATTTGAAAATGTAAGTGGCTTGCGTGGGCCAAAAAAGCGGCTCATTCCGACATTCCTAATTTTACCGGTACCTCCTCCCAGCCAGGAAGAGAGGATAATATTAACATAAGGGGAATCAGAGAACAAGTAGAACATAGACATGCCAGTTTCTCCCCTTGGGTGTCGAGGAATCAGGAGTCCTGTCTAACCAGACTGGAATTTTCAGCCTCAAGGACAACAGAGACTCCTCACCTCTCCTCCTTCCCAAAGCATGAGCCTCATGACTGATTGCCTTGTCTCCAGATTGGCTCTTTCTAACATCCCTCACACCATGGTTAGATTTATCTTCCTAAAATGTTTCTCTGAACATATTATTTCTCTGCTGACAATACTCCAGGGCTTCCTGCTGTCTACAGAAGTTCACATGTTTTGACTTGGCCTCCAAAGGACGCACTGGATACCTCCTCAGATAAACTAAATCATGTGATGTCACTGCATAGCCCCCCATTTTCCCATACCATGTTCTATTGCTACCACCATCTCTCCACCTTTGCCGTCTTTGCTTTGTGTTTTAAGCAACAGTTTCTTCAGCTCCAAGATCACCTCCTCAAAGAAGTCTTGTCTGTGGCCCACCAAATGGAAGCAGATCTGTGTATTCTCAGCTCATGTTGCCTTTGCTTCTCTTCTGACAGCTTTCAAATGCCTCTTCAGTTCAATTATTCTTTCAGGTCCCCTGTGTTTAATATGGCAAATGGGACCCCATTTTATCAATCAAATTATTACTATCTTATCAGTTAATCTGTATAATTTTATACTGTTATGTTGAATAAATGAAACCCAGTAGGTTGCAAATGTAAATCCAGATTAGCTTAGCTTCAGAACAAGTAGGTTACATATTCAGTTCCCTACTTGCATAGGTTTGCAACCTGGGAGGTTCTCAGATAACAGCCCAAGTGTTAGGGTATTGCTTGTCAAATATGTTCCTTGCTCTATGATAACAAAAAAATCTAACTTCAAAAGATTCCTTATAATCAACTATTTATCTACCCATTCTTATCTATGTGAATAGATAATGTTATCCCCTTCATTTATTCTCTAAAAAACTCACAAAGATTATAAACCAAAGAGGAAACAAGTCATTTCTTTTAGCTCTATACTACTTCAAATGTCACAGCTCCTCCCTGTCCAGCTTCTTAGAGCAATTACATGCACCATCAGGATCCTTGGTGGTTTTGTAGACTTTCTTGGTCTTTAGTTGACAGTTCAAGGCTTTGGAGAGGTATAAAGGATGCTTGCAAAGATGGCAACTAAAGGCCTGGGTAATCCTTCAATGAAGGGATCCCTTGTTTTCTGCATTCACCTGTGTTTGGCTTAGTCAGTTGTGGTATGTCTATAAGCAGATTTCCAAGCCTCTTTTGCTGAATTCTGAATGGTAGATAAAAGATTTCCCAGTGATTTGATCTTAATGGTGTTTTGGGGAGTCGAGGGGTTGAAATCTTTATGGGAGAGGTGAATTTTCATGGAGAGATCAGATTTCTGTGATTCTTCAGATAGGCAAGAGACTGCAGTGCTGAATTGAATCTCAGAATAGGGCTCTTCTTTTTCTCTTGCTCAGTGAGTCTTCCAGCATTTATGTTAGCTTCACATCCTAAGGCAGCCATGTAACTGGAAGTCCTTTTAATTATTCCCAGTGATTCTTATAGACATATCTTTCTTTATCAGTTTCCCAGACTCAGTCCTGGTCATCCCTGACCTCAAGGCTCTCCTAGTCTAGAAGAAGAGGTGAACACTGGCCCATTACATCTGACTTAGGCCCTTCCTCTTTCCCCAGCCCTTTGAGATGCTGGAGATGACTTGCCTCCTGACCCGGCTCACATGTCATCCTTGAGAGTGTGGGCAGCTCCAACATGACTTTCCTTCTGGAGTTTGGGCCACCAGGAGTGGGCGTACTTCTGCCTGTCACTAAGCAGACATGACATGAGTGGGTACAACTGACATGTTTTTTTTTTTTTTTCCTTTTGGATGTGTGGGTGCCTGCAAAATTTTCTTGTCTTCCTTCCTTTCAGAAGTGCAGCAGGGAGAATACCAATCAGGAGTCAGTGGTTCCATCCACAGCCATTCAACCGGCCACCCTGACTGAGTTCCTCAAATCATAGACATCTATGATGCTGTGGGATTGAGATCTGACAGTATGCGGCTTCCTCACTCTCCCATGTTGGAGGATGCTCAGAGTGCTGCCAGAACAGGACACAGAGATTGCACAGATCTTTCTACTAATAGAACACCAATGCTGTGGAAGGCTAATACTAGCACATACCATCATAATAGTAGGGCTTTCTGTTCCTGTATACAAATGTTTTAGCTTACATTTCGCTTCTTTCACTTTCTTCATGGAAAGCTCGCAGCCTCATCTTCCCAATGTAGTTAATATTCTCTTTACACTTCCTGCGATGGCTCCCATCCCATTCCATGCGTTCCCTTCCACTGCATGCCTTATGTATGTCGGTCTATGTTCAATGTCTGCATTTGCCATTAGACTATAAGCTTCACTAGGAGGAAAAGTGAGTAAGTGGGTCTTGTTCATCATTGTCCTCTCAGTGTCCAGTATGGTTCCTTGCATAGAGTAGGTATTTAATAAATATATGTACAATTGAAATAGGATTCAGTATTAAGTTTAATGACCCCAAAGGCTTCTAAGTGATGCAAGGGAGATCTTATTATTCTAATTTAAAGATGAGGAAACAGGTTCAGGGTGGGTGACTGGGATTAAGCCAAAGCTCTAGAGCCTATTTTCTAACTCATATCGATATTTTTGGGAAAACAAATATGAAATTTTGGTCAAGACCAGAGAAATGTTTAGTATTCATTGTCTGTAGAATGAACATAAAATGGTCTTTAACACTTATATCAGGCAACCAATTTAGGAAGCTATAAGTCATGGTTCACCTATGTACTTTGGAAAGAGCCTTGTGTACATAGACAGTCAACAAGAATGGGTGAATGTACCTCAGTTTCCTTTCTGTACAGTAGGGGCAAATATATTTGCTATACCTAGTTTATTGTGTTGGTCTCAGGAGTGAATACAATATTAACGGCACAAAATTTGGGGAGACTACCTCTGTCTTAGGTGATGCGCATTTACCTAAATGCCATCCCCATTCCATTTTGAAAGCCTGTCTCTGTGTCATAGTATAGGGGTGTGCCCATCTATGCTCCCTTCCCAGCCATGATGTTCTCTAGTTTCCAGAATGCTGGGTCTCTAAGAATTTTATTTTAAAATCTTCATCTTGACCTGGTCCTAGACTCTATCCTTTTATGTTTATGGGCCAGGGTGTGGGGAAGGTGCACTGGATTTGTCTTTGGGATTATCTTGCCAATCCGTTTGCCAAGAAAAATAGTTGTCCCTCAGAAAGGGGAGAAATTTAGATAACACTTGTCTTCCTAATGCCAATGTTTATTGGTATCAACTAGCTCTATACACACATTGGTATGCTACCTTCAGATCCCAACATTTCTGAGGCGATGGATATAATTCTACAATCTTGGAAGTTTCCTTTTTTAAAAAAAATGTGGAGGCTTTTCAGCAAAATCTAATTCTGCCTAACTATGTCTTTTAGCTTGCTTCACACATTTAAAAATTTAGAAAAGTGTGTCCCACGCCTAGCGAAATTTGCCCCAAAGGTAACAGAGATGACCCTATCTTGATGATTGATTGAGGCTGGGGTGAAAGATCTATACTGATCAATTGTAGAGGAAAGACTTACCTCTAGAATGTTCAATATTCTCAATGGGGGTTTCAGTTCTAGAATTTTATTCTGTATCATGTAATGCCAAGATTAATCATAAAAACAAATATTTATTTTCACAAACATCTCTTAAATATGTACAGTTGACTCTCCCATTTATGTAAAAATTGGAAGCTCAGCTGGGATTTCTGCTGGATCCAGGGGTCAGACTAAGATTAATACCACACTACTAATGGCAACTGTCACTGCCATTTTTCTAAGTCCTGTTTTGTTCAGAATCTTGAATTACTAGAATCACTGTAACCTCTCCCCAACTCAACCTCTTACGCAAGAGCTCTTTTGAGCAGGCTTTTATAGCTTCATCTTATCCACTGTTTGGTTATTGGAATCGGGTAGTTGTTTTCCAGCTTCTATTTGAGAAAAGAAATCTTCCTATCTTTTGCACCTGGGATTGTGTGACTTATTTAAGAGCAAGTTATTTGATGAAGTGCACAGTTCACTAGACCTCCTAATACCCTAGAGAGATAATTCAAAAGCTGCATCCAGATGGGATGATGTGGACACTTCTTACATAAGACCACGGGAGATAAGAGCTTTATCAATGGGCTTTATCATTCATTGATCGAAAGTCTTCTGGCAAACTTCCCTATCATCCTGTAATGACATAGGGCCATCTCAGAGACTTCAGACAAGGCCCATCTGAGAATCCATGGTGGACAGGTATCTGGAAACCAGGCAACATACGCCTTGTGCATCTGATTCTTTCTTCATACTTTGAATCACTTATGCACACATCAAATAATTGAGCATCTACTATGCTCTAGGAGGCATTGTTTAGGTACTGAAAATGCAGAGGTAAATAAAATATTATTTCTGCTTCAAAATAACCTCGGAGGTAGTCAAACATGGGTATAATTAACCAGAAGGAGACACATTGACTTATTTTCTTATCAATTTTCTCTTCACTTCATGCATGTTTTAGACTCAAATTCTTTCTACTCCTCACTGATACTGATGGCAATTTCGGCAGAAAAAATGAGAGCAAGAGCAGTAAGTAAGAGGAGCACTAAACCAGAAAGTATCAGGAGGCAGGAGTGTCTGTCCTACCTCTGTCCTGACAGGACATGAGTGTGGCCATAAGCCAGTCAAGTCATGGCTGTAAGTTTCATTTCCTTAGCTGTAAGATGGGCTACTGGTAACCACTCCTGTTACTGAGTCAAAGGGGATATTTATATGTGAGAAAGCTTTGAAAAGTCTCCAATGTAATGCAAATATGGGCAATTATATTAAGCAACTTCATATAGTCACATGCAACTAACTTTACTGAAGCAAACTGAAAAGGCATGAAGACACAAGAAGCCAGTGGCCATTGAATCTTCTGCTAATCTTGTGAAACACAAAAAAATTCTAAGAAAACGCACAAACCTACAACATTTTGCAGAAAAAATAAAGTAAGGGGGTTCACAGACTTCCTGGTAGCCCATTTATGGAACACTAAAGGGCTCGTGGTCCCCAGTTGGAAGCTATCATGTCGAAGGCAGTATCTTCGGATCTCAGTAGGCAGGACTAACCTAACCTAAAGAAGAAAACCTCCCACCCACCTAGAAATTACCGAGCACCTAGAGTCGAGCCCCTTCTCCATCCTCACTGCTGAGTGTATCATGTGTATTTACACCTTACCGTTTCTTCTAGTGAAACAAAAGAACACCATCTGCCCAACCACATTCCGCTTCCAGGAAACTGAAATGAGAGCGGATGTTGTCTTTCACTGCTTGTTTTCATTTTTTCTTTATCCTTTTATGTGTGCCTCTATTTTTGTTATCTCACTCTTAAAAGAAAAGATATACTTGGAGCAATTTTACCTCACATTTCTCCCTGAATTTTCCTAAGCTTGGACATACTTAGGTGCCAGATGCCTGCTGCACAGGAGAAGTGGTGAGTACTCCTGTGGCCATTTACCAAAATAAGCTTTGAACCACCCAGTAAACACTCCCTTACACCCCTCCATAGCAAGGGCCATATCTTAGTCCCCTTATGTCTCCATTCCATCAGTTCTTAGCAAGTAGGGGTTGAGAATTTGAGACCAGGAACGGGTCAGGAAACACTGTGGGTGAGAGGCCACAGGAGACAGTTCAACAGAACAAGGGTGCCAGGGTGTGGCCTTCAAGAGGGCCTTCCTGTGAAAAGCTTATTGACAGAGGTTCTTATGACAGAGTCCCTGAGAAGAAATATCCATAACAGGGCAAATAAGTCCCCCAAGGCCAGAAGGACTTGGGATTCTGCCCAGGTTGGAAGCTCAGTCCTACCCAGAAGAACAAGAGCAAGAGATTAATTCGTGAGCAGCAGGTTTAGGAATCAAAGTAGACAGGCAGTATTACCAGAGTGCATCAGAGAATCACCTATGAAAGACGGAAGCCACAGAACATGGATAGAACTTTGTCACTGTCCTCCGTTTGTCTATGCAATGCTTTAGCCCATGAACTTCTTGGTGGATAACCGCTTAAATGAGTCTACTGACTTATTTTCAAGGGACGACGAGCAGGAAAAAGCTGGCAGACTGTGTCTATGAAGAGAAAAATGTTCTCTTTCCATTGAGACCCAAGGTTGAGAATTAAATTAAATAGACAGCAGAAGAAGAAAAGCCCAGTTCTATAATGGTGAAAGAGCAAGGCATGTGAACCCACCAATATTGGGTCTCAAAGAGATAATATCAAAAAGAAGGCCAAGGGTTGCAAATAAAGAAAAATTTAGTCTTCTGAAAAGTCCACAGCAATGTATCTTTTTTCCCTCCAAGATGAGCAAGAATTTAATCATTCAACAGTGGCCTGGTTCTTGAGAAACACTGCCAAAAATTAACAATTAAATGGATCTGGGGACTGGGTCTTGCTCTTCAAATTAACTTACCTTTTAAATAACCATTTATACCTCACAACATATGAGCCTATTTTTACCATAGATGGAAACTTCCTACTGCTGGGTGTTGGGGTTACATTGATGAAGAAGACAAATTTCCTGATTTTAGGATGCTCAGAGTCTCTGACAAGCTTCCAGGCTCGTGTGCTGGACTTCCCAACATCACAGCAGATAAAGGCTGACTTTTTTGTGCATGAGACTGTTTTTGTCCCAAGAAAACCCCTTTAAATATTCAATACATTCTTTTCTTTATTGTTGGGGAAACCAAAGCAAAAGGCTGATAACTCAAGAATAGAGAAGTTCAGCTTTGATAGACTCTTATTTTCTCTCTTGTTCACTGAACATATCTAGGTGAAACAAACAAACAAATAAATCAATCAGGGGCTAGATTGTATTAGCCAGTGTCTTTCTGGGAGAAAAAGAGGGTGCTGACCTATTTTCTGGTGTTTATGTAGCTATTAATAACAACTGCTTGGTTTTGCTAGGATTTGACTTCAAGGCAAATTAGAAAAAAAGACATTTTTGAAGGAAGAGAACACTTTTTGTGGTAAGAGAGGTGATAAAATAAAGATTCATCTAATGTAGGGTAGCAAATAATTGACCTCCAATTCCTTTCAAATAACAATGATAGTAACATGTTTTCTCTGTGTTCAGAACTCTCCCTTCTGAGCAATTCCCAGACATTAACTCATTTAATCCACACAGCACGCCTGGGCTCCAGCCATGTCTCCACCCCACAGTGGACTCCTGGGTTGGCGTGTCCACCAAGAAATCCGGGATCCTCAGCTGTCCAGGGATGTTGGACTTCCCAAGAGGATCTCCCCACAGAGATCTTTATGTCCTCCTAGTTATTTTCATCAAAGTTATATGAAAATCCACCCAAGGTGGAGGAGGGGAAGAACAAGGGCAGGAAACAGGTCTGGTTTTGTGACTATATGTGATCTTAGCCCTAGTTTGCCTTCTTATGAAACAGGTAGGGAAAGTCACAGAATTGCAGAGCATGCTCACGGGTGTTGCAGGTTTGCAGGAAAGGATCCCAGAAGAAATCTCCCCAGGAGCCATGTAGCATCGTTTCCTGGTGGCAGGTGGGTGTGCCATTTGCCACAGACGAAAGTGTTTTGATTGTAAGGAAAGAACCCTTGAAAATATTTTGAATTAACTTTTTTCTGGGTAACTGTGCTTCCCTAGCCCAAGTGGAGAGGTGAAAAAAGGCAGAAGTCTTAGTTCCATAGCCTCACTCATCACATCATTCAATATCTGTCTGTCCTCAAGGAGAGATTATTGGAAATTCTTTCATAGCTCATGCTCCACTCTTTTGCATTCATATCACACAAAACAGAACTTTTCAAAGAGCTCATCTCTAGGTCAGTTGTTCACTCCTCCCTTTAAACACCATGATATACAAGAAAGCCAATGTTGTTTGAGAAATGAACGCCTAGCTCAAGAAATGCGCTCTTGATAGCAAAGCTCTCTTTTATCGGACTATAATTAATGAAACTTCTTTCTGTCTTATGGAGTTACCTTGTTAGTTCCCATAAAACTCCATTAAGTAAAGACATATCATTTTTTGTAGCACCAAGACAGGATTTCACCAATTGGAGGCTGGTTCTTCATTTTATGACTTGATTTTTTTTAGTAGCACTGTATGTATCCTCTCATTGGGTCTAAGCATTTTTTTTCTGGAATACTAAAGTGTATTTAAATATAAGAGAATAAGTCTCTGAACAAGAGGCTTTTTAATAGTTCAAGTTTTATATATGAAATGGTCCCAACTTTAATCCATCATTTTTATTCTAAGGAAATGTGTCTGGCAAGGACACTAGCGTTTCTGGACCTAGCTAGAGGGAAGAGATACTCTAAGACACTCTAGAACTATCTTTTTTCTCCTTTCTAGAGAGCCTTGATAAATAGTTTATATAAAATATTTTTATATTCATTGAAACAGCCAACACCCTGTGTGACCACATTAGATAAAAATGCAGAAATGCCCAGGAGAAAACCTCCAAGCATGTGATAATATGACAAACGCCAATGACAAGTCAGGACACATTTCAAAACCTGCTCAATCCTTCTAAAGTCCATCTGAAACCTCAGTTTGGTTTTCGCTCTCATATATATGTATATATACATACATGCACACGCACACATACACGCACACACATACGCTCATGCCCACTCCTTTTCTAGTAGCACAAGGGTTTGTGAACGTCAAGAATTAAAGACAAAGTGACATTTCATGCAACAGAAGGGAAGTCCACTAGCTTATGTAATAAAGGGGGAAAAAGGTCCTTAAATTGCACTAATATACTGATTTTGCTAACCTGATTTGAATTAAAGCAAATAATGAAAATTGTGTTCAGCTCCTTCTATCAGAGGCAAACCAAAATTGGCTGTAAACTGTTTTGAATGATGCATTTCAACCCTCAGCAGAGGGTGTCTTATGATGCAGTCAGTCAGCCTCCTAAATGGGGCTCTGAGCTGCGTTTTTCCCTCCACTTCTTGTCCGATCTGTGAGACAGGAATAGCCCCTATAATCCAGTATGCCAGGGTCTCTTTGGGAACAAAACTACCAAGATTCAAATTCCGACTCTGCCACCCTCTCACTGTGAACTCTTGGGTATGTTTCGGAGCCCCTGAGCATCTCAGCATCCTCATGAGATATGTAGGACATGATGCAAAAAGCTTGCTGTATAGGTGGCCTTCCATAAATGTGAGCTATTATCATCTTCTAGTTTTTATTTTCCTGGGGGGATCATAATATCAAAATATAAGTTACCTGATTCAGGTATATGTGATTTGATTAAAATATATGCTATCTCATCAAAACGAGCTCAAATGCCACCTCCTCCAGCAAGGTGTCCCAGATGCGTGGTGAGGGGAAATCTACTCTACCATCTTTGCTGATAACAGTGGTACCATTTGCACCTCTCTTGTAGCTCTCATCCCACCTGCCTTCTTGAGTCCCGGGAGTGTTGCCAGGCTCTCGGGGCACTCCTGACAGCGTGGGCTACACCTGCTCACCTGTGCATCCCCCCAGAGTCCCAGCACAGTGCTGGGCACAGAGGTTCCACTCATGTGCATGTGTCAACTTGAGAGCCAGGCACAAGCAAAGCCAGCCCTGGGTGCGATGAACAGTCGGCTAATGTCCCATGATACAGGCAAACCGGTATGTTTCTTCAGCCCGTTGAAATGTCTGCTTGTTTTCAGAACTGATTTCCTGCTGGGGGTAAAGTTGTTGAAGGCAGAGTCCACGGTTGAGGCCGGGAAGAGAATTCTTCTTTTGGAGCCTGGGCCTTCTGTGGTTTTTTCTAATGGATGGTCATTTAATCTGCCATAGGCATCAACATTACAACCACCACAGACCTCGTGTTTTCTTTCAGTTAGAGTTATAAAGAAAAAAAAAAGAAAACAGAAAATAAATTGTCACCTGCCATGAATATCATAAAAAAATATTGGTGGAGGGTGGCGGGAGAATTCTCAAATAACAACCCCAAAAAGAAATTTCAGCTTCTAGTATGAACATAATTTAAATTTTCATGAACAAATCATCTGGTTCTCACAAAGGCAGCAGCGATGAAAAAAAGTAATAAACCACGGGGGGGTTGGGGGAGAATCTGTGACCCAACAGGGTCCCCCAAAGGACCCCTCTGACCAGGCTTTGGTGCATGCTCCTTGTCTCAGAGAGCACCTCCTGCACTGGGCTAATTATCTTTTAAAATTCATATCTGAAGCCATGGGCTGGCTCATGGGATTAAGCACAGTATGCTTTGCAAATTGAAAATCAGATAGCTGTTAGGAATATACACTTGCCTCTATGATTACCGCGGCAAACAAAGGCAAAACATTAATTTACATCTATTATAATAGAGAAACAAAGCCGGAGATATTCCTCATATCGCAGGCAAGAGATGAATTTGCAAAGGTGATGTTCCCAGAAGATGAGGCAAGTGATGGGCTACAGAGGTAGGTGTGGGGCTTTAGGGATAGCATTGAGAGACCATTGAGTCCTTCGGAGGTCATTATGTCCCCTGCACTCACCTTTTAGACAAGGAAACAGGTTTAGACAGAGAAAAGACAGGGTCATTTCTACCCAGCTGGCTAGGGGCAGAAAGAACTTGATCTCTCTGAAATCCACACTTGATTTTCTAACCAGAGGTAGCCATTGGATTGTGGTCTTTAATCAGAAGGCTGTTAGGATCACACTGAAACTCCTAAGATAATGTATTTTACCCTACCAAGGCTTTCTTCGGTGCTTCGCATGTTTGAGCCATTGCATCTGCTGTGCTGGGTACTATTATTATTTTTCCTTTTTCTCAGATGAAGATATTGACATGCCTCAGGTTAAGGCACTTCCCCACATCCAGTCAGTCAGAAGACAACAGTGCCTAGACTGTCCCTCAGACACTTGACCCCAAAGCAGCTGGTGCCACGGTTCCTGGAAGGCCATTCCCAGCTTCTCATTCTAGATGCTCCTTGATGGGTCAAATCACCTGACAAAGAGCATTTACAAATCTAACAGGAATAATTTACCTACCCCTCCCCTGAGTCTACCATCTCCCTCTTCACAAATATCCCATGTGGCATGAGGCATTACTGCTGTGTGTTGAAGAGTCCTAGGCACCACTGAGCTGTGAGCCCCCGAGGGCAAAGACCACCTCTCTCTACCAGAGCCGCCATGTCTGCCCTCTGTCAGGACTTAGGGCGTGGCTCCGGAAGTGAGACTCTGCCCGCTTCATGGAGACTTCATCCTGCTGCATCTTGGCAGTTCTCCTGTTGCTCATCATCCAGACCTTTCATCCTCTCATCAGTACACATACATGGTGCCACATTCTACCCATGTCGAATGCCAGCTTCTCAAACACAACGTGTCCACAAGACAACACCAAGTGACTCTCACAGAAAACATGATCTTAACAGAGTCTTACTGGATATTGGTGAGATGCTAGTGGCTGGTTTGAGGCGGGCCTTACAGTATGGTTCTCTGATTAGGAATAAAACTGGGTCCAGAGATAATCGTTTAGGATTGGTGGTGGGTGTAGCAAGGTGAAGATTTTGAGGTGAAAGTTTTCAAAGAGTCGTGGGGTGTAAACTCGAAGTTTACCACTACTTATTGAAGAGTTAGAATAGCTTGTTGTTCTTTTACATGGATTTTCTTGGAAGTTCGTAGAATAAATAATAAAGGTGTTTACAACATTTTTTCTTCCCAGGCAAGGATTTCCTGGAATTGTGGAACCACATTGATGTAGCCAGGAAACTGGGGCAAATGGGTCTGGTTCTCTAACATGTAATTTATGTCACCTCTTATTGAATGTCATGGCGGGCAATTTCTCTGGCGATTTCTATGCCACCCAAAGGACTTTGGTCTTAGGAGGGACAGAGCCTGAATTCTGGTCCCAACAGTGTTACTCTCTCATTGCAATACCTCGGTGAGTCACTGGCCCTCTCTGACCCTCAGTTTTCTCCTCTGTCCATTGAGTCTTACAGGCAAGACTACACTTCATTCCACCCCTTTATGACTAAGTTTATTTGCCTAAGGGGGAGGCTTGAGTGGTGACCTGACTTCCCAGCAGAGGCAGGAAAGAGGAGGAGTGGGGGTGGGGGGTGGCGGGGGCATCAGAACAGGAGGAGGTAGAGAGGCAGAAAAGGGCAGGTGTGGAAGGCTCTAGAACAGCAAGGTCACTTTCCTCAGGTCTGGGATTTTTAAGTGTTTTATCTGGTAGAAATGCATACAGCATTTACAAATTGGAAATAACTCTGTAAGCTCAGATAAGATTGTCGCAGTAATATTGTAGCCAGAAACAGCTCACCATGGCTTCCTTTCAATTAACCATTTAAATCACAGCCCATACAAACCCCAACCCCTGCTGCTATATAATAAAAAAAAGAAAGTTAGACTAGAGCTGAAGAGTTTTGATTCATGCTGCTGAATATGGAAGATGTGCAATCTTTCTCATGGAGCCTATAGTCTAATGTGACTCTTTGAAAGAACATTCCTTCGGCTGCTGGGAAAGATATCTTCCCCCCCGACCCTTTCCTCCTGAGCTGCATGGTGATTCATTATGGATAACCCCTCCTGATTAATTTTGTTTTGACTTTAACTTTGACATTAAAAAAAAAAGAAAGAAAAAAATATAAGAGGTAAAATTCTCCCCTCTAACATTCACTGTGCGACTATTTTTAGCCGGCTTTGGTGTTTGATGCAGAAAAGGGAAAAATCTAAATTTAGAAATAAATTAAATTGTTGATCGTCATCAAAAGTCCCAGCTGTCAGATTAGAAAGTCATTGTGTTAGACCATTTGTGATAAATAATAAATCAGTGATTTCCTTGAATCCCTTGTTTGAGTTCTTTTTCTCTGTCAACTGATGCTTCAGAAGATGCCTAGGCTGGTGAGGCACAGGCTGGCTGATCTTCACCAAAGCTCTTTCAAAGGTGCACATTTGCAGAGGAGTCAGTGTGTCCTGGCCCCCAGCAAAGGGACTGGCCAATTATCTGTGTACCTGGATTGACAGAGGGGGCCTGGCCCAGCTGCCCAACAAGGGGTACACAAGGCTGAGCTTGGATTCTGGTTCCAACTAGTGTGGGAACCCAGTGATGTTATTTCCAGGAGGCTCAGTTTCCAAGTCTATAAAATGGTTTGAACAACACGCATTATGCAGGGATGTTGTGTGGAAATTGTGAGCACAGTATGCAACATATGTAGGTGTCAGGATTTGGAAACAGTTATCATAATTATCATAATTATTACTAGTAGTGTAGACAGCTACAGTAACTCGATAGTGCAGACGCCAGAGGGAATCTGCAGGGAAGTCTGAAAGTGACTTTCAAGTGTGTTCTGTCCATTTTGGCTCAAAGTAAATGACTAAACGGTCTCCCTTATATACACTAAGCTGTGCAAATACGTGCGAGATCAAGATTCCACTCCCTTTCGTGCTACAAGGCACGGCTGTGTTCTAAATGACTCTCAAACATCATGCTCCTGGCTAAAACTCACAGTGGAGGACTGAAATCAAACCCTTTGAGGAAAAATTAAGTGATAGAAACTAAACTGAATGTGAACCTTGGCCAGCTAAAATTAGACGGAAATGTTGGTGAGCGTCTTCCTCAATGACCCTTCCAGGCCCCTGTGTCCTCACCCTTAGAGACGCGCCCTGCGTTAATTTCCTTTTTGAAGCCCTGTAGAGAGTACAGTGCCTGGACAAACGTTCAGGGAAGAGCACTTAGGGCACTGCATTGTTGGAAGAAATAAATGAAGGAAGAAGGAAAGAAAGAAAAGAGCAAGGGAGGGAGGAAGGAAAGAGGAAAGGAAAGGAGAGAGTAAGGAAAGGAAGGGCAGCAGAAGAAGAGGAGAGAGAGAGGAAAGAAGGAAGAAGGGAAATGTAATAAGTCTCTGTGGTATGAGCAATTTTACAGTATACAGCATTATTTTGCAGTTTCTAAATTATGAAGACCTGAGTGTAAACTACTCTGTACATAATATTATGCATATAGAAGGCAGCTGATAAATACCTTTGATTAATTTGGAGGAAATTTTACATTTACATTGGGATAATAGCATTTGTTACCATTACAAGCAAACTATTCTGTGTACATGTGTATACAGCAGTATGCAATTATTTTCCTTAGGCGATTCCAAAGGTTCCTTTAATTTAATAAAATTTTAATTTTATTAAATTAAAATTTAATAAATAGGCCAGGTGTGATGGCTCACACCTGTAATCCCAGCACTTTGGGAGGCTGAGGCAGGCAGATTACTTGAGGTCAGGAGTTTGAGACCAGTCTAGGCAATATGGCAAAACCCCGTCTCTACTAAAAAGATAAAAATTTGCCGGGCGTGGTGGTGGGTGCCTGTAATTCCAGCTACTCTGGAGCCCGAGGCAGGAGAATTGCTTGAACTCTGGAGGCAGAGGTTGCAGTGAGCTGAGATTGCACCACTGCATTCCAGCCTGAGCGACAGAGCAAGACTCTGTCTTAAAACAAAACAAAACAAACAAACAAACTAAATTAATAAGTGATAAAAGTAAGAGACACTGGGCTCTTTTTAAAAATTTTATTGCTTACATCGAAAGAGTATTACTTGATGATTCAGTATATGTATGCCTGTGAAATAATCACCACAATCAAGCAAATTAACACATCTATCACTTCCCATAGTTATGATTGGTGTGTGCATGTGTGTGTGGTTAGACAACGTGCAGGGGCCTGGAACATGGAGGACATTATACTAAGTGAAATAAGCGAGACCCAGAAAGACAAATATTGCATGACCTCATTTAAACATGGAATGTAAAATAAAGGTGTCAGTCTCTATCTGTGCTCTGCTCTGTCATCAAGTCATGTGCCTCCTTCACCATCATTGGTTCTGAGTTTCATAGAAGTCCATAAACATCCTAAGCTAGTGAAGAATGGGCCCTGGAGCTCACTGAGAACAGTGGCTTTGGCTGAATCCACTGGGGACCCTTCCATCAGATGCACCCACCTGAGAAACCTGGTATAAGGCTCAGCTCAGCAACCTCAGGTCTCTGGTCCAGGGAGGATCTCTGAGCCTTCCTTCTCTAGGCTGGGGTTGGTGGATTGAGTTCCTCATGGACAAGTACTTTCCGTAGTGGTTGACGTTCTTGTCTAGGGTCACTCGGCAAATTAGGGTCAAGACTTGGTTTAGAAAAAAATTGTTCAGAATCTGTGTTGGTAAGTGGGTGGACTCTTTTGATCAGGTTGCTTCCTTTTGATTATAAAATAAGAACTTTGGGCTAGATCTCTTTGGAATACGATCACTCAGTCATGATGTCTGGATACGCACGTTTATTTCTAGGGGACCTCATAGTACATGAATCTAGGCCAACTGGAATTGGGCTAAACAGAAGTCTAGATTTGGGGGAAAGTTGGTAACCCAGATTCATTTCGTTTTCTCAAGAGGAGCAGGTTGTGCAAATCAAGCTCCCCTGGGGGTGGCCCAGAGGCTATGTCTTCAAAGATGGGGGCTGGCAACAGTCCATACAGTGTCCCTGCTTGACTGGAGCTGATGCTCATGTCAGTCTGCAATGTCGGCACCTGCTCTGTCCAGGACCCATGGACATAGAGGGGCCTCTATCCATGTCTGACAAGTGGAGAAATGAGCCTTTGAGCTTGAAGACAGCATCAAGTCCATGCTTTGCTTCTTGGTGTTAGGGCCCACTGTGGGTATCACTTGCTTGGAACAAAAAGTTTTTCTGCTTTTGATCATAGAATCAGATGTTTTGCTATAGATATGGGATCAGCCCAGAATAGTCACGCTTATTCTCAGCTCACTAAAGTCCTTTCAATTAGCTATCCTCTCTTTACCTGACTAATGTCCGGAACTGCGGTCCCCTATATATATTTAGACAGATTTGTATCAACATTGCATTGTTACACTTCACTTCCTCCTTTTTTTAATTATGTAAAAAAACTCACATTAAGCCGAATCTAATTACTGCAATGTATATTAGAAGCAGGGCAACATCAAAATTTTATTTAAATTAATCAGGTTTTGATTTAAGATATTAAATTCAAATTAATCATGTAAAAATGGAAATGATCCTTGACGTGCTTCCAGCTGTGACTTCAGTCTGTTTTCTCGTGAGTCACTTTCGGGATGTCTTGGGGGGAACATTACAAAAATTCACGCCGGTGCTATTTCAATTAGAGTTATTTAGCAGGACAGATGTAAAGAATATGGTATAATTAAGAAGGAGTTGACGACACGGCTACAGATTTTCAGGATTAAAAGGAAAAAAAATACATGAACTAGAGTGAAAATTGACTACTGGCCATGATGCCCAAGTTCAAGTGCAGGGAGGTTAAGCATTCATTAAAGACAGAAAGAAGATTTGCAGAACCACAGGACGTTTTCTCTGGAGCAATCTGCAGATCCCACTTTGGTTTCAACTTTGAAGTTTCATTAACAAGCCAGTACTAACTGATATTGCAAGTCTTATCATTCCTAAAATTATCTTTCCCTGTGGCAATCATAGCCTTTAACTAATTTGATTCCAGGGCCATCAGAAAGCTACGAGAGTTAAAATAGTACTTCAAGACCCATTTTAAATCCAATTGCATACACTGGCATATATAATACTGCATATAGATATCCAAATATTATTTATGCTCGTGAACATATATATTAGGTGTGACTATGTCAATAAATTCCTAAGATGATGCTACTTTTTCATATTTATATATGACAGATTACAAATTGTTTGAACACACCCCGACTCATTTTTAATAGCACTTAGGTGGAGTGAGTAATGGTCCTCTATTCATGGAGAACTAAGATTGGACTTAGAATGGTTATGTAATTTGCCCAAAGCCTCTTATCTAACTGGACACTAGAGACCAGAACCTGACCATTCTCCTGATCTTCACACAGCAATTTGTTACTGTGATCCGTATACTCCGTAGCAGTCTCACCTGTAGGTGAATCTGGTTTTCAAGTCTTTAGAAAGCCCCAAGAGTCAGAATACAACTTCAACGGCCTGTATGGGGCACACCTGGTCAGAACAAAAATCCTGGCAATGTGATCACTGTGCTGGGGCCCCTCGTCTGTTTCCAGTGTTTTGGCTGAACCCCAGAGAGGGACTGGGGCAGGGGCTTTCCTACCAGAGGATGTGACTCAGTCTGGGTTTCAGAGTCTCAAATAATCAATATTTCCATGCAAAGAGTGCATGTGTCCTTTCTTGCATCCCCTCTGACAAACACTATGCTCTGTCATCTGGTCTCTCTGTCCTGCTCTGACCCACCTGAGCCCCACAGACCAAGGCTGTACCCCTCCACCCCAAGGCAGCCCACTGAGGCTTGGGGGCAAGTAGAACCTTTTCTCCACTCATGTCTTCAGGTCCCTGGTACAGAGCCTTGACTCCTCCCATCCTACCTTTGACTTGACCCTTACCTCAGGCTGGATTCTGTTGTCTTCAGTTGTCCAGCTGCCACTAGAATGTGAGTTCCCCAAGGAAAGGAACCCAGCCTTGTTTCTCATAAATAAACCCAATTCAATAAAATGCAGAGACTGTAGTTTGTTGGTCTTTGGATGCTCCATAGGCAGCAGGGGACTCAACACCCAGTAGGTACATAGTAAATTGTTTAATGAGCAAAAGTGGAAGGAAGAGAAAGAATAAAATAATAAATTAGTGAATGAATGTTTCTATGGCTGAGTTTATCATGGATGCTCATTGTATATTGAAGGTGAAGGTGCCAGAGACTCTCCTCTCGCCCTTATGCCAACACACCTCAAGTGAAGATCCAGTCAGGGAAATGGTCCCACACCATGGACATCAACCTGACATGTGTCTAGATTGATTTGAGAGTTGTAGAAAGGAGATGATTCATTGACGGCTTCTGCTTCCCACTCATGTGATATCAGTGTATGTAATTCTTCTTTCAAAATCACGTTTCACTCTTTTTAGAAAATGAATCAGGTGGGAGGTTAAAATAATAACCCTTTTTTTTCTTGGTGGAAAATAGTCTTTGTCAATGAAATGCTATTGCTGATGGTTCACAAATCCATTCAACCAAAATTAAAGGCGTGTTTTAAATACTAGGAGAAAAATGGTATTTTTTCTCTGGCATCCTTTTGCTTGAATTTTTCAATCTCATTTTACACTTGTACACTAGTACCATGCAACACGGTGAGGGGAAAGGATTTGAATTTAGATCTCACTGCTCACAGGCTGTGGGCCTTGGATGAAATGCTTGACGTCTCTGAGCCTCAGTTTCCTTAGTGGTGAGTGATCAATTGTTTTGGGGCTCAGATTTCAACCTATCCTTCTGCTGTTTCTCACCTCCTCCTAGAAGCCAGAGTTTTCAGGATTGTCACTTGTGGTAGCTGTTCCTGACTTTGGAGGCTGGGACAGTTGCTCTGTCCCTATGCCACTCCATTTAAATAAGATCCTAACAGCTGGCTGGTGCTTACAGCTTCATTCTAACTCCCCCAGCTCTAGTAAAGCCTTGTGGAAGGCAGTTTGTTCTTTGTAGGTTTTCGTTAGAATCTCACCTTAGTAACTAACTTGAAATTTCTGTGATTTGTGGCCAACAATTTCTATTTTCTGATCCACATTTGGCTAATGACCTCTCTCTAGAAGAAAGATTGCAAAGATCAAATGGGAAAATATTAAGCTTCTCTGACCCTTTATTCCATCGTCTTGTGTACTCTTGGCTACTCTTTAAATACACCCAGCAGATTTCTGCTGCAGCGTCTTTGCTCTTTCTCTTTTCCTCTGTCTGGGAAGCTCTTCCCCAGTTAGCAACACACTTTCTGTGTCGCTTCGCTCAGGACACCTCAAAGCTCCCTTGTCAGTGATCATTCTCCCCTGCCCCCAGCATTTTCTATCCCATCATCTGCCTTTATTTTTCTTCAGAGCACTTATCACCTTCTGAAATGCCAGGTCTCATTTATGTCTCTATATAATCCCTTTCCCCAGCCCACCATTAGAGCAGAGTTCCTCTCTTGTTCACTATTGCATCCACAGCGCCTGGTAGGTGCTCCATAAATATCTGTCGAATAAATATTTCTGTTTGAAATATAATAGAACAGTCACCCAGAAAATGCCAGCTATCCTGTTCTCTATGAATCACCTTCTCTTTGGAGAGAACCATGGGCTCAATGGAAGAGTAGGGACAATCAGCCGCCACGTGACTTAAGCTTTACGCTCTGAGGGTAGAATGCCCTGGAGTATGCATGTGAGAAGAGACAGACACAGACACAGGGAGAAAGGCCTAGAGAGAGACTGACAGGGACCAAACCACAAGGTCGTAGACAGAGACATGTGGAAGGAGGCAGATTAGAGAGAGGCCCAATGCAGGAGAGAAACAGAGAGATCAGAGCAGAAACCAAAAAAAACAAAAAAAAAAAAAACAGAGGGGAGAAAGACTAGCCATCAGAGTGGAAACAGGGAGGCTGAGCCTGCGGGCACCAGGCTCAGTCCTTCCACCCGTTGTCAGTGCTTCATCCTTCCAGAGTCTGCCTCTCACATGCACACAGGGAGACACTTCTTGCATCAGCCCCTGGCCCTTTGGAAGCCAAGCTTCATCCTATTTACTCAGCTCTTATGGTCAGAGCTGAGCTCCTCTGTGAGTGGCAACGTCTCTGAGGGCTCTCCAGAGGCCTGGAAATCCTCTGTAGCACCAGGGCAGGGACAGCTAATTAATACTGAGAAGGTCTTGGTGGCTCCTGCTAATTGCCCTGACCTAGGCAGGTCTTCATGGGCTGTTACCTCCTCCCCAGCCCCAAGCTCCCAGGGGCCACGTCCTACTCCAAGCACAGGACAACAAACTTGAACGAGGTGAAAATTTTACAACATCTTTGTGCTTGACTCTGAAATTCATTACGAAGAACATCTGCAAATATGGACAACCTTAGAGTGTCTCAATGGCCAGTGCACGAATAACCCTTAAGTAGATAATCTCACAGAAACCTTGCAAGGAAGATGCTGCTGTTTTCCTCTTTGTAACTGGGCAACCTGAGGCTCTAATGAGTTCCAGTTTGGCCAAGGATGCCGTAGACCTTAGCTTCATAAACAAGAATTAGAGTTGAGGTTGATTGATCTCTCTGACCCCTATAATTGCCACTACCCAAGGGTGTCTACAGGACACACCTTTATTGTGGGACTACAGATTTGGTTTGCAGGCCCACAATCTGTTTTCAGAAACCTTTGAAACCACATGTAATTTAGAAATCAGAATTTGGTACATTTAAAATAATATATCTCATAATTACATATCATACAGCATCGTGCAGAGGAGTCTAGGACAGCACTTAGGGATAGAACACAGTATTTTTGCAGTGAAATAAATGACTGTTCACATTACATGAGAAAAATAAAGACTATAAATAGCCTTATATTGGTTCTATCAGTTCAGGTCAGGTTTTACCACCAGATTAATGATAAAAACTACTTTTGGTTTTGCAAAACTTTTTTGGAATCACGACTATAAGATTATGGGCTCGAACAGAATAAGTCTCAAGAGAAGGTCTTTCTTCTTTTCCATAGGCAGACCACACATATGGCAACCAAGAACCACACACAGTTTCACTTTATCAATTACATGTTGTTCACAAGTAGGGCATGCATGGAAAGCAGAGAACATTATTCAACCAAGTAGTTGAGGACAGACTGCTGTCAGCCTGGCCAGGTTTAATTTGGGACAATGCCCTCATGGGTGTGTCACCCAACCTCAATGTGCATAGCAGTCATCTTAAACTCTTCTTAGGGAGGCACCTTGGCCTGAATAAAAGATCAGCCCAGGGGCTGATGCACAGTAAGTGTTCCCTAATGTTGCCTATGATTGCTATTACCCAGAAGAGGCTTCATGGCACTCACATTAAACCTATATTAAATAAGCAGACACATAGACCCTGGACATTCAATAATTGGTAACTCATTTCTCCAAGCCTTTCTCTAATCAGGGTCTTGCAATGCAGTGCATTTAATGTGAAGCAGTGTTCAGATGTGCACTTCCCACCCTCCAGCCAGTGCACAGCTCTCCACTATTAAAGCTCATGCACCACCCTCTTTAGAAACACAGAGGGTAGAGTCAGGTAGAAATCACAGGAAACAGGGCTTTTTCTAGGACTTTAATTAGGTACATCTTCTCCAAAATTCTGGAAGAATCTTTCACACCACTCAAGACAGCTCATGAGAAAAAAAAGCATCTCTTTATATTTAGACCGGCGATCTCACCACAGGTGCCCCACTCGTGTGGGAGATAGGCTATTTTTTTTTCTAGGCCCCAAGAAAACTTCTCCCTCCTCCCATCTGATAGGGTTGCTACTTCCTTTACAGTGCAAAGATCAGAGGGGCAGCTCCCATCCCCCACCAGTGTGGCGAAGGAAGAGGGCAAAAAACAGGCCAGGTTTTCACAAAGGAAGACCAGAAGCTGCAATGATGTAACGAAGTACAGTGCATGCCAGTTCATGGGCAGGCAGGAAGGAAGGCAATCACAGGCTTCGAGGCAGGGCACCTGCCTTCTACTTGTCTGATTTTAGCAGCTGGAAGACAAAAAATAACTCGGGCTTCCTGCAGCGTGAGCTCCTCAGTAATCCCCTCTGAGATGGGGTAGGTATGGAGTCTCCTCATATGGAATCACAGCTCAGAAAGGATTTGCTGCCTCAGTTTTGTCATCCGTAAAGCGCGTGGCTGATGACCACTTCACAGGACTGTGAGGACGTAATAATCTTAAGTATAAGAAAGAATCTAACGTATAGCAAGGGAGCAAATGAACTAAGGCTTCCTAAGCTCATGATTTTGCACTCATTTCATTTGATCCTTTCCAATCTATGGCACTGATTACTTTTATCTCCATTTATCAATAGAGAGATGAAGACACAATATGCTCAAATGATTTGCCCAAGTCATGGGTAAAACCAAAGCCAGTGTTGGTTCTTTCTGACTCTGAACACACATTAATTAATTTCACTCACTATGCTAATTGTAAAACTGAAGTTAAATGACAACAAAGAAACAAACACTGATCGGTAGCTATAACAGTAAGAACACAATTATTGTTCTGATCAAAGAGTCCATCTTTGCAAAGACTATTATTGCAAGAAAATATTAGATGTTCCTATTTTTATAAGTAAGCACCCTTCCTAGCTCAGGGCAGAGGGTCAAGAATTAACTGTTGACTTAATTTGCATCCAGACTGCAACCTTTTTGTGGGCATCTGGACCAATGTGTAAAGATGGACTTGCCCTGCAGGTGGCATGACCCTGGAGCATTTCAGGTTCTCTACCTTGCTGAGTCTCTGGGCCTAGGAGAGGGAAGAGGTTAACCTTTGAGACCTTTGAGAATGGGGACCTGTGTCTTTAATAGATCGGCCTGCTCTTGCATTCTCAGGGCAAAGCACAGCAGCTGTGCTGCCCCCCAGGCCCAGGCCTCCTGTTTTGCACAGCCTCTGAAGCCAGCCTGGCTCTGCCCTGGGAGTCCCCCGGCCACAGGTGAGGTTCCACGGCCCCAGCAATGCCCAGGGGGCCAATCAGGCTGGGCCTACATGAGGTAAGATGGAGAATCACCCTGTGTGCTCTGGGCTCTCTCAGAAATCTCAGCAGATCAATGTCACTGTGGCTTTAATTACCCCTCCTAGGCCTCATCCTTATTTCATGGCCTTTAACATGCCTGGTAAACAGCTGTGGACACACAGATAAACAGCCACCCACCATGGCCTGGCCAGAGGTGGTGCCCACTGTGGCCTCCCAGGCCAAGGGATGGTGGTCTCACAGGTCCCTAGCCCTGTCCAGTGCAGAGCATTTTGACACCTAGATCCTTTGAGTATCTTGCAACAGCTCTGTTGTACAACGGAGGCTTGGCACCGGTTTGCTGAGGACCTACTGTGTGCCAGGCATTGCCCCTGAGGCTGGAAGCACTGCGGCAGGCCCCAAGTGACTTCTCTAGGCTGTTTCCTGCTGAGACCTCTCTAGTCACAGGCTGTCCCTGTATGCTTACAGCCTTTTGCCTAGAGCAGTGTTAACCCAGGGCGATTTTGCCCCCAGGGGACATTTGACAATGCCTGGAGATATTTTCCGTTGTCACAACTGGAGGAGGGACTGCTACTGGCATCTAGTGGGTAGAGGCCAGGGCTGCTGCTCAGCACCCTACAATGCACAGGACAGCCCCCCACAAAGAAGGATCTAGCACCAAATGTCAACAGGGCCAAGGGGGAGCAACCATGTAGCACAGACAGCTTCCTTAACATGGCATATATAAGGCCGTAGAGGTCCCAGGGACTTCCTGGGCCACTCCCTGAGTCAGGGCTTCTTCTTCAACAGTTTAAATCAACCATGGGTCCCCTTGGTCCTCACCAGCCACCCACCAGACAGAGCTTGCCTCTTGCTTGTCCTAGTTCTTCTATCTGGATGTTCTCATTTTTTTCGAGGGCTGACACGCACTCATCTTTAATCACACCTCGCCTTGAAAGCTCCCTGGAGTGGCCATCCCTGGCTTAGTTGTTAGCCCTGGGAATTGCATGGGTTGGTTTATGTTCCTTCCCCAATACCTACCACAGCAAACCCGCAGGTCACACACTGAATCCCACACATGGTTCACAGGCATAGTTAAAGTATGGGAAGTTGGTTTACATTTTTAAGTAGATTAGAAATATCCAGTGACAACTCTGTAAAATGGTCTTTTTATTGTACAAATGTGCTGCTGCATTTCTCTGCATACACAAGGGACCCCGTGGCTCATGGGCAAGAACACAGGCTTTGCAGCTGTCCTGTCAGTCCCCGGGGGCACACAGCCCCCTGTGTCTGGATCAGTGATTGGGACAAGTCAATGCTCAAGAAATACCTGTCGTGTCGATGAATCCATCGCATGTTCCTTGATGGAAAAGAAGAGTTTGAACTAGCAGACCCAGGCTGGGATCCCCTTGAAATCAGGATCAAGGGTAATGGCTTTTTCATTCTTCTAACTCCTGCTCCCATCCCAAGGTTACTAAATCCACATTTGCTAACCTCGGGATGCAGGCCTCCAAGAACTGTCATTTAGTTCGAGTTATTCACTCCCTCTCAGCTCCAAGTTTTAAATCAGTAAAATGAGAAGAATGAAAAGACCTCCCTCCAGGTGCCGGTGCGAGGGATCCCTGGTGCAAGGCACAGAAGGTGTTGATGCCTATGTGGCCGGGAGTGCAGTGCGGGGAACAGACTGGGGACTCTGTCTCTAGAGTACAACAGGTTGGGTCCTACTTCCACGTTTTTGCATACAATTTTTCTGCCTGAGATGTGTCAAGTAAAGGAGGCAGAGGGGGGCAGGAAGAACTTTCTAGGGCACCTTCTCACTGCCCATGAAGAGTGTCTGAGAGATCTATGAACCAAATGAGAGGCAGTGGCACCTGCTGAGGAGTCTCTGCCCTGGTTCAGCTGTGCTGCCTCCCAGACCACACAACAGACCTCAATGACTAGGAAAGATCCTTTCAAAACCTTTATGTCATGCCATTGCCGAGTGGCCTGGCTGGTATCTTACGTTTTCACAAAGCACCACATCTGCGGGAGAAAGAAGAAATACCTCTCGGGTTCAAATTGTAATACAGGGTTTGGCACTGAATAGGATCATCATTGGGTTGTAATTTTTTTGTTGTTTCTTAATGGAAACTGAATCTATAATATTTTTAACTGGTCAGTAAACTAATCAGTTAGCTAGCTGATTGCCGTGTTAGACAGACTTAGAGAAATAAGAAAAAAAATTCACTTGTTTTGGTTTAGGAGAGATTTGAGTTTAGCTTCTCACAAATTCAACTTTAAAATATTTGAGTTTACCTAAGGGAAAATTCTTTCAAGAAAAAAATTATTCCATTTTTTCCAAGAAACAATTCTGAAAAATTTGGAAAAAAACAAAACAAACCCAGCAGCAATTTGGAAAGGTCACAGAGATCTATTTATTCCAGTTTTCCACTCACCCTCCCATCCTTTGGCTTGCCCTTCTTCACCCATTCTGGAACTCCTACACATTGGACCATGGCAAGAACGCCACCTGTGTGATACTCAGGGATTCACGCTCGTTCAGGACCTAATTTACACTGATGCCTCTTCGAGGAGCTTTATGTCACCCTCATAGCAGTCCTTCCAGGGAAGCATTACTTTCCCTACTTTTGCACAGATTTGCCAATTTTCCCACATTCACAGAAACTGCACCTTTCAAAGCTGGGTTTCAACACAAGACAGTCTGACCTCAAAACCAGTGATCTTTCCTCCACAGAAACATTCATGAGGTAGCCCAACATTACATGAGGAGCTCTGTAAGGCAGTTTGTCCATTCGGTGATGGGCTGTACTAACAGGACATTTTGAACTTTAACCTCAATTTGAAGATTGTGTTTTTCCTGGACTGTGGACATTTCCCCAGAATGGGAGTGGGGGGCATGGTGTATCATTTCAAGCTCAGTAACTGAACTCAGGACATCTCTAACTGAACTGTGGGCAGCTCTGACTGAACTCTGGTTGTCTCTGTGTGAGCTCAGGCTCTCTCTGACTAAACTGCCTCTGACTGAACTCTGGTCATTTCTGACTGAACTCTAGCTATTTTTGACTGAAATCTGGTCATCTCTGACTGAATTCTGGCCTTCTCTGATTGCATTCTGGACACCTCTGACTGAACTTTGATTGTCTGTGGATGAACTCTGGGTGTCTCTGACTGAACTCTGGGCAGCTCTGATTGAACTCTGGTTATTCCTGACTGAATTCTAGTTGTTTTCGACTGATAATCTCAGACTGAACTCTGGTTGTCTGTGACTGAATTCTGGGCATCTCTGGCTGAACTCTGACAGCTTTGATTGAACTCTGATCATTTCTGACTGAACTCTAGTGGTTTTTGACTGAATTCTGGTCGTCTTTGACTGAACTCTGAGTGTCTCTGACTGAACTCTGGTAATTTCTGACTGAACTCCGGTTGTCTCTGACAGTACTCTGGTTGTCTCTGACTGAATTCTGGGCATCTCTGACTAAATCTGGGCAGCTCTGATTGAACTCTGGTTATTTCTGACTGAATTCTAGTTGTTTTTGACTGAACTCTGATACTCTCAGACTGAACTCTGGGGTTGCCTCTGACTGAATTCTGGGCAGCTCTGTCTGAACTCTGGTCATTTCTGACTGACTCTCGGCATCTCTGACTGAACTCTGGGTGTCTCTGACTGAACTCTAGGCATCTTCAGCTTCCACTCCCTGGTGTGGTGAGCACAGGGTGTGGCCTGGAGCCATTGCTGGAGACCCAGGTAGGATTGGTAGGCCCTCTCCCATCTTTTCAAGCTCTCCACCTTCTGTATGTTTTGTTAGCGCCTTAATACCAACCCCTCACACCTTCCTGGCACCCTAAGATCCAGTAATGTTCACGACTTGTTCTCACATCTAAGCTCTTCCATGAAGCCGCAGGGCAGTAGCTGGTGCCCTGCCAATAAGCCAATAAGAAGTCTTTGAGACCCTGAGCCATTTCTTTTTCTCTTTTTATACTGGTCGGCCTCTTAAACAACCTTATCTCCAACCTTTTCCCCCGTTTGTTGGGATTTTATTATTATTATTTTTTTGATCTGGTAGGGTAGAAGCTAAAAAAAAAAATCTCACAAAGAAACTGTAGAAAAATCTGTCACCATCCCTTTCCCCCATCCTGGAGGCCTTGCTGTTTTAGACTCTCCAAAGAAACACTTTCAGTTGGTCACACCCTTTGCCAACAGCTGAGCTCGTGGCCTGGTCACGTTTATAGCTCGCCCTGGAACGCTCCATGTGGTGGAGGCTTTGGCGGAGCAAAACCTCAAGCCACGGTGTCAACTGGCTAAACACCAACCCAGGTGATGGGGGAGGAGGCTCAGGGTAGACACCTGCACGTCCGCCCACACTGGTGGGAGGGCAGGAGCAGGAGGCCGAGTTCCGGCAGGAAGGCCACTGGGCCCTGGATCAGAAGGAGGGGTAGGGCAGCAGAGGCCAACATCAGCAGCTGGGGCCTCAGCGCGGCTGGGATGCTCTCCAGCAAGGGATTCCTCTCTTGATAATGGAGCCAGGGAAACAAAAAGGGCACGGCCACTGCTCCACTGTGCAGAGTGTGCATTTTTAAACATCGACCACTCTTAAAGTAGCTCTTTGAGAGAGGCCTGGATACAGAAGTGAATATTTTAAAATACTAGGGTTTATCAAGGCACTTTTTAAAGAAAGCACTGTACAGTCCCCATGGGAGGAGAGGTGCGGTAGGCAGTGCAGCCCCTGGCCCCTGTCTGGCCAGCCCATCCTAGGTCTCCCCTTCCTAACAGTGAAATCTCCTCTCCAGCAGAGGCACCCTGAAGGTAGAGAGAGGAGAGGCAGGTGGGAGCCTCCGTGGTGGCATGTGATGAAAGGAAAAGCTAGACAAGGAAGACAGGAAGAAAGGAAGAAGGCACCGTAGGCAGAGGCTGATGTTTTGGGAAGTGTGGCTGGAACTGTGAACAGTCAGTGCTCCTTCTCTGAATGAATTTTCTGGAAAATCTCCATTTAAGATCCAAAAAAAAAAAACTAGGGCTCCTTTCTGTCCGCCCCTGCAGGCTTGGTAAGTGGTGCCACCAGCAAGACCAGAGGATGACCCTGAGGGCTTCTGTTTCTGAATGCTTAGCCGCACCCTCTTGCCACCCCAAAGCCCTGCACTCCCCTCTTTGCTCATGGCCAGCAAGTAGCCCTGACAGGTGTCCCATTTGTTTGTCAACGTTGGCTGTGAAAAATCATGGGGGAGCAAATTGTTTTTCTGCAGAGGGGAGTCAGGGATCTGATGGGAAACCCCAGCTCCTGGAAACCAGCATTGGTGGGGACATCTTTGAGAAATAAAAAAGGAAATGCCTGGAAGCCCTTGGGTTGGGGCAGAAAGCCAGTGCCTCAGAGCCAGCCCCAGGAGCTCTCGGGGCGAGGTGAGGAGGAAGCTGCTGTCAGAAACACGCGGCGAGTGTGTGGCCAAAGCACTCCATCCAACAGGTCCCCACGCATTCTAAATAATTAGGCTGACATCTGGGAATGATTTATAACCACAGTTTATTTGATCCAACAATAAAATTGCAGAGTTTGGTAAGGCGATGAAGGCCGCCAAGGCCGAAATGTGAACGTGATATTGTTAAGCTAAAGAAAATGCATCTATAAATCACATTACACATCCTTATGGGGATTGCAGATTAATGTGCTCAAGTTGACAGGATTTTGGACTCCAAAACCAGTTTTACAAAATGGTCACAAGAAAATAAAAATCTAACTAACAAAACAAATTTGAGGAAATTGGGTGGGGATAGGAAGAAAGGGAAACTTAAGGAAGGGCCCACATCTCTGCATGTGTGAACTCTGATTGGGGAGTAAAGTCAAAAGAAGAACATTTTGGCAAGTTGGATTATAATGCTGAGTAGGGTTTATTGAGCATTTACTGTATGCCACTCACAGTGGGCCTTTAAGGGGTATCTCATTTAATCCTCACAATAGCACAGTGGCGTAAGCAGCACATTACAGCTGAGGCAACTGAAGCATAGAGAAGTGATATCATCCCCCAGGTAGCCCCCTTGACCCTGGTGGAGACAATATTCAAACTGAGAGCCCCCACACGCTCGCCTCACAGACTGAGCGGGCAGATGGATTGGAAAGCCTCCGCCATCCTGTCCTCTACACCACCTTGCAGCTGGGCCTCAGCATCTGGGTATGTAGAATGGGGATGATGACGCTCGCCATGTGGACTTGTCATCGGGATAACATTTAATTTAATCTGATAAAAATACTAATTGACCACAGTGCTCAGTACCATGTTGGATCTCGAGGTATGGCAGCTTCTTCCTTGTTTTTATTCCTCCTATAGGAAGTTAATTGAATTTCACATGACTTGTAGCCAGTGGACGAGGGGTTGACTCACAGCAAGATGCGTGCTATTCTATGTAGGAGACAGGCCATGAGGGCTAGCGGGAAACAATCTGAGGCATGGTATTGTCATTCCCTGCCTAGTGGTTTGTTGGGTAATGAGGGACGTTGAGACTTCTACCTTGTGGCAAATCAGCTCAAGGCCTACCACCTGTATCCAGAAGAGCATTCACTCAGGGATCAGCCAAGGTTAATCAGAATGGTCCTGCCAACTGGCCTGTTTATCCAATCAGAATAGATATGAGCTGGGAAGCAAAAATGAACATGGGACATTTGCTCAGTGCCTAGGCCACAAGGAAGACACACAAAGTGTCCCTTAGTCCAGGGCCAGCTCAGCCTAAGAGGGTGAGTCCTTACTTGTGTCCCAGCCTGTCTACACTAAGCTGGAGTTCCCCAGTTCTCACAAATCCATGGCTGGGCACATCCACTCTAGTGATGCTGTTTGCACTTCAGGGTGGTCCTTAGGATTTCATACAGCACTTACTGAAAATTAACTCATATTTTATTGAAAATAAGACCTACACATTGCCAAAAATTCAAACTACATAAAATTGATAGATAAAAAAATTATGTCTTGTTTTGGAGATGACCACTGGTTTTTATTCATTCTTTCAGGAGTAGTCTACATGTTATCATACACGTTTGTCTCTTTGTGTGATATGCTGTTCTGCCTCTTGCTTTTTATTCAGTTAACAATAGTTAATTTAGTTAACTCTTCTGTATCAGCACATTTAGAGTGATCTCATTTTTCTTCATGACTGCATAGGGCTCTTTTGCATGACTGGATTATCATAGGGATTCCTGTTTAGCTGAACATCCTGGCTGCTTTCAGACTTTTACCATTATAAGCAATGCAAGCAGCAAGGCCATCCGGGAAAACCAAGCCTGGTCTTAGAAGTAGGTTTCTGGTAGCAAAGCAGAGTTTCTTTCCCTGTGGGCACTATGTGCCAGGTCCTGAGCCTGGGTCTGGGGATAAGGAGGTGCCTCCTGCAAGCCCTGCCTTGAGGATGTCTGGATGCGTGGTTCAAGGGCAGCTCTTAGAAACCATAGAAACCAGAACCAGCTTCCAGCCCTCGATTCCAGGCAATCTCCAGATCTCCAAGTCTTGCTTCCAGCCCTCACTACACTGCTGGTTCCATAGGTCATCCAGAGAACACAGTGGTATTAAGGTGCTAAACAGAAGGTCTTCAGTCCATTTAAGAGATGAGAGCAGAGCTATCTCTTAGGGTTATTATGAAGATTACTAAGGGCTCAGTGTGTATAGGGGTGCTGACTTTTGTGATGGTTATCAGGGAGACTGACCTGAAAACAGATGCTGTATAATACAACTTGGTGGGTGCCATTACTCAGGGACGAGAAAAGACATGCGGGGTGTTGTTTTTGTTGTTGTTGTTGTTGTGGGGAGTTTGTATTTTATTCTTGAGGAGTAAAGAAAGATTTCACAGGAAGTAAAAGGTTTTGAAGGATGAATAGGAGTTTTCCCTACCTTTAAAAAAATAGAATAGAGAGAATTTCAGGATTCCAGGTAGGGAGAATAGCATACTCAGAAAAGTGGAGAGGACATTGTGTGTGTATGTGTGTGTGTGTGTGTGTGTGTGTGCACGCGTGCGTGAGCGTCTGTGATAGAGAGAGAGAGAGAGAGAAATAGTGGAGAAAGTCACAAAGGGAGTTCAGATGAAGCCTCAGCCCAGGTCACCAATCCTGTTGCTCTGTAACTTTGGGTGGGGCTGTGGCAGCCCCCAGGGGCAGAGGGTACCCGGACAAGATAGCTCTCCCAGGCACCTTTGCTCATTACCAAGATGCTGCTGTGCCAGAAAGTTGTTTCAAAGCCTTTCCTAAACTCCTCTCTCCCCATGCCCTATGCCCTTGGCAGAATAGCACGGCACTTAACAACAGACTGCTGGTCTTAGAAGTAGGGGTTCTGATGCTGGGTTCAAATTCTAGTCTGTCCCTGGCTAGTTCTTCGACTTTCTGCAAGGTGCTTAACATGGCGTTCTGTCCCAGTTTCCTCATCTATAAGATGAGAACAGAATGGCCTACTTTAATGGGTGGCTGGGAAGTCTAAATGGGCTAATCCATGTACAAAGTTTAGAATGCAAAAAAAAGCCCCCCAAAATATTATGGTTACATCACTCTTAATAGGCACTGTAAAGTCTTGTAAGCGTGAGGTTCTGGGATAGAGAAGAAAGTAGGAGGATGGGCTGTGAAACAGGCAGTTGTCACATAAGTGCTCCGACAGGGCAGAGAGGAGGGGACAGGATGGTGGAGGAACCAGGGGCCACTCCCCACAGAAAGGGATTTGATCCAGCTCTTAAAGAAGATCGGGCACTGCCAGGCCTGAGTGAGGACACCTGGGGCCAGGTTTCTTCTAAATCTTTCTGTTCTCTCCCATAAGCCGAGGAAGCCTGAGCGTTCACAGCCACCATCTCCGCTTAATCCCGATGCTTTCCTCGCCTCAACGGGCATTTAAATAATGCAGCTTTGGCGGGAGGTGGGATGGGTCTGAGAAACTTCCTAACTCGCTGGCGCCCCTGTATGCAGGTGCCACTGCATAATGATCCGGGCTGGCTGGAAAGAAGAAACTTGGTTCAAAATGTATGAGTTCATTTTTATGTTCTACTGAGAAAATTTATTCAGTGTGACTGCTCAGTAGCGAGTGCCGTAAAACACCTTAATCCCTGGTTGAAGAAAGGTAATGCCTTGACAGATGTGTGCCTCCTACTTTCCTCCCGGCCATGTTTCAACAACAAACCTTTATTTCTGCTTCTCGGCTGTAGCAGGCAAGAGAAAAAAATGAGGAGAGCAATAAAGCAGTCAGAAATCTCAGGAGCCAGGCGGCGATGCGATCGTAATGACAGATTTTTAATGTGGCGGGAGAGATTGACAAGGAAATGTCTTCAGAGCAAACGCTCACCAGATGGAATGCAAACGGTTTATTGGAGTAGAGAGGTGCAGCTGAACCGAAGAGAGGGCGGGTGGAAGGTGGTCTTTCTGGCTGCTGCAAGTAAACATGCCCGAGACAGGGAGAAGGGGAAGAGAAAAGACACGAAAAATAACAAGAGGAGGGAGAAAGGCACTGGGCGAGATCCCAGATAGGCCATTCTGAGAGGCGTTTGGCATCTCCTCACTCCCCGAACTGGAGCCCAGCGTGAGGCCCCAAGAGGCTGATGAGACAGCAGAGGACCACATTTGGAAGCAAGAAGACCTGGATTCAAGACTAGCATTCAACTGACAAAATTCCATTGGATCTTGAAGCCCAGTCGTTGTTCTGGAGCTTCTAGTCCTTCCGACGGTGCAGATGTTTTTGTGTGGCCAACATTTTCAGCATTGACTTGATGGCAGGTCCTGCCTGGACCAGGCACTGCAGACAGTGAGGAGAGGGGCAGCTCTGTCCTTGAGCTCAATGAGATGCACACGTGTAGGATTTATCAATCAGGTCTCTGTACAAAATAATACATTTATTATTAAAATGGTATGTATGTGTGCATATGTAAATATATGCCTATGTATTCATTTATTTACTCATCCATGCTATCTATCTATCCATCCATCACTCTTTAAAATCAGTTTCCTGTATACAACTCATAATATATTTGAAGTGGCCAAAAAACGATAATATCCTCCAATTCGAAATTCTCCAAAGGCATGTGATGTCATTTAAAACTGTCAGAGTAGGAAAACCATTTTATAAAATTCTGCAAAATAATCAAATATTAATAATATGTGTGAGTCTAGAGAGATGGTATTACATATAAGGGCCATCTGTTTTTAAGTATACATACATGTGGTATAAAAGTGCATAAGAATGGCTACAGCAAAAAATGAAATGAACATTGAATGAATCCTGAAGACCATGTGGATTATGCCAATGATCTGAGGCCCTCAATTCGGGAATTCTTCCAATGTTGTCATAACCAGCTCTAACCTTGAGCAAACCCTTTCTTTTTTGCCCAACTCAGTTTCCCCACCTTGTAAAATCAGATGCCCAGGTAACATGATTCTCACCTTTTTGTGACTAACATTTTAGAATGCTAAGTGCAAATTTCTGCCAGTGGATATTCTCAAGGCCAATAGTAACTTTAAAACAACAAAGCAGTGAAATGACATGCAAAAGTGGAATGTGCTTTCACAATACATAATACAATAAAAATACTTTTCTTAAATAATACATGACAGTTGAATTCATCTCTTTAGAAACATCCAATCCAACATAAAGATGCCCCTTTTCAGCACTAAGAGCTGCAGCACTTCTTGTCCTCGGAAGCAAACAAACGAAAATCCACGTTTCACAGGGATGGCAAATCAAGTTGAAACCTGTTGTTACAGCCCTGCAGAAAATGCAGATCCGTAAGATTTCATGCCAGACGCTGGGTGCCAGACATCTTGCAATAAGGAGGGGAGGAAGAGGGGGGACAAGAAAAATAGTGGCTAAATGGAAAGACAGAATGGGAGAAAGTAAAACTGTACTTCTAGCCATCCTGACTGCATTCTTCTCTGGCACACTGGTGGTACTGATACCTTCTGAGACAAAATTCCAGGGCGAGAAACTGTGCACCACAAGCTCTGAGAGGTGGAAGGGATTTGTGTGTTAGGATTGGCTTGGCGCAAAGGGGCCTTTCGAATCACTTTGCATATGACGGTATTCTCCAGCTCCATGCAGTGCTTGGGGCATCAGCTTCTGAGAAAAAGAAAAAGGGATGACCAACTCAGTGTGCGATAGAAAGTTGTGTTTGTATTTGCGCAGCGTACATCTGGCATGTTTTCTATTCACGTTTCATCCTGCCCGGTCTCATGGTCTCACAGGAAATCGCCCAAAGCCTCTCCTGTCTCTGTTCAGCCCAGTGTTTCTACTTTTGTCTTAAAACAAATGGCCAAATAAACAAACGATTTGTTTTTTGTAGACTACTGTTCTTCAGAGCTTCCATATTGTCCTGTTAAAATTTACTTCTTAAAAAATTGAAACCCTGTTTGGCTTGGAAAGCTGGTTGAGTAAAGACATTTTGGTCTAAAAAATAAACAAGGTGAAAGGTTTTGGAAGACAGGCAAAACAGACAGCTGGATTTTTAGAGTACATACAATAGGTTTTATTGGTTATGTTAGAAAGAGAGAAGGAAAGAAAGAAAGAAAGAAGGAGAGAAAGAAAGGAAAGAAGGAGGGAAAAGAAAAAAAGGCAATGAAATAAATTCCTCATTTGATTTTGCACCCCCTTTCCAAATTTCTGACAAGAATTTTCAATCCAAAAGCTATTATAAAAAACATTTTCCAGCCGGGAGCAGTGGCTCACGCCTGTAATTCCAGCACTTTGGGAGGCTGAGGCAGGCAGATCACGAGGTCAGGGGTTCGAGACCAGCCTGATCAACATGGTGAAACTCTATCTGTAATAAAAATACAAAAATTAGCTGGGCGTGATGGCACACGCCTGTAATCCCAGCTACTCAGTAGGCTGACGCAAGAAAATCACTTGAACACAGGAGGCAGAGGTTGCAGCAAGCCAAGATCGCACCACCGAACTCCAGCCTGGCAACAGAGCAAAACTGTGCCCCTCCCTGCAACCCCCCTGCCCCCACAAAAAAAAAAAAACTTTTCCCATTCTGTCCTTCAAGAAGGAGCAGTGAACTGATGCCAGGGGGTTTGTATCAGCTCTGCTCCACTTCTGAGATGTGACTGCAGGTTAGCCATTTGATTGACCAAAACCTCAACATGCTTGCCTATAAACTGGGCACAAGATGGGCACTATAGGATTCATAGCAGAATCACATGACAGATGTTTGTAAGTGGGATCTGTAAACCATAAAGCGCCCTACAGTTATGTTCTAATAATTATCCTAAATAATTATCCTAGTATCAGTGTTGATAAGGGAGACAACGTCTAACTTGCTGCTTTCCAGGTTAATTCAGGGTGCATTTACAAATGTATGGAACTACATCTTGATCAAAATAGGCTTGAACCATTTTAGTTCAGAAATAAAACATTCGTTATTTCTCATTGGTGGATATAGCTCCTATGTTATGCCCATTCTCACTTTCCCTTTACCTATGCACAGGACGGAGAAGCTACTTCTATTCTAAGGAGATTAAACAGAGTTTAGTTAGCTTCGTCCTGCTTTTGTTTAGAGGTAGACTCTATCATGGAAATGCTAACCATTGTTGGTGATATTTTTACTCCTCTCCCTGCTTTCTGTCATTTTAGATACTGAGCAGGTAGCAATAGGTTGAGTATTAAACTAAAATCATAGAGAGGAAGATAGTGAGGTTGTGCATTGAAAAAAAATGTGAAGCCAAGTCATTTTGAGTTGATTAGGGCCCAATTCTTACTTTAAGAATTGAGCAAGTCTCCTAAATTTCCTCAACTCTGAACTGAGTACTGGGCTGAAGATGAATCCTAAAGTCTTTTGCTTTTTTTCAGATCTTAGGACATAAGTCTTCTATACTATGAAAAACAAAATCGGGAGAATGACCTAGCACTCATTTTCATTATTGCTTCTAGTTATTAAGAAATCAAATCTTGAGGCTTCCACAAAGTATAAATCCAATGACTTTTTTAAAAGTAGAATCAATAGCTAAGCATTGACTTGACGTATGTATGTATCAATAATCTCTGCTTTGGTTTAGTTTTGCTTTTATTTTAAAAGTAACAAATGCAAAAAATTTAGAACCAAATCTGGAGACTTGGTGTAAATCCTCCTAGTATTTTAGAAATGTGTAGCTTGCCTATTTCTGCTGATTTACACCAATGGCTTCACACTGCATGCACTGTCATATAGCCATTTTCACTTCTTAGAACATGTTTTTTTTTTTTCCTTCTGCACATCATGAAATACACTGCAGCAACACAAAGTTTAGTTATATATTTTCTCTCTTCGCAATTAGAACATAAACTCTAGGACTGCAGAGATTCCTTGCCTTGTGTACTGCCGTGTCCTGATTTAAAACAGTGCCTGGAATATGGTAGGCCCTAAGTAAATATTGTGTGAAAACAGGCCCACAGTATTCCATCACCTGTACACACCACCGCTTATTAGATCTTCCTGCACTATAACTGGATGTCCATGAGCATGGGACCCAGTCTATTTTGCTCTCTGCACTGTGTCAGCCCTTGGATCACAGTCAGATCCTGGGTAAGTGCTCTGTGAAACTGCTCCGTGAATGGTGAATGAACACCATCTCCCAGCGTGAGACTCTACCACTTGCAAGATTTTGCTGCTATAAACAACAACGTGGTGAACATCTTTGTCATTAAATATTTGCTAACATCCCTTAATTTTTTAAGAGTAAATTCCAGGGAAGTATAATTGTTGGGTCAATGGGTGGGTATATGTTTAAGCTTTTGATGCATATTGGAAATTTTCTTCCCAAAAAGTTTTTTTCCTTTTCTATTTTTTAAAAATCATTTTATGCGTCCACCAGCAGTATAGAAAATACCTCTTTTCTTGAAGCCTCAGCACCAGTGATGGCAGTTTTCAAAACCTTATTAACTTGATAGATAAAAAAACCATAATTCCTCGATGTCATTTTTCATTTCCTTGACTATAAGATTTAACATTTTTATATATTATTTCTGTGTTTCTTTCTTTCTTTTGTGTTTTGTTTTGTTTTGTTGTTGTTGAGATGGAGTCTTGCTCTGTCACCCAGGCTGGAGTGCAGTGGTGCAATCTTGGCTCACTGCAACCTCCGCCTCCTGGGTTCAAGTGATTCTCCTGCCTCAGCCTCCCGAGTAGCTGGGATTACAGGCGTGTGCCACCACACCCGGCTAATTTTTGTATATTTTTTAGTAGAGATGGGGCTTCACATTGTTGGCCAGGCTGGTTTCAAACTCCTGACCTCAGGTGATCTCCCTCCTTAGCCTCTCAAAGTGCTCTGGGATTACAGGCATGAGCCACCATGCCTGACCTCAGTGTTTGTTTCTTTATTTGTTGATTTTTATTTGATTTTTTTTCTTGCTAAATACATTCAAATACATAAAACTTTTAGGGCAGTGCTTGTAATGTAGTAAACATTATATACTGTTATTAAAATTCCTATTTTATTATCTTTTCCTTTTAATCAGTTTGTTAGAACTTACATATTATGTATCATATAAACATTTACATATTATTATTTGACCCATACATTAAAAATATTTTGTCTATTTAGTTTATTTGATAACTATTTCATTTTCATATTGTCACACTTACCCATCTTTTTGTTTTTTGCCTTCTGCCTTTGCAACTAGCTTATTTTTTGAACCATTTAATATACTTTTCAGACTCATGCAATATTTACAGAAGGAATCAAGTTTACGAAAAAAAAACAGTAGGCTAAATTATATTATTAAATATAATCCCATTTTGTTTATGCTTTACAATTTTCAAAGCAGTTTAATATATATTTCTCTTGAGTGTTCCAATAATCCTTGCTGTGGTGGATGATGTTAATACACCCATTTTTACAGATGAGGTTAACTGAGATGTGGGCACAAAGGGAACACATATAAATTCAGCAAGGGATCGAGGACTGGCACATATTCTGAATTTGTTTTCAGGATTCCATGCATTTTGGCTTTTTCTTCAAAAACTTGAGGAAAATGATGATGATGATGATGATGACGACAACGATGATGACTAATTCTAAGTCTGATGTCAGCATTGTGGTGATCTCTGGTCACCTTACATTTCCTAAGTCCAAAGTCTACAGGCAGAGTAAGGTCATTAAGCTCTCCTGAGTGCCCCTTGTGGGCTAGGTGCTTCCATGTGCATGGTCTTAGTTCATCCCCACTGCAAACCTAGGCAGTCACAGTTGTAATTCCGGGTGTCTCTTTTCCTTTTCAATGGGCAGGAACTTCAGACTCCCAGGTGCCCCCTGTGAACCCCAGGACACAATGCTAGTAAACAATAGAGGCGTGATTCCCACCCAGAGAGGGCACATCCAGGACCACAGTTCCCCCCATTTACTCTGCAGCATTGAGTCTGACAACACCAGCCTCTGACTTTGAGTGGCAAATTATAGCCTGGTTGTATAATAGCTCTCCATCTTATTTATTCATTTTTTTGAATTCCTAAAAAATCATGGCAAGTAGATCAGCATGGCCCCCTGCCCCCCGCACTGTGGAAGTTTGATAATGTATGTCCTAACCGCTTAATTGATTGATTACCTCACTGCAGCTTCCTGAGGTAGCGAATTTATCTCTAATAGCCAGAGTCAGGCTCTGCAGGCAACTGTGGGGGGGACGGGGGTCCCTTGGTGTCGATTTGCTCTTAACTGGAAAGTCATTACCACTTAATACATGTAGATTGTGTTGAAAGAAAATTATGTGTAATGAAATGAGGGAAAAATTAGTCGAGTGTTATGGGCGAAAGCAGATGTTAGGGAGGAATTATGCTAGCAGAGATAATCACCTTCGTTGGTTTTGTGTGTGCTGGGGTGTTAACTGAGGGAGAGGCAGGGGGAGAGTGGAGCGAATGCATTGATCGACGCAGATTCACCCCTTAGAAGCAGCAGTAAAGATTGACACTCCCTGGACTCAGAGACTGGGCTTCCGTAGCTTGTCTCACCCATATCTGTGGCTCTTCCTCCTTGCAGTCTCCCACGATGCCTGGACACAAAACATCCACCTGCGGGTGCTGAGGAAGACGGCAGGGAGCATCCAGAGAGGCCTCTTGCTAACTGAGGCCAGGTGATGAGTATCCTACTCTAATTCTTAGAACATTAGCTGAATCAGATACCAAACAAAACAAAACATCCTCTCCCTCCTAAAACAAAACAAAACAAAAACCTAAGCAAACAACAAACCAACAACTAAAAAAAGCTTCGCCTGAAAGAGGATAAGGCTATTGAACCTTTTGGTAAATTGTCGTATCTCAAATGGAGGCGTTTAAGTGCCTGTGCTTGTGTGAGTGATGCCAGAGAGAATAAAAACTCATTGTTTTTATGTCTTAGGATCCTTGGGTAAAAGAGCTTGGCACACACAGCCCAAACCTCTTGCCTGATATATTTGCTGCTGAGGAAACTGAAGCAGAGAGAGAGAAAGGTCCTTGCCCACAGTCATACACCCAGTGAGTGGAAGGCAAGGCCAGCCCCTGAGTGCAGGACAGGGGGGTCTCACAACCCGCACTGCTTCTTCTAGGACTTCGGGTCTGACCCACTATGAGGTGAGGCTGCAAAACAACTGGATGTTTTTAATATCCTGGCAAGCATGCATCACAGAGCCATCCAAGGTATGAATTTCAGCCTCAGTTTGCAGCAGGTGGCTCCTCCCATAGTCTGCACCAGAGTGTTTAGAAACAATTGTGTTGATCGTCTTTGTGGAAGTTCCCAATGTAAGTCCCCAAGATGACTGGCAGGTAGGTTCCATCCTTTTGGTTTTCTGTAGGACTAAACAGGCTTTGTAAAACTGTAACTAGTCATCCCTAATCATGTGGGTTATGGGCTCAAGGGTCAGGGAGAAGTGCATTGTGTGACCATGCCAAGTTACTAACCTCTCAAGCCAGTGTCCCATCTGTTAAAGAGGTGATGGCAGTTAGACAAAAATAATATTTACAAAACACTGAGAACAATGCCTGGTGCATATGGTAAGTGCCCAGTAGTTTATGTTCATTAAGTTCATTGTTCATATAAATAAATGTTAGATTTTGCATAGAAGCATACTACACGCTAGTGTGTGTGTGTGTGTGTACGTGTGTGTAGAGAGCATGTGTATGCAAATCTCTCTCTCTCTCTCTCTCTCTCTATATATATATATATATACATACATATATATATATGCCTGTATGTGTGCCTGTATCTGTACATGTATATATCATCTTTAAGGACTCCATGGTATGCAGTTAAATGAATATATATATATATATATATATATATATATATATATATACACATACATATATATACATATACAGAGAGAGAGAGAGAGAGATTCTATTGGGATTAAAATACAACAAATCATTTTGAAAGGTTACTGAATTAATGCATCAAAGCCTTTCATTAATAGGCATATTTTAATCAGTTAATCTGAGGAATGCTACAATCTGATGTTGCAGACTCCTGTTTTGTTTTTAATGTTAAGATACCCTACTATGTGAACTTGTTGAGGGTGCCTACTCTACACATCATAAATTACTCCATTCTGGAAATAACTGGCAGAAAACTAAAAGACCAAGAGTTTAAATAAACAAAGGCATATTACCTATACTGACAGTGTCCTTGTATGAAACCTATTTCACTGCAGAAAACGTTGCTTTGCCATCTGAACAGTCACATAGAAATGTGGAGATTCTCCTCCATCCACTTGCAAATGTTTAAGACAAATTCACTTTGGATTTTGTTAACGGATCCCAGCATCATGGCTTCATTTAGAACCGGAAGCATTTACCAGATATTCATGATTACCAAGGAGACTATGCAGTTCACTGAGGCTGTGAAGGTGCGACTAGTTCCAGGATGTTTTGTTCGAGTTACGGTAATGGTCATGGTTGAGAGCAGGATTGGGCTACAACACAGAGTATGTCAGCATGATTCTTCATTTGCTAGTCATACTAGAGAAGTCACACTCAATGAGGAAAACCTGGCAAACACAAAGAAGCTTAATGAAACACAACACACAGGCACATGCACACACGCACACACACAAACACATACACACACTACCAAACTCATCCATAATCCCCTCCTCACCCAACATGAAGCCACTGTTAAATTGTTCTTGGTATTCTTCTGGTTTTTGCCTGTGGATGTGTGTACGTGTGTGTGCCAGCTCATGTGCCTGTATGTGTGCCTGTATCTGTACATGTATATACCATCTTTAAGGACTTCATGGTATGCAGTTAAATGAATACACCATAACTGATATAACCAGTCACAATCTAAGGATGTTCCCAGTATTTTGTTATAATAATCCAACAATGAATATCTTTCAATAATGTGTAGTATATCTCTGATTATTTTCTTAGGATAAATTCCTAAAATGTAATTCCCCTGCCATAGAGTAAGATCACTTTAAAGATCTGATCAATATTGCAGTTAGTAGCTTTAGAATGGAGTCCGGGTGGAAGGAGGCACTAAGGTATCTTAGCTCCCTCTGAAAAAAATACATTTGATTCTTTGCCATACTGACATCATAAAGCTCAGTGGTATAGATGCCATCATTTACCCATTAAAACTAGTTATTTATCTATCACCTTATGTTATGCACATGTCGTAGCCTATCTCATTTTCAAACATCACAAAAGCCAACAAACTGGGTATCAAGCCATTTTACAAAATGGAGGAATAATTTTAACTAAATATTGTTTCTTGTATTTATAAATAAGAGCAAAGTGCTTTTGCCTACTATTGCATATTGACTAAGGTTTACAATAATTATTGAAGAATTCCATCATGATTCTACTAATACAAATGCACAATATATCTAACTTGCTAGATTATTTGGAGAATTCAAATAAATCATGTATGCAGAAATGCCTAGCATACAATTAAATGAATATACGATAACTTACATAGCCAATGGTATGTAAGTTTTGCTTCAATTATAACTATAATCAGTATTGTTACAATTAACTACAAATTTCATGATCCTGACAAGGGTTTTGGACAGACCCATGTTCCAATCCTAGCTAGAAATGTGGCTTTGGTGAAATAGCTTTAACTCTCCAGTACTTAATTTTCTCATCTGTAAAATGAATATAAAGATACCTGCCTCGCTGGGCTTTAGTGATGAATAAATGAGAACATTTAAGTAAAATAGCCCAGTGCTTATCCTGGCACACAGTAGGGACTCATCGTAGAAATGCAATCAGTCTTTACTTTTTAACTCCATGACTAACATCCACAGAAATTCCACTTTCAAAAGCATTAGACCCCAGATTCACAGCTGAGCAGATTTGTTAAGGGAAAGCCAACTCACTTCTCACTGGTCTCTGTGTCAATGGCTTCAAGAGGCAAGCATATTTTTTCAGAGCCCCTGAAAAACTATGATGAAGGTTTCAGAGACTAAAAGATTAATTAAGTTGCTCAGTGCTGCGCCATTAAATGAAATGGCACTGTGCTAGTGGCACATTGCTGTTGTTATTTATAAATACAAGAAAGCAACATTTAGTTGATGCTTTGGGTGAGCCTGCTGTCAGTCACTCACACAGGCAGGCTGCATGTGAAGTCCAAGCTCTACCTCCCTCTCTTATTTACTTAGGGGAAGGAGCTTGCAACTTGCAACCAGCTTGGCAGGGAAGGGAAGGGCCCTGGATCTGGGTTTAGTTTTGCAGATGACTTGGCGGAAAATGTTAACAACCCCCTGTCTTCCAAAACATTATCTTTAATACCAGAACCTCAACTTTTCTTACTTCATCTGGAAACACACTTCCACATGCAAGGATTACCCATATTATCCATACATCTCACAGCATGGGCATTAGAAGAGAAAGCCCTTGGGTTAGAGGCTCTCAATATAAATTTAACCAAGAGGGTTTTCCTTGAATCTCAGCCTCCTCAGTGGTAAAAATGAGATGAAACAGACCTAAAAGATCTTTTTATGGTAACTAGAGGAAATAACATGTGGATAATCTCAGGCATATGGTGGGACTTCAACAAGGGTGAATCCTTCCCTTTCTCCCTCTGAAGGCAAATTTATTCCTATTGTCTTTTTTTATGTGTTTGTTTTATCTCAATGTGGTGGGAAAACTTTGCAATACATATTCAAAGCCACGTAGTTATTCTTCAAACTTTATTTTGTGTATAACACTTATTACTCAGATAAACAATCATGACTTTGAGGCGCCCTTATACCAAATGTGCCAGAACACCATGGTTCTTTGTCCTTATATTTTCTAATTTTTGAAAACAACCCTTTTTTGTCTTTCTCTTTCTGGTTGGTCTGCTAATAACCAATTCTCTGAGTAATACCACTTTTATCAGCTACTGCAGTCTCCTATCCTTTTGAGCAAGCTTAAAAAACAAGTGATCATTATAAAATTTATTGATTCTGAACTAGAGTCTCCCATATAATTAAAGAAATTGTCTCTTGAAAAGACGTTTCAGCTTCTGGGCTGTGCTGAGGACAGTTGAGGACTCAAATGGGCAATGCACACATAGGAGTATTCAAGCCCTGAAGTGCGGAATCAGAATAATGACATTTAAAGTCCTTCACATACTCAGATTGAATGACTCACAAGACCAGTTATTATACTGTAATGTATTCCAATCCGATGCCGTCAGTTGAATTTTGAATAAAGAATTCATCAGTATTTATGTGAGTGCTTAGTAAACCTCTGAGAACTATTTCATGCAAGGTGAGGTGTTAGGTCACCTTGCCTATGATTGGGTTGCATCCCATCATTTTTCCCCATCCCCTCTGGTTCCCACTGGAGTAAGTGTGTGTCTTTCTGGAGCATGGGGCAATCTCCAGTAGGCTTGTCCCAGTGCTTTTAGGTGGCCTCATGGGCCTATGTCACCTCTTTCCAGATTGCTCACACATCTGCTGTTTCTTGCAGTGTCACACAGATAAAACCATTTCTTATGTGTGCTGTAGTATAAGAAAGTTAGGCAAGCACTGCTAGATGATCCCTCATCCTGCAAGAGTATCTGCTGCTAATGCCTATGGTAATGATGCCCTTACATGGTGTATCTTCATATTCGCCTCTTCTAGTAAGACAAAAATGTTACGGCATGACCTTCCCTGCTTGACGCTAATATCCTGGCACATCATCTAAGAAGCTCCCCTAACAGACTCTTGCTTAAACCATTTGCTCTTTTGCTTCATCCCGTTTACCAAAGCAGAAGAAGACAATGTAGGTAGATTATGGGTTAGATTATATGATCTGCAGTCCAACAAGACTCTGTATGATTTATCAACCTGATACTTGTTAGCTGTGTTACTTTGGACACAGACTTTCTTCATTTCTTTAAGTCAGTTTCTCCATCTTTAAAATGACACTATTAAAGGAAAAGATGTGTGCGTGTGTGTGTGTGTGAGAGAGAGAGAGAGAGAGAAATGTAAAAAGCTAAATATTGATACAATTTAACCATTTTAGAAAGTACCATTTGATGCCTTTACTCCTTTACCAGTGAATCTAAAGACATACTCAAGTATTAAATAAGCTTTCTCTGGATACATACTCTATGCTAGAAATAAGAGATTGAAAGATATCTATTTTATGACCCATTACCTTATTGATCAGTGGAGGAGAAACATAATATGTAGATAGATAACAAAATCAATTTTGTTCTTTGTACATAAATATTTACTTCCTCTCCACTTCTGCAATTCTGAAGAGTTTATATCTCATTTCCTTGACATTGAGGTTGATTGTATGATTTTCTTTGGCCAACGGGATGTTTAAAAAAATGTAACATTAACTTCATTTATGTAAGAGCTTTTAGAGGCAGTGAGAGTTTCAGCCAACTCCCTTATTCCTGATCTCTGCCATGAACAAACAATACTCAGCAGGCAGGAGATCTTCCTTTAACCTGGATCCCAGCATGAGAAGACCCAGGAAGCAGATCCACATTCCACCAGAAGATTGGAGGGGAGCCTCTGAGCACAGAGCTGCAAAGCTTCAGCCTACCCAAGGCTGGCATGTAACATGGGGTAACAAATAATTGGAAGTTATTTGGTACACAGCATCATTATAGCACAGCTGACAGATACAGATAAGAACAGAATAGTTACATATTATAAGCCAGGAAGTGTAAGAGTAGTGAAAAATATTTAGATCTATCCTGTGGTGACAAGGGGAATTTCTTGTGTGTTTTTTTTTTTTTTTAAGACACAGTTTCACTATTGTTGCCCAGGCTGCAGTGCAATGGTACAATTTTGGCTCACTGCAACCTCCGCCTCCCAGGTTCAAGCGATTCTCCTGCCTCAGCCTCCCAAGTAGCTGGGATTACAGGCATGCACCACCACGCCCGGCTAACTTTGTACTTTTAATAGAGACAAGGTTTTGCCATGTTGGCCAGGCTGGTTTCGAACCCCTGACCTCAAGTAATCCACCCATCTCAGACTCCTGAAGTGCTGGGATTACAGGCGTGAGCCACCGAGCCCAGCCAGGGAATTCATAGAAGGGTAACATTGGAAGTATGGGTCAAGAATGATGGCATGAAGAGTACATTTGTTTAAATGCTGACAATATATTTGGTGAAACATTAAATATGTTATCAATGAACAGTCCACCAGTCAGCTTGGACAAAGGGCCAACTAGAAAAGTGTGTTCAATGAATAAGTCATCTCTTGTGCGTTTCTCTTGAGTTTGGGCTCTGCAATGGCATAGAGATTGAGGACATCATTCTGGCCTTGACTTGCTTTGAGTTCTTTCAGGAATTCAGACATTGGTTTGTAAATCCAGAGTTTAGGCTCAATTCAATTTTGAAGAAAACACAAAATGTGACCTCAGCATCAACATGATCCTTTGTAGAATTTCCTAACACAAACTAACACCTATCCAGAAAATCACAAATGCATACTTTTGTTGAGGTGCTTATTCTTAGACAGGTTGTCATATGTGTTTGAACATGAGGTACAATTATAATAATTCTTTATAAATCTAAGTCTCTAATGGTTTATGTTTATCAAGCTTGTTCAACGTAAATTTTTGAGATATATGTACAATAAATTGAATGCTGCTTCTTTATTCCTTGCTATTATATGACTTGGGGAAAATCATTTAACTTTACAGAGGCTCAGTAGTCTCATCCTCAAAACTGGGCAATTATTTCATATGTAATGTTATTATTTTGAAAAGCAAATGAAACAACACCTGTAAAAGTACCTGATGTAAAAATAAGTACTTCTTATCCTACTTCTCTTCCTTTCTTGAAATACATATGGTGTGTGTGTACTTTTTATGCATTAAATAAAGATATGTGTTCAAAACCCAGCCAAAATTTAGGACTTAGGAAAAAAATGGGCTGGGCATGGTGACTCACACCTGTAATCCCAGCACTTTGGGAAGCCAAGGCGGGCGGATCACTCGAAGTCAGAAGTTCTAAACCAGCCTGGCCAACATGGTGAAACCCCATTTCTACGAAATATACAAAAATTAGCCAGGCATGGTAATGAACGCCTGTAGTCTCAGCTGCTCATTATCGCTTGAGCCCAGGAGGTGAAGGTTGCAGTGGGCCAAGATCGCACCACTGCACACCAGCCTGGGTGACAGAGCAAGATTTCATCTAAAAATAATAGTAAAAAAAAAGACTCTATCTAGGTAATAAAGAAACATGTCTCTATTATCAGCCAATGTTTTCCTATTTGCAGTTCTCTCTCCTTCAAAACCTCTAACTCTGGATATAGCCCCATGCATTTCTCATAGCCTTTGTCTCATGTCAATGATATCACTTTAAACATAAGGGTGGGTAGCATGGTGGGCAGGTTCAATAAACAAGCTTGCCTGGAATATGGGTACATTTCTGAAAGGCTCCTCCATAAATAAAAGATTAGAGTAGAAGGGAAGTGTAGGGCACATGATGAAGAGTGAAATCAGCTTAAGCATCTGAAATTTGCTCTTTGGTCAATGGGCATCCACTGATCATTTTGGATTTAGATTGGTATTTTTTAATGGCTAGTAATAGTATTACCAAAAAAAGACTGATATTTGATCATTTTTGTTTGGCAAAATTCTGAGATAAACAAATAATTATTTATAGCAGGAAATCACAGCGCTTTTAATATATTAATGTCTTAATTTATTGAGTCTTGGATTTTCATGTCTCTCTCTCTCTTTTTCTCTCTTTCTGTCTACTTCCCTCCATGCTCTCACCTTTGTTATATAATTTTAAATAACCTTATTTAATTCTAAAAAAAACCCTATGAGGTAGTTATCACTCATTTATATTAACTTATTTTTATAGATGAAGAAACCAGATTGTAGGAAAGTTAAATAAATTATTGCTTAAGGTCCCAGAGTTAATAAATAATGAATCTCAGGAGAGATTTTAACCACTACAACTTTAACTGCTTTCAAAATTTTCTGTTGTTTACTTTGAAATTTAAAATTATTTTATCTTGCTTGCCATCAAATAAAATTATTGCTTTGAAAACGTTCAATGTGTTTATCCTGGGATACCACTTTTGCCTGTGGTTCCCCTGGTCTCCCCAAGAATAGGCACAAACCAGCCTAAGAAACATGAGTGCTAAATGTGACTGAGATGGAACATGTCTCACTGTGGCAAGTATTTGGACCAAACTGAATGTGATTCTTTATGGAGACTCTAGTGACAGAGTCCACCTGCTACAACTGGCCAACTGTATCATAAATCCAACCATTTAATTTTTTTAAAACGCAATTGGAGGGTTACAGCCGCAAGGATATTTTCTTGCAGAAGGCTTCCGATGAAAGAATTTTACCTTCTTTGCCTTGTCCATACCAAGCTCCTTATAAAGAAAGCAAGCAGACCTAATATTCAGAATTGAATCATGTGGCGTTTTTAACCAAGCACCAGATTTGTTTTAATGATTCTCTTAACAGTGATTCATCCAGGATTCTCGCCTGTGTCCCTTTTGTGCCCGAGTACAGATGTGCATCTAGAACACATTTAGTTCTATGATTTCAAAGAGTGGATGCCCACTTTATGCATATGATTAATTCTACATGCAGCTAATTATACCCACAATTGGCTAATTGTCGGTGCAATTAGCCAATTGCAGGCCCAATTGGCCACTTGTCCCATAATTTGAAGGTGCAAGTGGACAACTGAAGGAACAATTAGAGGCATGCAGAGTTTTACATATTTAAAGAGGAGGCTGGGGGAGGAAAAGCGGCTGAAAATGTGGTCCTGAATGCAAAATAAAAAAATCCATATGTATAGGTCTTTGAGAAAGAAGGTTATTGTTCATTGGACTTTTTATTGTCATGCAATTTTCAAAGTCAATATTTTTTTCCTAAAAACTTATAACACAAACAAACAGATTTTCGGGACTGACACAGCTGAAGCCAAACTTTAGATCAGTAAGAACTAACTCCTCCATCTCAAAGCCTGTGCATTTTAAGGGTTACTAGTATAAACGAATGTCTCTCAGAGGAAAATCACAAATGTTACCAAGTTTTGGCCAAATTCCTTTGACTTTTCTCATTTTTTCTCTAATTATTCTTAATTTTCTTCAACAAGAATTTTTTTCCAGTAACTACACAATCCAGGAGATGTAGAAGAAATGACTGCTTTCACTCACAGCTTTATTTATCTGGCCACCTTCAGAGATTATGATATTGTTAGAAATTATTTGCTCCAGTACAACTACCTAATTTCAAAGCCCCAAACCTATAAATACTCTCCCTTCGGTGCATGCCTCCTCCTCAGGTGTCTCACCGCAGGACGCCGAGATCCAGAAGGAGCCAAAAATAGCCAGAAACGGTGCGAAAAGTGGCACATTGCAGGCACTTAGTAAACAGTGATTGAGGACGAGTGCCACTCATTAGGGGTTTAGGGCTGAAAAAGAAGTTTGGAACCATCTCCCATAGTGTGGATTCGGTGGCTGCTAATGTCCTTGTGAGTTAAAATAAAACAAGATTGCTATGATTCCCCTCCTATCTGCAGTTGATATTTTCAGACCTTAATCTGACATACATTGGTCAAGACTCAGAAGCAAACCCAGCAGACTTTCAGATATCAGAAATACCTGCTACACATAAATGCATGAACGCCCTGCAAGAGATCCCACTGCCCCCAAGTTCCCCAAATTGTGTGATCTATTAAACATGAGTCTCAAGGAGTTTTCTGAGAGCAAATAATGTTATGGTCAAACATGGATGGAAACACAGAAAAAAAATAAAAAGGTCAGCAATAAAAACAAAAACAGAGACTGTGTAAGTCACATTTTAACCCAGTATATTTCACATGCAATTATCCAAGGAATCCTAACAAAATAACTAATACTATGCCACAGAATTAAAAGAGACACATGTTGGGAAATACAACTAGGTGCGTTTTAGAGCTAAATCGATAAGTTAATACACACTTTTACCAAACTTGATTATCTGGTTTTCAGCTCACAGGACAATTTTTAAATAGGTCACTTCGGGGGCTCAAGAGTGAGACTGCATAAGGGGACTCTGACATAAAAATTCATTTGAAATTTGTATCAGAACGCCATTCATTGGAGGGGAATAATTCATCTTTCTGGGCCTCAGTTTCCTCATTTGTATAATAAAAGCATTGAATCTGATGGACACCAAAGTTCTTCCGGTCCTGGCATCTTGTGATTGTGGTTGCGCCGAACAGTGCTTTACTTAATGAACATATCTCTCCTCTCTCTACTCAAACTCCAGGGCTTGCTACCCCAGTAGTCAAAAGGTGGAATTCCTAATTCCAAATTTTCTGCATGTTCATTTATGATCTGGGATAAGTCTCTTAACTTTTCAAACCTCAATTTCCCCGAAGAGAAACTAAGGATAATAATGTCTCCAAAGAAGTCTCAGTGAGCTGAAGAAATGTGAAAGCCATTTGAAAAGTATGAAGCACTCCCTATTACTGTTTCTGTTTTTATTAAGTAGGATACTAGCCATTTATAATAACTAGTAGTTATATTAATGACCTTAACACAGATTCAATTATTATTAACATTAGTTGCCTTATAACTACTACTGATATGCTAATCGTGATAATGAACCGATGCTGTGCTTGATGCATTTCAGCAGCAGATTTTGTTCTGCTAAACTTGGGGTTTTGCTTGGAGGGGAGAAGAGCAGTGCTGGCCTTCGGGCCGTGCCAGGAAAATGTGTGGGCCAGATGGCAATCCAAGTTGGTCTGATAGAACATTTCTATTTCTGTGGATTCTCAAAAATGAACTGACAGGCACGAAGCAAAGTGGTGACTCATAGCCTTCAGGTCCCTAAGTTACAGCTTCTGAGCTGCAATTTCCTATTGTCCTGGCAAACTCATTTATGGGAAGATTCAATCTAGAACCTTCTATCTTCATTGCCATCATTGTCATCATTACAGTCATCACAACCACTCTTTACCAAGCACCTACTGTGTGAATGGGAGTATTATATATTATGGTCTATCAAAAAAGACTATGTTGGCTAGGCACAGTGGCTCACGCCTGTAATTCCAGCACTTTGGGAGGCCGAGGTAGGTGGATCACGAGGTCAAGAGATTGAGACCATTCTGGCCAACACAGTGAAACCCCGTCTCTACTAAAAAAAAAAAAAAAAAAAAAAATTAGCTGGGTGTGGTGGTGTGTGCCTGTAGTCCCAGCTACTCAGGAGGCTGAGGCAGGAGAATCACTTAAACCCAGGAGGTGGAGGTTGCAGTGAGCCAAGATCGTGCCACTGCACTCCGGCCTGGTAACAGAGTGAGACTCTGTCTCAAAAAAAAAAAAAAAAAAAAAGACTATGTTAATCTCTGTAATGACCTCATAATGTATACATTCCTATCTCCATTTATTCTTCAGCTGAGGATACCCCGGGTCAAATAAGCAACTTGCCCGCCAGGGCAGAGATGCTGATGGGTGGAGTTGAGATCTGAATCCCAGAAGTCTACTTTTTTTCTTCTATATGATACTATCTTTCCAACTGACAGCATCCTGAAGATTGCAATCCTCCTGCAGGCAGCCACTGTCTTGTGTGTGAGTGTGTACACACATGGGCATGCACGTATGTGTATTGTATATTTTAATTCCACTTAGCAGGGAGACTACAAACTGGCCTGGCACAGAATGTCCAATGCATAAATGCTTGCTGGCCTGAATTTACAACTCTAAGAGATGGTCTACCGTGATTTTTTTTTTTACCTTCATAAACTGATAAAATATTAATGCTAGTCCCATATTCTCATTCTACAGATGTAGCTACAAGGGCTTGGGCACAACAGTCATTGGCAGAACTACGCTTAGAATCTAAACCTGACTCCCAAGCGGCCACTCCACATACCACGTCTCATGGGAAAGGAGGAGTCCGTTTGTTCTTAGTCACAGTTTCTCTGTAGTCTTCTCTAGTTGCTGAACATCAAATGATGATTTAATGAAAGGAAGACATATCTAGATACTACAAACATCTTTTCATTATTGTCAAGAACACGTGGAAAAGGGTAGAAGTCTGAGTTTCTCAACTTGTATTTGGATGTGAGATTGGACTGCAGTGAGAATCACTTCTACAATAGGAGTCCTTAGAGACTTGGGGGCTTTGGAGGGCTTCCTCTGGGATGGCCATCCAGTCCCCAGCCTCAGAGAAACACCATCCTATGCCATCAGAGCAGAGGGGATGGACACTCAGTACAGTTATTTTAGTAGTGAGATAGTAAAATACTATTTTGTATCATATTCTTGCAAGGATTGACTTTTTTAGACACACACTGAGTTGTCTTTACCAAATGAACATTCCGTTTACAAAAAGTATTATCAAATTAATAGCATAACAAGTTTTCAGGGGAGGTTTATTAGAGTCAAATATTTTAAAAGCTGTCATTTAAACAGAAGTAGTTGTTAAACTGAGGAGATAATTAGGTACCTGAAATTAATCAAAGTATGTTTTTAAAAATAAACTCTATATTTGACTCGTTGCAAATATATTTCAGTCTTGTCCAAATTCCCTGTAATATATTTGAAACTGGCAATTTTGCAAGCAAATCTGCAAATAGCCTTTGGCCATTAAAATCTTGCTCTGCCCTTACCGTGGTGAATTCCACAAAAAAAGTGCCCCAAATTAAAATTTAAGCTATAAGATACGTGGAGTCTACAGACATTGACATATAATTTATAAAGCTGATAATGCTGGATTGAATGCCTTTATGCTCAATTTCCTACTACTTTCCTCTTTCTCCCTGTTTTTTTTTCTCTCTCTCTCTTTTTTGAATTGCCTTTTATACTATGATCACGCCAGCTTAGTGGCCTAGATGAATTTATAAGAGAGAATAACTAGATCGGTGACACTCCACCAGTAGGAAAACTGGAGTGAGTTGAGATTCTTTATTCAAAAAATATTTTTCGAGCACCTGTAACATGGTAGGTTAGGGGACGGGGCAGTAGGCAAAGACACTATATTGCAGAGAGGGAAAAAGTAATGGTATACAGCAAAACAAACAAGCAAACAAAACCCCAAAGGAAATAGATGATGTATCAGGTGGGAATAAGTCCTATAAAACATAGAGCGGGGTAAAAGGATAAGGAGTGATGTGGGGAGTGGGAGGAGCCTGCTTGGGAGGTAGAGGTGAAAGAGATAATTCCTCCCTTGCATGGATGAATATTTTTGTGCTGTGTGATCTTTGGCACTTGTATTTCTGTTTCATTTTTAATTTTTAAATACAATTTCAGTTTTGTAAGAGCTGAGGTGATGAATGAAATACAGGTTTCTACTTAGTACACAGACAATTGTATGGCAAAGGCAGAATGTCAGGTTTTTGTGCAAACAGGAGAGATAGCAGCAGTTCTCACTGACACTGAGCCAGCTAGACTCAGTGATCACTGTCTCCCATCACCCCCAGCCTGGAGGAAATCAGACCCCATCCAATATAGACAGTGTTAATTATGGAGAATATTAAGGTCATCCTTTCTTCATCATCTCAGCTAATTGAATGCATATTTTCCCAACCCCATTGGTAAAATGGGCTCTGCCTAAATTGTGGCTTAGAGTTATTTTTCTCTCTTGGCAGAGTAACCACTTTACAAATTCTTTTTGTTTTTGCTTTTGTTTTTGAGGCAGGGTCTTGTTCTGTCACCCAGGCTGGAGTGCAGTGGTACTATCAGGGCTCACTGCAGCCTTGGCCTCCTGGCCTTAAGTGATCCTCCCAATTCGACCCCTATGAGTAGCTGGGATTACAGGCATGTGCCACCATGCCCGGCTAATTTTTTGTAGAGATGGGGTTTTGCTATGTTTCTCAGGCTGGTCTTGAACTCCTGAGGTCAAGAGATCCTCCGTCTTTGGCCTCCCAAAGTGCTAGGATTACAGGCATAACTCAGTATGCCTGACCTTACAAAGTTTTTATTCTCGTCTTTTCTCAGCCTTTATAGAGCTTGCTGCTTCTATTCAAATGGCTTTCTCTTGTGTTCATAATTTCAATGAGGTATGATTTGACGTGCCATGAGGAGGAATAGGGAAAAAAAAAAACAAAAAACATGGCTCTAGTTATGTGCCAAGACCTGGGCTAGGTGTTTTGCCAACTTTTGTTGTATTAGTTAATCCACATTAACAACCACAGGAGTTAAAGAACACCTCTTTGTTCAATAATATTCCCAAGGTCACAGAGATGATAAACAGAGAGGATTCACCCTAGAGCCCCTAGAGTACGCTTGGCCTTTTAGTCCAGGGCTTCTTAAATATAGTTGTACATCTGTAATACTTTGGGCTGGTTTGTTAAACAATGCAGATTCTGAGGCTCCAGGTCCAGAAGAATCTGGTAGTCTGAATCCCTAGGTGAGCCTGGGATTCTATAAAGTTAAAAAACCGCATTCCTCCATAGTGATTCCTAAGATCCGTCAAGTTTGGGAAATTTTGGTTCATGGAATATGAAGCCCAAAAGGAAAAGATGCGCAAGACATATCTGGGGCTGGATCCCACGTTCCTGATCAGAGTATTTAATATGAAAACTGAAACTGCTCCCCATTTCTGCCTGACCCAGCTTTACTTTTATTTTTTCCATAGCACACCGTCTTCTGACATGTTGTGCTGTGGCTTGCTGTTTAGTCTGACTCCCCAGTTACAACGTAGGTTCCACCGTTGCAAGCATCTTTGCCTTCATGTGTTTCACTGCTATCCCAAGCACCAAGAACCAGGTCTGGCTCATGGTGGGACCTCAACAATTTATTGTTAAATTAATTAAGATCTTCCTTGACTTTCAGTTTGAGCTATTTCCATGGGGCACAGCTACCACTTCCCTCTTCCGACAAGGGTTCCTTTAGCTGTCCAGAATTAGATTTCAGTGGCTTATCTCCCTTGTCTCAGTATCAGTCTAATAGTTGTGGCAAGCAATGTCCATTTCCTCGCAAAAAGCAGAAAGTGTGGGGCTTAGAGATATGGGCGCATGGGGCTCCTACTCCTCTGTCTCAGCTCCCAACGCCCTGGTGCTCATGTCTATTACTGGGTGATGATGCCTGTTGTGCTAAGGTCTCTCCCTACCTTGCTAGAATCTGAACACATAGAAATAAAGGGCATTGACGACTGTTGGTGAGAGATGCTAACGGAGATGCTGGCAGTAGGCTAAGGCCAAAAGATAGCACAGTTTTATAGTCTCACAGACCTGACTTGAATCACATAGATGTCATATACCACCTGTATGATCCTGAACAAGTCTCTTTACCCCTCTAAGCTTCACTTTCCTCTGTTGTCAAAAGAAAATGAGTCTCTACCTCATAGAGCTATTTAAAAGGCTAAAGTAAAATAAGGTCTATAGAACTGGCTAATAAGTCAAAATAATCATTTTTGCATTCTCTGGACCACGAAAAGATAGTGAAATCATGAAATAAATCATATATCTTTATGTGCATAAATGTATACATAATTTAGAATTTTATATGTGCATATAATTTAAAAGTGAACTCTGATGATTTAATTGAAAAAGGGGAGATACAATTCAATTGTAGATGGTCTGTGGCTTGAAGCAAAAGTCCTCATCCTAGGCCCAATACAAGTGAGAGCAGTGGACACGACATAAAGTCAAGAGTGAGCAAATGCAAGAGGTTCAGGATAAGCTGAACCTGTCATATAAGCTAGAGTCCTATGTCCCAATGCAAAGATTAGAAATAGCCTCCCTTGCCCAGATCCAGTATAACCAGTACATGGCAATTAAAAGATAAAACCAGTGTCACCTTGGGTAGCATCAGTATAGACTGCTATCAGGAGGACCTCCGATAGTATTACCAGCTGCAATAAAAAAGCACTTCTTTGAATGCTTTTTCTACCTAATTGTCAAAACCGAATAATATTATCAGCTTTTTTATCCTTTGAGTATTTTTCTAATAAGAAAGCACGGAGATGCATTGCAAATAAAAGCAGAAGATTTGAGGATGCAAAGCAATCATGCAAAATGACTTTCATATCAGTTTGATAAGCAGCTGAAATTTAATAACTACATCTCTCCTATGGTGCTGGATGAAAGTTTAATACTTTCTGCTTTGGCTTCTTTCTTCTGCAAGATGCTTATTCAGAACTGTAGCTTCTCTTTTATAGTCAGGAAAATGAGAGGTGCAGTGGATTAATCAAAGCCTTGAGAGGCTGGGCCCAGCCCCAGCCCAGTCCAAATCACAGTTTCTGAGAATCTAAACCAAGTCAAGCCCAAGGCTGTCCATGACCACTGGGGAAACAGGTAAAGATTTCCAAATATCTCAATATACAGGTAAGATGTCAGTCACTGTGGAAATCACATACCTATTTAAAGCTATGAAATAAATTTAACTCTCCAAATTATCTTTATTCTTTCTTTGGTTGAGAGTAAATTGTACAACAACAAAAAGAATAAAGAAAACCATTTGGAATTAAACAAATATTCCATATTTTAAAAAAGAACAAATCAAACCCAAGAGTATGATGACTCTGTTATACACAGGAATGTCTTCTGCAGATCAGGGTGCATCTTGTCAAGAGTGGATGAGTGAATTAATTAATATCTGACTGGTTTGCAATTTATAGCTGGAAGAGTTCTGAGATGGTATCAAGCTCAACTTCCTCGTTTTAGGGTTGGGGGAATTGAAATGTAGAAAGAATTTTGATGGTCCAATTCACGTGGTAGTAAGTAACTGCATCAGCACAGGTCCGATGGCACTGGACATTTGTCTCAGTAGGCCTGGCGAGACCATCAGGATCCCAAGGGTCTCCCATTCCCCACGTTGTCTACACAACCTAGGCAGGGAATTTGTTCAGTGCTCCCAGCACCCAGCTGACAACAGCCACAGCTTTCAGTGAACCACTTTGAAAAGATATAAAACCTAAAAGGAGAGGGAGAAGCATTTGATATTAGATGTTATCCAGACAGAATTGGGAGACCAATTCAAAACCAGTGTTCTGTACTAATGGATCTTTCCAACTCTGCTTTCCAACGGAAGCCAAGAGGGGATGGGTCTCCCAGAGCCGGGAAGTCTTGGCCCTGTTAAAGGGCCAGCCGAAATGGGGTTCCGCTGGCTTGCTCTTCTACTGCCCCCTACTGGGGAGATTTTTACCAAGGAACGAAGTGGGCTACTGCTAAGTTGTTTTTCACAGTGGGGGCAACTAAAGTCAACAAGGGATTTTAACTCAGGAGTAGAAGGCAGAGATCATTTTCAAACACATAAGGCAATGCGAAAATGTACATGAGTCTCCTAAAGGTTAAAGATGAATCCTGATAACGACTCACATTACCTACTAGGCGAATTTGTCTGAAAAAACACCAGCACATGTCTTTCTGCTATTTCTGTACGTATGCACGTATGCAGATACGTGCAGAATATTATATATTTTTAAGATAGGTATAAACAGATAGTAACACAATGAAGGAACATCTGAGCCAGTCATCAGCTCTAACTGCAGCCTTTTAAAAGAAAATGTAACTCCAGATGTCGTCTTAAGAAAATGAATCAATTAGGCAAATGAGGAATTTCCTCATAAATCAGAGGATGAGAAGCTAAAGTCCAGTCCTTGCCCAGGGGAGGAAACAGAGATGAGGGCTGCCCGGAGGTTGCCATTTTTCATGGCCAGGTAACCCAGCCGCCTTCCTGCTCTCCTGAAGTCGTGTTTACCTTATTGAATGCTGGTTTGATTTGGAAAGAGTGTTCTGAATGTTCCAACCCTTTTACCCTGAAGATAATAATGCCTCAGCCTTCAGGAGTGGGACCCAGTATAAGCTGGTGTCACTATTCATGAAATAATTGAGTTTACACAAAAAGTGATTTCAGTAATAGCTGCCTTTTTACAAGTATGTACATTTTATTTAAAATTACTGACTCAAAAGGCAAGGTAGAAAAAAAAATCACCTCCAACAACTTCCTGTAATTGCGAATTATTGTGAGGGAAACAGAAGGAAAAGATTTCGAAATTATGAGCCATTATGCTCGAGAGAGAGAGAGAGAGAGAGAGAGAGAGGGAGAGAGAGGGAGAGAGAGAGAGGCAGTGGGAAAAAAAAAAAAGACAGCCTGGCTTCATGAAACACAGCTGACAAGCTCGACTAAATTACCCCCGGACCATTACAAAAATCACTTAATTGCCAAGCATTTTGTTAGGTCAATTGACTCTAATTGAAAAAATAACAAAAAGCTTATTATGCTGCAAATGCGGCCGTGGAAAATGAGTCTTCTGTTAGAAGGAAACAATAATTCTAAATTTCAGCTGCTGCTAACACTACAAAGTTCAGTGTTTCCTTCGGATAGAATCCGCAGTGGAGGAGAAAGTGAATATGCATCAATTGATTTTTTTTCCTTTTAGCGCTTCCCCCCCTGCCCCCGACTTCTTGCTCTTCCTGATCTTCTTCCCCGCCTCATCCTACCCCCACCCTCATCCCCACCTTGTCCCCACATGATTAGCAGGGCCCCCCCCACCCCCTTCCATCAGCAAATATACACCTCACTCCCATCTCCCTCCTTATCTTCCTGCAAGATAGGGTTGGGAGACAAAGAGGGGGCCAGCAGTGTGCGGCCCTGGGTTAGGAGAGATGTCCAGTATCTGCCCTCCCCATCCCAGGCAAGACGCTGCAGCCTTGGTAAAATGCCTCCCCCACCATTTTCTTTCCATGAGCTGCTCTTTCTCTCTCCCCTCCTGGCTGTCGCCTTATCTCCTCCCCTCCCCTTTTAAATGCAGATAATAGAATAAGGCGAACAGCTTATGTCCGCAAAATTCTTCTGAAATTGCCCCCTAACATGCACACCCAGAGCTGGCCTTGATTGACATCAAGTGCAGTAATTAAAAACCCCGCCAGCTGACATAGGTGAAGGTTTATTTATAATTACACATTTTTAGGATGGCTCGTCCAGGGTCGGTGCATTTAAAAAGATAAGTCGGCCACAGCTCTGTTACTCCCCCAATTATACATTTGAATGGTGGGAGTTTATAATGCGGGGGGATTCTGCTTTGCAAAAGAAGGAATTATTTGTTCATGAAACCAGGAGGCCAGGGTAGGAAAGTCTGATGGCAGAGCCTTTGTCTAGAAAGCTGTGGGAGAGAGAATGTGTGTCTGTGTGTGTACATGTGTGTGCCTGTGTGTGCACCTGTGTGTGCCTGTGTGTGCATGGGTGTGTGCACCTGCACGTGTACATGGGAGTGTGTCTATCTATGGGTGTGTGTGGGCCTGTATGTGTACATGTGTGGGTCTGTGTGTATGGATGCATGCACCTGTGTATATACATGTGTGTGCCTGCATGCACATGTGGGTGTATGGAAGGGGAGTCATGTGGTGAAGCAGAAAACACCTCCCTCGCCCTGTGCATAAACACAGAGCTGTACTCACAAATTGTTTCCCTGCTTGCTTTATCTAAAAATGTTAAAAATCATGCCCAGCTTCAAATCCAAGATGATCAGATCTGACATTCTCAAGAACCCACTGCGAGAGAGGATTCCTCCGTGGGAGCCCAGGGAGCTGGGACAGGAGCTTCTGGGAGGCCTGTGTGGGCATAGAGTTCATAGGAGGCAGAAGCTGCCTGCATACAGCAGGGTGTTTGACACCCATGGGGCAGTGCCCAAAAGAAGCAGCCAGCAGGTCTCCTCTCCCCAACATCCGCTTCTCATTGTTGCCTTTTTTTAGAGCTTGGTATCACTTACCCAGAGGGGCACAGCCGGCCATATCAGACTGTGCATCTCACGCGTGTGGTTTCTTGGGCCCCACAGCTGGAGACAATGGCAGGATTGGCCTTGGAGAGCCCCGAGTGTCACCTGGCGTCTTGGCAGGCAGCTGAACCTAGAAGTAAACTGAGCCAGGCCGGGAGCTACAGGTGTTAAAGGTACCAGAAAGCAAGGCTTGAAAATCAGATATGAGAGAAAAGGGGAGCAACAGGAAGCCTTTGTATAGGGGGTGCCACTGCATTTCAGACATGCCTGGCCGGGGGACACAGGGCACAGGGCTTGTCCAAGAAGACAGGATGCAAAACTCACTGCTGACCAGGGAGTCAAGAGCTGTGAAAGGGTGCAGGTGGGTCACCCAGAACAGTCCCTCTGCCCCAGAATGCTGCAAAGAGAGATTGCCTGGAAGGAAGCAGGTCCTTCCGATTAAGTGGCAGAACCCTACTGAGAGAAATAAAAGTGAGGAATGGTGAATTCGGCACCACTTGCCAGACCAATGGGCTTCATCAATTAATCACAGCCAAATAATCACCACCTACATTAAAGAATAATACATGAAAAGGACAGGAGCCTCTCTGTAACTTATTCAGAAAGGGCTGCCTCCCTAATCCCTCTGAGTCCTGACATGTTAACTGGCTAGCGACTAATTAGATGTCAAAAATTCATAAGCGCTCTTTAATATTGCATATATCTGCAGCCGACATTTCAATATGAGAGTTGTATACACAGAAGTCACTATAGCATTAAAACACAGCGGGGTGGAAGAAATAAAAGGGAACCAATAAAAACAATGTCCCTTAAAAACCCCAGAGAGTGCCAGCTTTGGAAGTGTGTACTTTCTTATTCTGAATAGGTATCACCTTAATAAGAATTATAGGCAAAGGGGTTTCGCTGCTCCATGCTGCGTGGACAGAAAGGGGGAGAGGAGACGAGCTTATCAAAGGCACTGCCAGGTAAATAGTAATTTATTGTGCATGCACAATGAACATTACCCAGTGTCCTGACACTGGGTGATAATGAAAGGCATGTTATTGTGGAATCCACTGAGGGAATTTCCACCCCCGCCCCCGCTCCCTTCTCCTCTTGTCTCTCTTGAGCAAAGAAGCCGTGATGGGTCCTGGCAGCTTCTGCCTGTTTCAAGCCATTTCACATAACATAGAAAGCACCTGAAGTTTAGTGGATTAAGTAAGTGAGTTAGTTTGCCAGCTCGGTGATATATATGTTGCCTGCATGTGAACTTATATTTCAAATGCTGGGGACTATATTTTTATGAAACAAGCCTTTTCCTGTCGGAAGAATTATAGGAATGTGATATAATACAAGGCAGTGAGATTAAAAACAATGCATCATAGCAGAGAGAAAACACACTGTTTTATGACTTGCATCCGTTAATTGAACCTCTCAGGAATCAAGAGAAGGGCTCTGCAGGAACCTGCTGGAAAATCACTTTCTTTTTTTACTTCCATGTTTTGTTTTTTTGTTGTTGTAGCTGTTATTTTTATTTTTTATCATACATATCGATACATATATACATGCATATATATATATATATACACACACACATATTTATGGACACACACAGGCATGAATGACATATGTTGCTTTCTGTACAATACTGTACTTTTATTTTCTTTTATTGCTGCTCACATTTGACTTAGAGTGAGGCAGTTGTGTTGAAGAGCATTAAAGAAGCTATCTGAATTCAAATCATTAGGTGGACAATTGTTAGTAGCTGTGCACAAATCCCATTAGACTTCTGGGCCTCAGTTTTCTCTTCTGCAAGATGGGTGTGGTGATGTCATCCTTCCAGGTTGGTTAAAGCAAAGTACAGTAAAGACAACAGGAAAGCCAAGGCTTCTGTGATATTCCAAGTGCTATATAGACTTTCTGTCCTGATTATCTTGAGTTGAGACCATGGCTGGGCTGCTTTTTGCCACATATACTGTGATATTGACATAGATTTATATTTTATTGTCAGGTGAATTTTTTTTACTTGAATTTCCCCATCATTGCAACAATGCAGAAAGCTACGCAAAAGTGATTAATGATCAGTTTCATGGTTTGAAGGAAATCCCTCTTAAAGGCAGTCCCGTGCCCCATCTCTGATTACATCTATGTAGACTCAACATTTGGGTGCATTGCTGGACCCATGCCTCTCCCTGGAATGTCAACACCAACGGGAAGTTTCCCAAGAAAGGATGAGACCTGATTTAGTCATCTGGCACAATGCCAGGGTCAATGGTCAATCTTTATCTGATTATACAGGGTCTTTGATTTGAAATTCACTGTATTAATTCAGGTTGAAAGAGTCCTTTCTGATCAATATTTAAATCATAATTAACTACATTCACTTGCTATTTTTGTACCTCTGATTCTTCTTACGATGTTAAATTGGGTTCTTCCCTGGTTTCAGCATTTCATATTTCAAAACAATATACTCTATCAAATTTGACCAGTATCTAGGAAAACAAGATCTCTCCTGGCTTGCCTGGAGTGCTGATAATGAGACCTTTCTTTATTTCAGTTGGTTAAGATTAAAGTCCAAGTCACTTCATTCATTCATTTCATTATTCACCCACCTCATTCATTCACTCATCCCCCCAACTCCTGCATTCACCTTTCAAATAGTTTTGAGCACAGCTCCTAGTGCCTGAAGCTATGTGTTTTCTCTTGGCAATACTGTGAAAAAAATTTATAGTACAGTGGGTTTGGGCAACAAGTAAACAAGTGACTCAGACGCTGATGGAAGTGCCAGGAGAGCAGCAGGTGCTTGTTAGGGGAGTGTCGGAGGAGGCAAAACAGGGCCACTTAATCTGGTCTAGGAAGGGAGTGGTCAGGAGAGCTCCCCAGAAATGTCAGTCACTGGGGATAGAAGGACTAGTCTGAGATGAGAAATGAGGGTAGGGGAATTGGCAGAGGTGAGAGGAACAGCACATGTAAGGGTTTAACTGAGGAGGTCGGTGGAGTGAAGTTGTATGGTACTTGTTCTCTTTCTTCCATCCAACCATCTTCAGGAAATAGTACTTGGCATTGTTAAGGGGGAACTACTTCCTCCTGTTCTCAGCTGTAATTAATAGCAAAATTAACCCCTGTGGCTAGTTTCAGGAGTGGACTCTCATTGGCTTTACCAATTATTGTACCCATCCCTTTGGCCACTGTGATTGGTTCAAGGATGAGCACACAACCCAATCAGAGACAAGGAAATATGAGGTATTTATTGGGGATTCTGAGAAAGGGAAGCCTTCTTTTTCTTCATAGGATCTCTCGGAACTCTTTCTCTTTCCCTGGATAGTATTTTGTGAGGGTGTAAAGTCTGCAACAGCTACAGCCATTTTCTTTTTTAATCAATGAGGAAGAGTCCAGAACATCCAGGACTATTGCATAGAACGAGAGGGTGAAGCCAGCATCGTGAAAAGCAGTACAGAAAGGTAGGGAGAAAATGGGTGCCTGTCATTCATGGGGCTAGGTCTGTGGTTGGCAAGCTCAAGAACCAGGAGACCCAGTGATTTAGTTCTAGTCCAAGTCTGAGCATCAGGAGAGTCTATAGTATAAGTTGCTCTGTGAAGGCCAGTAGACTCTCAACCCAGAAAGAGATTTGCCACTGGAAAAAAAAACCCCAGTGTTCCAGTTCAAGGCAGTCAGGTAGCAGATGTTCCCTGTAATGTAGGACAAGGTCAGCCTTTTTGTTCTATTCAGGCCTTCAACTGATTGGTTAAGGCCCACTCAAATTCAGAAGGGCAGTATGCTTTATCCAAAGCCTACCAATTTAAATGTTAATCTCATTCCAAAACAGCTTCATAAAAACACTCAGAATAATGTGTGATCAAATATCTAATTAGTCTGCAATCCAGTCAAGCTGACGCATAAAATTAACCACAACAGGCAGGAACTAGGACTTTGTGTGAGTATCCATAACGTAAAATGTAGTGCCTGGTACACGGTAGGTGCTCAATAAATACTTCTGAATAAAGTTCATAAATAGCCAGGCTGGCTGGTAATTTTTAGCAAAGAAGACACATCACTGGGATATGGTATTTATCTTTAAGAGTATAAAGTTCAATTTGATAACCCCTGGCTTGTGTACTACTCCTGAGCTCTTCACTGGTGAACTTGAGCCAAAGGTTAGGTTCAGCTTCTCATCATTTCTGATTTGGAAGGAGCTTTTCCAAGAGTTCAGAGGCTCCTTTCAAAACTGAGCCTGAGCCTCCTAGCACCCACAGTCACAGGACCTGAGCAGCCAAACCCATTCTGCCTTCAGGGTTGCTGCTCTCTCCCCAGGCGCACACATTACACCAGCCCCTTCCAGTCGCAGAGCCACTGAGCATTTCTGTAGCCTCAGTGTGCAGCTGTGCAAATGAGCACCCTTGGCTCTGAGGTATGCCATTCCCCAGGAACATGACATTGAGCACCAAATCCCAGGACTTATCCTCTGTTTTCAGCCCTCTTTCCAGAAAAGCTACATGATGTGAGTCCTGAGCTCTCTCTGATCAGACTCCTTCCACATCTGAACTCTTTCACTCTGGCCTCTAGTTCCAAGTCCTGCTTCCTGTGGTTTGAGTGTTGCTTGTGTGGTCAACATGCTCATGCCTGACAGTGACCTTGGAAATGACAACTATGTTGAAAAGAGGAGACTTATTTTGTGTGTACATGTAGGGGAGGAACTAGATCTGGCAAGCAGGAAAGATGATTTTGACTCAAAGTGAAGATCAAGCTATGTCCAGGGATAGTTCAGAATATGGGATCATGGGCAAGTTATATATTCAAGATCCTCAGTTTGACTTGGTCAGGCCTTGATCTGCTCTCCACCATGTCTTGGACAGGTAGGGATAAAAATGATCAGAGAATAAGAAAAGGATGAAGGAAGCAATGATGGACAAGGAGAGAGAGTTTTGGAAGCTTGGGCTTGTGCAACAGAAAAGACTTTTTGATTGAAGGTGGGCCATGGGCAGGTTTGCTCTGCACACATGTAAGTGATGGGAGCCCCTTTATAACTTGGCTCTGTGGTCATCGGGAGGTGACTCTTCCTTATTTATTCTCATCATCCAGAAGAGAGTCAAATCCTCCAAGTCCCCCAACCCCGCCCTTTTTTTTTTTTTTTTTTTTTTTTACTTTTCTAGGCCAGTTTGGGAGAGGAGGTTTTGCTTAGATATCTACAGTGGCCCAGGTCAAAGAAAGTCAGTCATTGCAAACCTTCACTAGGTCTTTTGCATATCAGAGATGCCAATCATTTCTATTCACGGTGAGCTTTAGCACAGTCAGGAATCAGGATGATTAACAACAGGACTGGCTCTGTTCTGTGGAATGATGTAAGTGGTGGATGGTGCCAAGTCCATGATACACAGAAGCAGATTACGTTACAGTTAGAGCCAATATTTTCTCAGCATGAACTTAAACTGCTCTACTTCTGAGAATGATTATACATCCCTGAGATGCCACATCTGTGTAGATGTGTATGTTCATATGTGTATGTCCACATGCTTTTATTGAGCATCTACTGTAGAGTAGGCAATGTTCTGGATAAAGGCAATATGGAACACTGTCTTTACTGGGCTGAAGTTTGCCATCTGGTGAAAAAGACATGCATTAGATAAATGATTATGAATGCACTCAACAATCAGGGTAGTAGGAAATTGTCAGATGCAGAATTGAGCTCTGAGGATCTATTGTTTCCTCTGGGCGCTCATTTGAGAATCAGGACCAAGTCCCACTTGCTATGTAAAATGGGGGCAAATGTGTGTCCCAGACGTTCAGGAAGAGCTGTCAGTTTAGTGGTCACTTTGGGACTTTGTATAGATCTGCTTTATTCAGACTGATCACCTATCTTCCAATTGCTCCAAGTCTTGGCTCTTACAGGCTCAAAGCTGCACCATTCTGTAGAGAATCATCCTCTGCTGTTAGAACTCTTCACCCTAGAAATTGCATTCTCCACCCACCCACCCCAACACAGGTGGCCTGCAGCTAATAGCTAACTGATGCGTGGGAACATTCGTCTGGAGTCCAAGTCACCAAGGGGACCACCATTGTGGTGCCATTTATACCCCAGAGCTTCTGTGGGATCAGGCATGAGCTAGTCTGCATCTGAGACTTCATCCTTGCTCAGCATCTTCACCTGCCCATTCCCTGATTTCCTCCCTCTTTTTAAAGTTTCTCTCTCAGTAAATAACTTGCACAAAGATCTCCATCTCAGGCTCTGCTTCTTGGGACCACAAGCTCAGTGATGTGCAGTAGGGCAGGGTGACCTCACCAGGGGTTAGCGATAACATCTTCTGCTCAGTGCTTATTTAGTTGCTAGGGCCTAAACCTATTCCTTATGCACCCCAGACAATGGTCAGGGGCAAATGAATAATGTATGGGCCATACTAAATAATCCAGAAGAAGCTTCTAGTTTATCCCTGGCTGAATTCTTAGAACTCTATGGCTTTGAGCTCTGAGGGAAAGACAAGCAGATCTCAGCAGAAGTAGCCGGTTGGAAGCTGACAAAAGGAAACTAATTTGGGGTTCAGCTAGGATTAACTCACTGGAGAGACCATTGGACTTTAAGTCTTAAAGATAAAGGAGGAAATGGTCATTGGCCATGGTGGTGAGGGCTTTGTCCCAGAAGTCACAACTCCAAGTAGAAGCTATAAACATTCAATGGGTGACAATGGTTCTACTTTCGTGACATAACAAATGATAATTACACTCATTATAGTTATAATTTATTACAAGCTTATAAAGTGTCATTCTATATAGAATGCATATTATATCACTAACATCCCCCACAAAATGCTACTGTGGCAAATGTTATTACTCCGATTTTCCAGGTGGAAAACTGCATTTCAAGGAGAGTTACCTAAGTGTTGGAGATGAGCTTTAAAGCTTGGTCTCGCATATCCCAAATCCAGTGTATTTATTTGACTCCAAGTCAAAGGCCAACATTTCAACAGCAGATTGGTTTTTTTTTGTTTGGTTGGTTGTTTTTGTTTGTTTGGTTTTCACTAAGACACTTAATATGTATGTGACAAAGAATTACCCTTGGTGAGTGTTGCTCAGTTGTACCTGGGCAGTGCCCAAGCCAGCATTAACCAACTCCTAAAGGCAAGTATGATAACTGCTGGGCCTGAAGACTGTACCGCCTGCTCACAGCATCTCAACAAAACCACCCAGGTACAGGAACATGAATTTAAATGGCTTTTGTGCTTTGAATTTCCCTGATCATTCCTTCACTTTGTATTTCATTTTGTGTATCAGACATTCCTCGTGAAATGATGTGGAAATAATAAAGTCTAGAGAAATGGCACCCAAATTGATAGTTAAAAATTATGGCAGAGTTTGGAAATAAATTCTTACAATTTACATGAGAAATTCAGTGTTTTGTGGGGCAGGGTTAAGGGGGGACTAGATTGGCAGTCTAGTCTTGAGACATATGGGCACAGTTGTAATAAATATAGAAACGTTTGCTCTCAGAAGTGTCTGTTGAGTCAAATAGACTGATGGGCAGAGGGGAAGTGAGGTGGAGGAAAAGGGAAAGAATTTCCATAGGGAGGAAGAAACGGACATTGTGACTTCTTCAGTCATTGATACAGTCATTCTTAGCATGTAAGGAACAGAGTGTCTCTTTTGCAGATAACTGTCTTTATGCTTTACGATTTCAAGACACAGTGTCTAATTGGCCTAGTGATTATGAAGTCCTGCTCACCAGGTGACCCAGTTGACTTAGACTTATCTCAATGGGGATGATGATGATGACAGAAATAGCAATAACAACAAAGCAGCCACAGTAATCATGGTTCCCAGTTACTGAATGTTTGCTTTTTCACATGAGACATTAAACAGAAATGTCTGTAGACTCTGTTGCAACTAGAAATTCTCTTTGGTTTGGAAGAAAAAAGAAAGAAAATATGGAAACATTTTTGAGGATTTGCTCCATGCAAGATGCTTGACACTTTATATAGGGTATGTTATTGAATACTAATAGCAGTCCCTACAAGATACAGGATATAATCCTCATGAGGAAAAAGAGGCTCAGAGGAGTTAACTGGTCACCCAAATTGCACAGCAAATTAACAGCAGGGTGTAGATTCAGGACAGGATGCATTACTACTTTCACAGGGATGGGAATGGCCAATTCCTGCTGGGCAGGTGCCACTTAGCAGAAAAGGAGTAGAACAGACGCCTAGCTATGTTTTCAAGATGTTGCCTGGGTCAGACTGCCTCTCTCTTCTCTTCGTGCCTCCCCATGGCTGTAACGAAGATTCACTTTCCCCCCAAGACAACTGAATTATTATTTATAAAGCAAACTCCTAGATAGGTCATTGCAAGTACACAACTGATAAACATTGCCCAGAGTCATTGATCCCCAGTGAGCACCACAGTGATTCCTTCTAACCCAGGAATACAGCTCTTCTTTATATATTTAAAGGAAATTATTCAGAGGAGAAATAAACTTGAAGAAAACAGATACTTTAGAGTGCTTTCATTTATAATACATCCAAATTGAGAAGAGCTCCTGTATCTAACGTGAAAATATCAAAAAAGAATCACCCCCTCTAACTTAAACCAAAATGCAACTTGCTGTGAAACAGAAGAATAATTACCACTGTGATTTTATTTGGAGATAGCATCAGAAAACAAAACTAGTGCTAAGATATGAAATGAGAGCAAAACTATGATGACTTTTTAAAAGGAAGATGCAAAATTTAGATTACTGCAAAATCATCATGATTGCATTTGTTATGAGCGTCTACCTCAAAAACAGGAGAACAGAAAATCCAATGGTTTATAAACAAAAAAATTTTTGGAATAATCACAGTTAAGTAATGAGACTGTTTCAAAAAAATCTAAAATTTAATGGTTTTCCATATATTAGCAGCAATCATTTAGAAAATATGGAAATTTTAATTCATTCTCTCTAGAAATCTTAATTCATTCTCTCTAGAAAATATAATTTTACCTAAAAGCACTATGGATATAGTACACATATAGGAAACATTGTGTAAACTTATTAATCAAAAATATAAGCATGGACTTAATTCGGTTCCCTCATGAATAGTATCCTGTGCAGTTCCAGGGTGTTTGCACTTACCATTTCCTCTTCCCCAAATGCTTTTCCTCCTGATTTCATAATTGGTTGAGAGTTATCAAACCGTCCAATCATCTCAAAGAGGATTCCCTTACTTCCATTCCATAGCTGCCCACTGTGATACTGTAATTGTAATATTATATATACATGTATTTTGTCATCATTTTTCCCCTTTTTCCTGGCACATAGCTCCCCAAAAACCTTGGAATCTTTTAGTATCGCTTAAGAGTGTCTAATTTGTATGCTAAGGAGATAGCTGGTGGCTGGTGGCTCCCAGCATCAAGATGGGGCCTGGTTGTCTGAGGTACCAGCCCTAGAATTGGGGGGTCGAAATTTTCAGCCTCATCTTTGAACTCTGGGGAGGTGAGAAAAACTGAAGGTTGGGTTGATCACCTGTGGTCAATGATGTCGTCGATCATACCTATGTAATGAAGCTTTCATAAACCCCCAAAAGGACAGGATTCTGAGAACTTCCAAATTGCTGAACACTGGGAGGTACCTTTAGGGTAGCTTGCCTGGAGAGGGCATGGAAGCTCCTTGCTCTCTCTCTCCCTATCTCATTCTATGCACCTTTTCTTCTGGCTGTTCATCTGTATCTTTTGGAAAATCCTTTACAATAAACCAGCAAACATAAGCACATGTTCCCCTGCGTTCTGTGAGCTACTCTATCAAATTAATCACACCTGAGCACAGGGCTGGCAAACAATTGATTTGTAAGCAAGTTTGGCTGAAGTTGTGGGTAACCTACTACCTTTCATGGGCATCTAAAGTAGGGAGCAGTCTTGTAGGTCTGAGAATTTAACCCATGAGATCTGACGCTATCTCCAAATAGACAGTGTCAGAATTAAGTTAAGTCATAGGACACCCAGTTGGTGTCCGCTAGAGAACTGATGTGTGGGAAAAAACCTACAGAGGTTGTGTCAGAAGTATTGACTTTATAAGAAGAGGAACAAGTGTGCATTTTCCCATCTCTCACACCCACTGTCAGCCCAGTCACTTTCGCTCACTTTACCCTATTCTTCCCAGCACTTAGCATTATTTGAAATAATTTTATTCACTTGTTTACTTATTTATCGTCCATCTTCTTAACAGAAACCAGAGCTCTATGGAGCACGCTTCTTTATGTTCAACTCTGGCGAAGAGTTGACACTCAACACACGTGTGTTTAATCAAATTTGAAAGTAAAAGTATGGTCTATGTAGAAAGACCACACGCTATAAAGGTGTAATTTTTCCCCAATATAATACATTGGTTTCACTAGCTCAAAATCAAATTTCAAATAAGATAGCCTCCAGACTGGAGAATGGGAGCTTGATAAATGATGCCAGGGATCATTTGGGAGAATAAATATATAAATAAAACTGCAGACAGTTATTCTTGAGAGAAGACCAAATTGAGGGCACCTAGCCTAGCTATGTCACAAAACATTTTATATTTCTATAATAATGCAGCAACAGAGCACAGGCCTGAGTACAGAGTTCATTGGCAGGTCATGATGTATAGAACAAAAATGAAATATAGTAACGTGATAAAGAAGTTATCGAATACTTATCAAAGATGAACTATCGTAACATGTGATAGAAAAGTAATGAGGAAGTAGGCAAAATTTTGGACTTGTCCCCAAGATCTGTGCTCCCTGGTACACACCCTGCATAACCACCACCCCCCCAACTCCTTTGAGTGTCACCAGGACTGGTGAATATGACGAGTTGCATCCCGCTTGTTAGGTTACCATATATGACAAAGGTGAATAAGTTTTGCAAATGTAATTAAGGTTCCTAATCAGTTGACTGAGTTAATAAGAAGGGAGATCATTCTGATAGTCTTGACCTAATCAGAAGGGATCTAAAAGTGATTTAGTCCTTTCTCAAGATTCAAAATGTGAGGCTGGGCTCAGTGGTTCACACCTGTAATTCTAGCACTTTGGGAGGACCAGGCAGGTGGATAACATGAGGTCAGGAGTTTGAGACCAGACTGGCCACCATGGTGAAACCTCATCTCTACTAAAAATACAAAACTCAACCAGGCATGGTGGTGCAGGCTTGTAATCCGAGCTACTTGAGCGGCTGAGGCAGGAGAATCATGTGAACCTGGGAGGCAGAGGTTGCAGTGAGCCGAGATTGCACCACTGCACTCCAGCCTAGGCGACAGAGTGAGGATCTGTCTCAAGGAAAAAAAAAAAAAGTGAGAGGGGTTATGGATGGGGTCACGTGACAAGAACCTGAGGTCAGACTCTAGGAGCTAAGGGTGATCCTCAGCCCCTCAGCCCTGAGCAAGGAAACGGGGACCTGAGTCTTATAAAGGCAAGAAAGTGAATTCTCCCAAAACCTGAGAGAGATGGAGGCAAATCTTTCTCTAGTGGAGTTCCTAGATAAGGCCACATGCATTGACACCTTGATTCCAGACTTGTGAGGCCCTGAGCAGGGGCCCGAGACACACTGTGCCTAGAATTCTGACCTACAGAATAGTGAGCTAATAGTGGCTGCTGTTGTAAGTCACTACGTTTGCTGATCTTGCAATGCAGAAATAGAAAACTAGTGCAGTGGCAAAGGGAAGAACAGTTCAAAACGTATCACTGGGATCGCTTATTAACCTCTTCAGAAGTATCAGTATGGGCTTCCATAAAATACTCTGTAGTGGTAAATTCCAGAGACATTAAATAACTAGGTAGAAAAAGTGAAACTACGTTGTCTTAGTTTGTTTGAGGTGTTCTAACAAAGTACCATAGACTGGGCAGCTTATAAACAACAGAAATTTATCTCTCATAGTGGTGGAGGCTGGAAATCTGAGATCAGGGTGCTAGCTTGGCTGGGTTCTGGTCAGGGCTCTCTTCCTGGCCTGCAGACTACAGACTTTTCACGTAGATATAGATATAGATATAGATATAGATATAGATATAGATATAGATATAGATGGTATAGTTATAGATTACAGATAGATAGAGATGGAGAGAATACCTTGTCATTAGTTTCCTGTGGCTGCTGTAACAAAATGCCACAGAGTAGGTGACTAATACCACAGAAAGTTATTTTCTCACAGTTCTGGAGGCCAGAAGTCCAAGATCAAGGTGCCGGTAGGGCTGGTACCTTCTGCAGACTCTCTCCTGGCTTCAGATACCTGTCTTCTCCCTATGTCTTCAGATCGTCTTCCTCTGTGTGTTTCTGTGTCCTTTTTAAATAAGAAAATCAGTGATACTGCATTAAGGCCCACCCCAATGACTTCATTTTAACTTAATAACCCTATCTCCAAATACGGCCTTAAAGACCCTATCTCCAAATACGGTCACAGTCTGAGGTACTGGGGCTTAGTACTTCAACACAGGCTTCTTTTGGGGGGTGAGGGCATATACAATTCAGGCCATAATATCAGCAAAAAATCTCTCCTTATAAGGAGAGAACAGCTCTCAACTTGAAATGCTGTGTTAATATCTTTCTTAGGCATGGCCTTAGAAAAGTTACTTAATAAAATGGGAATAACATTATCCTGTTATCCTTAACTTGGCTCTTTCAGCCTTGATTTTGTCAAAGGGGCAAATATTGTGGCCCCGTGTATTATAAAGATTATCATTAGGATGATACATGGGGAAGATCAAGCACAGTGCCTGGTGCTCAGGAAGCACTGAGGGGTGTGCATTGAGGATCTCCCCCACTCACCCTATGGCTTAGTCAGTGTTTCCCAGGTTGCTTTTTTATACATGTTCTCTAAGAGCAGGGAGAGATAACTTGAGGCAAAACCTAAAGAGGCACTTGGCAATGTCGTTTTTATATTTACTTAAAAACAACAAAACACATTGACCGTTTCTATAACAGACCCATATTGATGACAATAAAAGTTTCAACTCATTGTGATGTAAAATTTTCTGGGAAAACAGTCCACATTAACTTTGTGGCTTTATAAGCATAGAGCTGTATACCCTGTGTTTCTGTAAACACACACTTTGGATGCAGACATACGCCACCAGAGAAATAAGACCCTACGCTTCTCTCCAGTTCTAGAATTTATCATAGCCTGTCCTCAAAAAGGGAGCAAGATAGAAAAATCAAACAGTAGGCTCATATTGCAAAATCACTGGGAAGACAAGAAAAAAAAAAACCAGAAAAACATAAAAAAATGGGCAGGCAACAATGCCAGAGGACAAATAACAGATGGACAAACAGAATTTGAAAGCAAACGCCAAAGACTAGAAGAGGCAGTAGCTACGTTGGACAACATTGTTAGAAAAGATTGCAAAATCATCAGATGCAGCCAGTGTGAACTCTTATAGGGCTCCTACCTGTAGAGCCAAAACACAGGGCATCACAACTTCCTTATGGGAACATGTGCCCCTGCTACTCTATCTATTGTCTTGTAATAAAACTCAGAAGGCTGGAATTCCTGCAGTATTGGAAAGAGGAACCAATTTTGAAGATTAAGTTGCAATGGGGTTTTCCAGTGAGGAACTGTAAGCATTTGTTTCATCCACATGCTCATGACAACCCTAACCCAGTGCATTCATAACCTCTACAGACCGCTGATGGCCATCATAGGGACATAACAGAATCCATGCCACCACCACAGTTTTCCTACCAAACAAGACTGTGTTAAACACCCACACCAGAAGTCCTTTGTTATTTTGCAATGTGGCTCATCAATATTTGTTCATATAAACAAAAAATTTGCTTTCCCTTCAAGAATCGGCTTCATTAGCTGTACTTAAAGTCTCTAGTAATGAGTAAGTCTACCTCACTGCTGACAGATGAGCCAAGGGGATGCATCACCTCCCATGTTATTGAAGTGAAACCAGCTAGAGAAGAGCTGATGACTCACAGTTAGCTCTCAGGGAAAGTACATTGAACGGATGAATGCAGGCATACACCTTGTGCACTGAATGTTTACCTGCACGAAGGGTGGTCTTGAGCTCCTTCCAGAATAGAGGTTAAATGGGAATCTCCCATAAAGAAAATCAATCAAAATAGATGCCATAAATGTTGGTTAGATCAGGGATTGTCAAACTCTGCTCACTGGCCAAATTTGGCCATGACCTGTTTTTATATGTCCCTCCAGCTAAGAATTGCTTTTACATGTTTAAAGATCTATAAAAAGAGAAAGAGACAGAAAAAAATGACAAGAATATGTAAGAGATACCAAATAAAGCTTGCAAATCCTAAAATACATATTACCTGGAACCTTATAAAAAAAAATTACTTCCACTGCTCCTCCCCAAGAATTGGCTGATTCTTTGTAGAGTGGAGATTATGCATTACTTTCCAGTTTTGTCTTGTCTGCCCTGAAGGTGATGGCTTCCTGGATCACTCTGTGGAGACGAGTTTCAAAAGCATGAGATAGTCTGTAATCCCAGCACTTTGGGAGGCCAAGGTGGGCAGATTATGAAGTCAGGAGATCGAGACCATCCTGGCCAGCATGGTGAAAACCTGACTCTACTAAAATACAAAAAAATTAGCTGGGTGGTGGCACGTACCTGTAGTCCCATCTACTCGGGAGGCTGAGGCAGGGGAATCACTTGAACTCAGGAGGCGGAGGTTGCAGTGAGCTGAGATCGAGCCACTGCACTCCAGCCTGGCGACAGAGCAAGACTGTCTAAAAAAACAAATAAAAATAAAAATAAATTTAAAAAAGCATGAGATAATCGTAGAAAGTATTTATTAATGCATGTTATGTGCCTATAACAAATAAGAGCTTTACCTGTATTAACTAACTGAATCCTTACAACAACCCTTTATATGAATACTCTCTACTCCTCTTTTTAAGAGGAGACAAATGAGCAACAGAGAAACTAAATGACTTGTCCGAACACACAGCTAGGAAGTGGTAGGAACCAGGATTTGAACTGGGGCTATCTATAGTTGTGGATAGTTACATATAGATGAGTCAGGATAGGGTAATATATGCTACAGTAACAAATCACTACACATTTTATGTGGCTTTCAATAGAGAAGGCTCATTTCTTGCTCATGCTGTGGCTCCATAGTGAGTCTGCTGTTGCCTCACAGGGGGCTGGCTGTGGCCCTACTTCATGTGTGGGTCTCTGGGACCCACGCAGAGGGTGCAGCCTGTCTCTAGAACATTGCAAGCCATGCTGCAAAAGGAAAAGAGAAGGAACTCTATGTTGACTCTTAAAGCCTCTGACTAGATGTGACATATGCCTCTCTGATCAGGTGTCATCAGACGGAGCAGGTCAAGTGGCCACGCCTGATGTCAGTGGGGCTAGAAAGCATAATCCTCCTTTGGGAGGGACAGTGAATACCTGAGTCAGCAGGACTGTCTGCCATGGAACATGACAGAGGATTTCAACCAGTGTCCCCGTGTCACAGGATGTTGGTTAGGAGTCCTGGAAACTGGCTGATTCTCCCTATTGTTTTTCCCTGACTCTTCAGAAATGAGAGCACGCCAGTCAGTAGTAGCATCTCATTCATCAGTCAGGGTCCCAAGTACCACCTCCCACCTCTCTCTCTTTCCATGTGTGTCTATAGTGCTTAAAATAAATAAATAAATAAGTGCATTTAAGTTAATTTATTTAAATAAATATTACATATAACATACATTATTATATTTTAATATATATAACATAGATTTGTATATTATATATTATATTGATATATTTGTATATATGATATATATATAGCACGTATGTATGTATGTATCTAGTTTAAGAAATTTGCTTACTCAGTTCTGGGAGCTGGCAAGTCTGTAATCCATAGGGCAAGCCAGTAGGCTGGAGATCCATAAGATGTAGTGTACCAGTCTTGAGTCCAAAGCCTGGAAACTCAGGCAGAATTTCTATGTTGCAGTCCGGAGCCATAATTCCTTCTTTGGGAAACCTTGATTTTTTCCATTTAAAGCCTTCAACTGGTTGGACGAGGCCCACCCACAGAGTGGAGGGTAATCTGCTTTCATTAAAGTCAATGGATTATAAATGTTAATTACATCTGAAAAATGCCCTGATAGTAACATTTAGACTAGTGTTTGATCAAACAACTGGGCACCACAATCTAGCCAAGTTGTCACATATTAATAAAATCAATTGTCACATTTAAGGACCATGCTTCACTGTAAAAGTCCTACCAACAAAGCTATCACCCACATGGTCTTTAGCTCTTTATATTATTAAGTTGACACTAATTGTGGTAGTAAATTCCCAAATGCCTTAAGGATTCAAGTGCACTACAATTTATGTTTTTCCATTTGAGGTCCAGAATAAATGTTCCCAACTGGTGAATGGCTCTTTTCCATGTTATTGCGAGACCCAGGCACCTTTCATGTTGCACCACCCTACCTTTAACACATGACTTTCAGACTTGTCTCTATCGGGCCAATGGAATGAGGGGAACAAGAAAAATTGTTAGTGGGAGTATTTTATAGACCAGAGAGGAATTGCTACAAAGCATTTCTGCTTAGAGCCATTGGCTAGAACTCAGGCAAAGGTCCATGCTCATCTCAAAAAAGTATAGGAACTATAGTCAAGCCTGTACCCAGGAAATATAAACAATAAAATTGATGATCTTCAAACTAACCTTTGCCTTATTTCCGCACCCCACATTCTCCACAGTGATCTTAAATTGTAACATGGTTATGGGGGAAAGAGATTATACCAAGTTATGAAAATTTTTGGTTTGTAAATTGTATATTTGCAAATTGGAAAGAATGTTTCCTCTTCTCATGTGAGGAGTAAATGATCTATGGAAGTAACAGTGTCTGATGTAGTTTAGATGCCCAGCATTTCAAATGTTTGCTTTTAAACAGTTGAAAAAAATAAAACAACTGCACTTTTCAGAAGATTTGGCAATCCCATCCTTTACAGTTGACTGGTTTTGGAAGGGGAAGAAAAGAGTCAAATGTCCCAAGATAAAACAAATAAAATCTGTACACTTTAAAAGTCTGTTTTCAAAGTTCCTCTGAACTTCTTCATGGCTAAAGCCTGCAAAACTGAGTCATACACCTAAGAAACCAGCTCATCTTTGTTAAAATGGGTTTCATTTCTTACTGACCCTGTCAACAGCCCTGAAGAGCTAATTTGCTAGTTCAGTGGCTCATCATCAGTTTCTCTTACATGAAAATGACAAAGGTCAACTGTGTTAAAAATTTTATTTTTCTTAATCCAAGAAATTTCAATATTTCTGTCCCTCTCTGATTGAATTAACAAGAAACTCATTTAATTGCTTATTATACATGGAGAACATAGGTTGTCCTTGCTGGACTGTATCCCTATCTGACTGCATTTGAATGACATTTGAGGCTCTATTTCAGTTAATTTGATAAGTATCTCTCTATGATCTGTAAATAAACCAACTTGTAGTCACGGAATTCAGATGTGACATGTCATATATCACCTTTGTCATTCTTTAAGGACTAGTGTGGCATCCTCACACTTTCGATATAGTTGACTTGGCTTCACACTTTGATTCCAAAACTTACTGACTTTAGCATCTTGTCCAAATCACTTGAATTAGCTGAGCCTCAGTTTCTTCTTCTGTAAAAAGGACCTACTAAATATCCTTACCATGAGACCCATTTAGGATTAAATAAATTTTTTACAGAAAAGTTGTTAGGAATCACGTTAGGTGTTCACTCGTTTCTTGGCACCTTTTCTGTCTGTTTAGGTATAGCTCAGCTATTTTTTTACTACATGTCACCCCACTGAGTTAGAGCACTTTGTTTGCAAGCAGAAGAAACCAAAACCAGTTGGATAAAATAAAAACTGGGCATTTACTTGAAGCCCACAGTCATGTCTTCCACGGGGGTAATACACCCAGTCCTTGAACAAGGCATGGGACAGCATCTATACAGTCTAGGAAATGCACAAAGATGTCATATTTCAACTTCTCTCTGTTCAATCCAACTTCTTCTTTTCTATCTGCAGATCTGCTTTACTATATACAGTATCTACCAGGTGAAAGACACTGAAATCATAGCTCTGAATTGTTAGACTCCCCCATAGACTTCGTGTTTGCTGGGAGCTAATCTAGTATGAAATATAGCTTATAAAATTTCAATTCCAAATTCAACTGGCCCATCTTATATCACCTGTTTACATCTAGCCCAACCCACTGTGCTATTGTGTGGATTCTCAGGGCCCCTTTCTGTGAGTAAGAAAAGAAGCTAAGACGATGTTGTGAGTTTAACAGACACCGCACATGTCTACTACAGTGGGCAATTAAGAATGATTTTATTTTTATTCTGAATAACATAGATGAGAAAAAATAGAATTTTGCCTCCTTCTTCTTACTCCCATAATTTCAGGGACATAGAAAAATCACTCTGGTTTCCGTTGCAGGTCATGATAGAGTTGACAATCTGAGATGGAGGGAAATAAATTACATCAGTGAACCCACTGTAAGCATTATCTGGAAGCCACTGGAAGCCTCTGGAAAACTTAAATACCAATGCTAGTAGAGGGGAAGTTTCCTTTACATAAAGCAGAGAACTGTAGAATGTGAGAGCATCACACTTGGCTGCATTTTTAATGATCTCTCTCCAGTGGGATAGATGGCAAGAGCTCTTTTGACTGAGGTGTATGGGCAGCTCTGCGCGCGTGGCCTGGCGAGACCCAGGCGAAGTTGTGGGAGCTGCTGGCACTGCCTATGATGAGTCTCCTGCAGGCCTCTCAGCAGGTTCCCAAATGAAAATGCCCTCTTCCTGGGCTGAGGCAATTAATTGAGGACTTATTTTTACCTGTAAGAGAAACTTCAATCTCATATATATGTGAAACACACTGCTGCAAACATACTCAATTTCAAATAAATATTTTATGCCTGCATCTTTTAGAGTATAGCTGTTATTAGAGAAAGTAAAAGAAAAAAGTCCAAATTTGAGTTCTATCTCTTTTTTTAATATAGGATCTGGCTCTGTTGCCCAGGCTGGAGTACAGCGGCACAGTCATAGCTCACTGCAGCCTCAATCTCCTGAGTTTCAGTGATCTGCCTCAGCCTCCCAAGTAGCTGGGATTATAATAGGAACATAGGCACACATCTCTCCGCACCCGGCCCAGTTGATTTTTTTTTTTTTTTTAATTTTTGTAGAGGCAAAGTTTTTCTATGTTGCCCAGGCTGGTCTCCAATTCCTGAGCTCAAGTGATCCTCCTGCCTCTACCTCCCAAAATGCTGGGATTACAGGCTGAGCCACCATGCCCAGCCTGAGTTCCTTGTTAAAGGAACACATTTTACAGGTCTCTCTTGATGAAAATGAAGATGAATAAATAAATAAACAAATAGGCAGATGAATAAAAAAAAACTGCTACTGGCTTTGGGACAATGAATGAATCTTGGCATTTTAAAGTGTACAGCTTTTAATTGCCTTTAATTAGTCAATAGTTTTCCAGACATTTCCTATGAGGAAGCCATTGCATATATATATATATATATATATATATTATATGTTTGTTTCTAATTTACTAATTATAAGTACATTATGTAGGTGATAAAATTCCCATTTTTCAGATTTAAAGATATTGAGGCAAGAGAGTTCAGGTCATTTGTCTGAGATAATATAGCTTGTTAAAAGCAATCTAAGGCATGAACCCAGTTTATCAGACTCTTAGAAAGGGCAATTGAAGAAAGAGAGTTGATTCAAAGAGAACTACTCCCTAAACTAAGGATAAAATTGGCCATGATTTCAAAAAAAAAAAAAAATCAGCATTTTTTTTCAGCAAAACATATTTCTCTAGATTCTTCTCAAAGATACTAATTACATGAGTCATGTTATGATAGAAACCTAAACCCAACTTTAGTTTATGACCAGGAGAAGTAAAAGAAACTAAAAGTAGCCTCAAATATAAAATGCATAAAAATGATTTAAAAATACTTGAGGAATCCTTTTAAACAATGGGACATTTTTAAGAAGAACAGGGATCCCTGAGAGATGAAAAACAAATTGAGCGTAGTCTCAAGTTATCCAAGCTGATTGCTTAGAGGGCTTTGCAGTCTCCCTGAGTTGAGGGGATATTGCCAGGAGGCTAAGGTTACTAGAGCTCACAGGATAGGGTATCAGAGAGCAGAGAGAGGTGCTGGGAGAAATTTTGAGAATTTCTGGGTTCTCCCCTTCACTCTTTAACTAAGTGCTGACCAGCACATGTATGTGTGGAATGTAGCCAACACTGGGAAAGAACCACAAAATAAAATAAAATAAAATAAAATAAAGTCAAAGGAAGTAATCCCCAGAGCTCTCACAGGCCTGGGGAGAGTTCCTGTTCCCACCAGCCAGAATCTAAAACCTAATAACTCATGGGAGAGCAGGTAGAACGCTTAGATGTGCTTTATCTTAGCAGGAGGATGCAGTCTAAATGTTGCTCTGGTCTTGTCTAATAAACACTAAAAGTAAGATCCAAAAGAATCAAACTATTTCCAAGTAACATAACTACATCCCAGAATAACACTTAATAATATTTATGAGAATATAAAATATCCAGTATTCAACAAAGTAAAATTCACTGTCTTCAACATTTAATAAAAAATCACCAGGCATTCAAAGGAGAAAGAAAATATGACTCATAATGAGGAGGAAAATAAATCAATTGAAACTGACTCAGAAATGACATAACTGATAGAATTAGTAGACAAGGCTATTAAAACAATTATTATAACTTTTCCCTGTATTTCATGTTTAATGACCTTGAGGAATGAGTATATTGAGACATGGGACATATAAAAAGAAAAACCCAAGTCAAACTTCTAGAGATAAAAATTATAATGTCTGAGATGAAAAGTACATTGCTAAAGATTAACAACAAATTAGGCATTGCAGAAGAAAAGATTAATGAACTTGAAGATATAATAATAGGAACTATTGAAAATGAAATACACAGACAAAGCAGGTTAAGGAAAAAATTGAACAGAGGATCAGCAACATGTGGAACAGCTTCAAATGGCCTAAAATACATGTAATTGGAGTCTTTGAAGGAGGGCAGAGCAGAAAAATACCTGAAGAACTAAAGACTGTAATTTTTAAAATTTAATGAAAACCATATTCTAAAGATCCAAGAATCCCAATGAACTTCAAGGAGAAGAAATAAAAGACAGGAATTAGAAGGTACTGTGAACTGAGTGAAAATTAGAACACAGCATTAAAAAAATGGGTGGGATGGAGCTAACAGTTCTTTGAGGGGAGTTTTTGGCACAAAAATGCCTGTATTAAAAAAGAAGAAAGGCTTAAAATCAGTGACGTCAGCTTCCATATTAAGAAACTCGAAAAATAAAGTTCCGCACAATTTATACATAACCACACACCATAAATAAATAATATTGTGATCCAAACAGCATACATAGCCTCTCTTTCTCCACCCATAGGCAGACCAGACATAGATTTGAAAGCCACAGAGCCAAGTCCTGACACTAGCACCACCTACATGATCTCTGGCAAATAGCTGAGGTTCTCTGGTTTTCATTTCCTCCTCCATAGAATGGGAGAATAGGGCTAGATCTTGAAGACTGGACAGAAGTTCCCCAAAATAACAGAAGGGTAGGAGTGACATTTCAGACAAAGGGAAATATAGACAAAGATCTGAAGGCATCCAGGAACATGGTGCCTCAGGCAAGGGATGTGTGTACAGTTTAATATGTCTGTTCCTTAGCAGGTGAAGGGAGGTTGCAGGTATGTATGATGCTAGGCTTAACGGTAGATGGCCTCACCTGACATCTTGAAGGCAATGGATCCAGGAATGACCTCAACAGAGGCCTGTGGTGTCTAGAGACCACAGCTGTTGTCTTTGGATAATCCAAATCATATGCTTCAGTTAATCATCAAATCTACATTTACAAGGTGAATGAGTGGTTAGAGAATTTTGTTGCACAACAATACAACAAAAAAAAACATCAGTTTATCTGTCTGTCTGTATTAGAAATTTGCCCAGGCCAATTCATTATGTAGGAGTATTGATTAAATGAATTATTTATCTTAGCTCATACAGTTTGTCTGTAGAGTCCCTAAATAAGACAAAGCTCTCAAATGTGATTCTTCCTTGGAAAGACTCTTAAAATGTTTTCAGAACATTTTTTCCTTTTTATTTTAGATGAATTCACTGGATTTCAAAGCAAAGATTCTTGCTATTAAAGTATGGAAAGAAACACACATGTGCATCTTGTGGGACATACCCAAGGTCTAAATGCAGATGTACTCAGAGCATGTGCTTAGTGGGCTGTCACCTGAGCCAAGATTTAGTTACCAGCTTCTGGGAATGTCAAATACTTATCAGCTTTTATTCTTTTCTGCAGAAAGTGACAAATGCCTATCTTGATCACTAGAGCACAAAATTAGCTGAGTGCTTCAGGGAAAGGGCAACAAGGAAAGAAATGATCAAGGGGTCAGAGACCCCGACCCCTGCGGGGAACTGTAGAAACGACTAGGAAAAAGATTCATCTGTCATAGAGATCATGCTGTCCATGGTGCCAAATCACTCCATGAAGTTCTCAGAAGTTCCTCCTGTCCTAGACACCGATATGGTGCATGGCAGAACTGAAACTTAACCTTGACAAGGCGGAGCTCTTTATTTCAAAAGATCAGGAACTGCACTGTGCCTCATGTCTTGTCCACATTCGTGACCAATGTTTTCTTTTTTTTTCATTCTTGAGTTATTTAAACTGAATTCATCTTTCAGGAAACTTGGGTTCTTCTTCATCAGTTTTTTTTTTTCCAAGAAGAGAGAGTGCATGGCACCCTTTTTTGAGTGTTTAAATAGATGATGATGTCTTTCCATTGCCTCCCTAGATGGAGTAAAGCCTTGCCAGTTTTACAGTTAAAGATCAGAACTGTTTTTCTTGCAAAGTATTTAGATAACAATCAAAACATTCAGTGTTGGGAAGCAAAAGTCCGAGTTAGCATGATTTGCATTTATTTTTAGGCAAATTATTTATTAACCAGGTATACACTGTCTTTGTTTACATCCTTTTGATGCTTTTGTCAGGACATCTTTAGACCTAAATTTATTTTTATTGGCTTTCCATAATCATGGACTAAACTTTAATTTCTATACTCAGGTCTTTTATAAACATTGGAACCTTTTGTTCCGTTGTAAACTAAGTATAGCTAAGTGTTTGAAAGCATAAACTGCAGTAGAACAACTTCAGGTTGTGTTCATTAACTTAACATTCCACAAATAGTTATTGGTTTCCTATTTGGTTCAGGAAAATATCCTACACAGTGGCTACTGGGACAGGTTTTGGCTCTCACAGAGCTTAGAGTTCAATAGAGATCAAGACAGCAAACTAAGAAACAGTTAGCAGCTTGCTCAGTGACAAGTTGGGAGTTTCTTCTCTTCCCTTTTCTGCTTGGCCATTTATGGCAAGTTGGTGCCCTTTTTTGGGCATAGGGCTCTAAGTTATATATGAACATAATGTACCTCAAAGAATGGGTGGCTGAACCTTACATATAAAGAATGGAAACATGGTGGCTAAAATATGGGTGTTCCTTTGATTATTTCTGACTGATAACATTTGCACTCAATGAGACCTGTCACTTAAAGCTGAGGTCCCCAATCCCTGGGCCACAGATTGGAACCAATCCATGGCCTGTTGGGAACTGGGCTGCACAGCAGGAGGTGAGTGGCAGGTAAGTGAGCATTACTGCCTGAGCTCCACCTCCTGTCAGGTCAGCAGCATTAGATTCTCATAGGAGCACAAACCCTCTTGTGAACTGCGCATGCAAGGGTTCAAAGGATCTAGGTTGCATGCTCGCTCCTTATGAAAATCTAATTAATGCCTGATGATCTGAGGTGGAGGACTTTCATCCTGAAACCATCCCCCACCACCCCACCTGCTGTCTGTGGAAAAATTGTCTTCCATGAAACTGGGCATTGGTGTCAAAAAGGTTGGGGACTACTGACTTAGACTGTCAGCTCCAAGAGCTCATGAATTTTTGTCTGTATTGTTCGCTTATATAGCTAAGATACAAAAACAGTCCTTGCTATATGATAGGTTATCAATAAATACTCACTGAATGGACCATAGACTAAAATTCATCTTTGTATCCTAAGACTGTGATCTGCCATATCATTTTTCTTTACCTTTACATTCTGATGAGGAATGTAAAATTCCTAGTCCTCAACAGTGGCTTACTTTCTACCGGGCTGATTGTGCCTCTTCTGCCTTCCATAGTCCTTTTCTGGCTCCAGTGTGAGTTTGATCTTTGTCATCCTGCTTTGTGTTGCTTCCAGGTGGTTTGTTTTCTGTCCCATTTCTATTTCCATCTCATCCCATTGCTTCTCTTAGTTGTGGGGCTATTTTGATTTCAGGGAGGTAATCTCTTCTTTTCTTTCTTTTTCTATGCAGAAAACCTGTCACTTTTCACGTCACTCTAGTTTGTCTTTTTTATTTTGAAGCCAATCTTTTCTCTATTCTGAGAACAGTCTTTCCTTTTTCTTGATACTTTTACTCCTACTTAAAAAGCAAGAGTGGCCATGTTGGCTAACACCTGGTGACACATGAGCTTACCTCCAGCACTACTTGCTCTCTATTATGAGGGCAGAACTTTTCCTTGGCCTGCAGTGGCCTCCGACCAGTGGCTGAGCTCTTAACTTCTTTTTGTCCCCTTGCAGTTTATGAAATCAATCTTTTGGCTATGTCTGCTTTCATCCTCAAAGCAAGTAAATAAATAAATAGTAGGGTCAATGGACATTGACTTAGAGTGGAGTAAAAGAATAGGAGGAGGCTTAGAGACTTCTTACGCTCTGAATTTCCTCATTTTACAAATGAGAAAACCAAGGCCCCAAAAGAACATGGTCTTGGTCAGTCGCAGAGCTAATGCACAAAGCTTTAGAAACAGGAACGTGTGCTCCCAGTTCCCCTGCTCTCTCCATTGAAGCGATGAGTGAGTATCATTTCTTACGAGGATCCTGTCACATGGAAAGTGTTTCTCAAAGGACTACCCTGGCTCTAAAATGAGGGGAAAGCTTTGGCTTTGTGACTACTTCTTTCTTCTATCTGCAATACCTTCCTGTATTCTCACACTCTTGAATCATGTATAAATAGATACATAAATAATTTTTAAAGACCATGTTCTTTGTCTTACAGAGAGTGAGTATTTTTGACTTAATTAAGCATGGAGGTGAGGTGAGTGGTAGGTTTGGGGTGGAGGACATATTCTGGGAGAATGAGATGATGATGTTATCTTCTCTGAAGCTTTTCCGGGGCCATTTGCCAGTGGTCCTTGATAAGGGCTCATTTTGGACTAGGACCCAGCAGCTGGCTGGCCTTGCCCTTTGTTGCCATAAAGACATCATCAATTTCCTGGAAATTAGCTACAGAAATCCAAGAGTGATCACTCAGGGCTCAGTCCAGTCCAGTTCAGGGATGTAAAGAAGAATTCTCTTTTACAAATCAATTAAGATTTATTGCAAGGGACTTGAAAAGGGAGTGAGATTTATTCTCCAGAGGGACTTCCAGAGCCCAGTGATAGCCTAGTTTGTGTCAACAGGCTTTAGTCAAAGTCCTAATGGCATTTAAATATGAAGAGTTTCATTATTTGGGCTTAAGAGCTACTTATTATTACCAGTCTGTGGCAAAAAATAAATAAATAAATAAAATGACTCTAAATTAAGGAGCTGATATGAAAATAGATGAAGTTTGCATTCTATTGAGCAAGCATACTTTTATTATTAATTTTATGCATTATTTACAGTGATAGTTAAAAATATTGATCTTAGCAAAGCAGGAAGTGTTGTTACACTAACAATGAGATTTGACTAAGAAAAAAGGTAATAATTATCAATTAGCAGAAATTACTGCTAATAAGAGTGGGGGAAGTGCAGAAAATTCTGATTAGGAAGAACTGACACTTTCACAGTGTTGTGTAAATTGCCAGGATTTTAAAAATACATCTGCCTTGTATGATGTTTACAAAGAAAAAAAAAAGTGTCAGGCATATAATTACTAGATACATCCAAGATACAAACCTTTTTGTTGTTCTTTTAATCATTTGGAAGAAGAGGAGTCATTGCTTAGAAGATTTTTGCCCTTTTCTGCAGATAACAAGTAAAATTAACTAACAGCTCAATTATTCTGTTAATGAGGCAACTCCCTCCCCACTTGCATAAATTTAATTTATTTTTCTTTCCGATGTCCTTTCTGCTACCATCAATCAACTGCCCTTACAGAGGAAAAAAATTATACACTAAAAATGGGGTATGGACTGGGGGCTGATATCAAAATTGAGGTTGATCATACATTATAATGTGAAAGAGGAAATGAACATAAAAGAAAGGGAGAAAACTAAGTCTCAACAAGTCGCCAGGCCAGCCTGCCAAAGCAAGCTTGAAATTTCCTATTGGGTAAAGTCTATTCTATTAGGATGACATGTACACTAAAATAAAAGCCCAAAATTCACCACTATGCAATATATCCATCTAATAAAACTGCACTTTGTACTCCCTAAATCGATAAAAAGAAAAAAAAAGTTCCCTGCACTGAGGCTTATGCTATTATCCAACCCCGAAGGTATGGAACGAAGCACATTCTTTGTAGACTGTTGTTTTCCATAGATGTTTGGTCATTGGTTTGTCTTTCCACTTTATCAATCAGAGCTTTTAAGCTGCACCAGGTGAGCAATACAAGTGGGATGATTCCAGGCAAAAGCAAAGAAAATCTCTGCAGTTAGTGAGGGCAGCCTCATTTCAGACAAACAGACATTTTCCTTTCAGATTTTTGAAACATTGGCAGTTAAGAGCTTGCTGTCCTGGGCAGCTGTAGAAGTTCAGGGTCCACAGGTCAGGAGCTGAGACAATTAATGTCCATTTTGGCTCCAAAGTGGGATGGTTTAAGTCCATTGATTAAACCTAAGTTAGAGGCCAAATAAAATTGGTCTACAGCTCACCCAACTCCTATAACCTTGATCCCAGTTGTTCTTTGCACTTTCCTAAGTATAACCCCCACATAAAATAACACCACGTGCATGCTTCCTTGGGATTCAATTGCTTTTCCACATTCTGCATTACTTATCATTGTTAATGGCACCACCATCACCCTGTAACTTACCCAATACACTCTGAGCATATTTGTTGATAAGTTCCTGCCCTGTCGGATAACCCAATGGTCTGGATTCTTACCTCTCAGCATTTCATGACTTTAGCTCCTGTTCTCCAAATTCAACTATGGCCATCGTGGATCAGCTCACAGGTCTTCACATGCTGCCCAGATCCCTGCAAGATCCCCTCTCCAGGCTTTCTGATCACTTCAATCCATCCTGGGCACTGCTACCAGAGTGATCTATTTCTTACGCCACATTTTGTTAGTTGGTTTTTCTTTCAAATCACATGAGTAAATAATAGACACATTCTCATTGTAAAATCTCTAAAAAGAAATAATATAAAGCCAATTATATAAACTCCCTTTTTGCCAAAAAAAATATAGCACCCTCACACAAGCTTGCCGACTCCCGCAAGGCTCCCAGGCCATCTTCTATTCATTGAGAGGACTTTGTATGCAGACACATTTTTACTTGTTTGTTTACATGAATGGAGCATTCATCTATTTCTGGGGCTTATTCTTTTTATCTAGCAATGACATAGTTCTACAGCTCTTCATATAACTGCCATAACTTATGCTCAAGAGCTCTTTGCTAATTCAGAGTTCAAGGATTTGGGATGTGTATATATATATATATATATACACACACACACACACATATAATCTATTGAAGGACATGGGAATTAGTTTTGGAGCCATTGTTGCTATTACAGGTTATGATGCAGTGGAAACAAACTGCTGCATGCATATCAATGTGACAAACAGTGTGGACTTTTAAAACATTTTGAGGGCCAGGAGCGGTGGCTCATGCCTGTAATCCCAGCACTTTGGGAGGCTGAGGCAGGCAGGTCACTTGAGCTCATGAGTTTGAGACAAGCCTGGGCAACATGGTGAAACCCCGTTTCTACTAACAATACAAAAATGAGCTGGGCATGATGGTGCACGCCTGTTGTCCCAGCTACTCAGGAGGCTGAGACAGGAGAATTGCTTGAACCTGGGAGGCAGAGGCTGCAGTGAGCTGAGATCATACCACTGCACTCTACCCTGGGCGACAGAGTAAGATTCTGTGTCAAAAAAAAAAAAAAGGAAAGGAAAAAAGAAAAAAGAAAAAAAAATTGAAAGTTAATTGCCAAATTGCTCACTAAAAAGACTGTATCGGTTTATGAAACACTCTTGAGTAGCTGTCTGTGAAAGAGCAGACGTTCTTCCAGCTTCTCAGCTTAGAACCATTATCAATTTTTTAAAGAAAAACATTATGATGGTTGAACAATGCCATCTTATTGCTTTGGTTTGCATTTCTCTGACTACTAGTGGCTATTTGCAGTGAATTAATATTTCATCTTTCTATGAATTGACTAATTTTCCTATTGAGCTGCTTTTAAAATTGTTAATAATTTTTGTGCAAAAGTGGCAAATATGGTCTCTCAATCTGTTGTCTTCTAACTTTTTGCATTGTATCTTCTGACACATAAAATATGTATAATTTTATATATTCAAATACGCCAGTTGGCCACGGGGGCTCACACCTGTAATCCAAGTATTTGGGGAGGCCAAGGCGGGAGGATCACCTGAAGTCAAGAGTTTGAGACCAGCCTGGCCAACATGGCAAAACCCCATCTCTAAGAAAAATACAAAAATTAGCTGGGCATGGTCGTGGTTGCCTGTAATCCTAGCTATTCAGGAGGCTGAGGCAGGAGAATTGCTTGAACCTGGAGGCAGAGGTTGCAGTGAGCTGAGATTGCACCACTGCACTCCAGCCTGGGTAACAGAGCAAGACTCCATCTAATCTCAAAACAAACAAACAAACAAACAAACACAAAATAAACAAACAAATATGCCAACATTTTCTCTCTGGTTTCTAGTTCTTGTGGATAGACTTCATAAATTCAAGTTATTGTGTTAGGAAGACTTAATGAATTCCAAAATTTTATTTATCTATCACCTATCTACCTATCTATCTATCTATCTATCTGTCTATCTATCTATCTATCTTACCCATCCACTCATCTGTCCAATCATTCATTCATTATGTATATATCTGCGTTTCTATCTATCATCTATACATCCATTATCTAACTATGTATGTATCTATCATCTATCCATCCATTATCTATCATCTATCTGTCCATTCACTCATTATCTTACCCATCCATCCATCTGTCCATCCATTCATCAATTATTGCTGTATCTATGTATTTATCTATCCATCCATCCATTATCTATCCATTATTTGTATTTATCTATCATATATATGATGTACATATGCACATCTATATATACATATACTTTTCTATCTCCAGTAACTTTTATATCTGTGATTAAAAATTTAAAAATATAAATTTAATATCTCCCTTATAAGTTTAAAATACTTTATTGTTCTTGTCTTCTCTCTTCTTCCTCTTCAGAATAAAGTTGAAACTCCAGTGTCCTTTTACCCTTCAGGGGCCTCTCCTACCTCATTCCCTCCAACCCTGCCGCCAGACACCTAGGAGAAAAGGCTTCATTTCAAACCTCAGTGGACCAGGCTCCCTTGCACCTCTGGACCTTCTCATATGCTGCCTGCTGCCCTTGAAGGATGGTGGGCTGCTGTTCTTCTCAGTGTCCCTCCCAGTAACTGGCCAAGGAGAATGTCCAGGCCCTCTCTTGCTGGGTGAGAGGAGGGAGGGCAGGCAAAAGGGAGAGAGTGGAGGAAGGAGAACCCAAGCCAAGTGTTGACTCTTCAGCATAAAATCTGTCTAAAGTCCTTCTTAGTTGTAGTGGGGAAAGGCAGGAACTGGTTGTAAGGCAGGAATGATGGCAGCGGGGTAAGGTTTTCTAAACTGACTACTCACACCTTTGGAGTTATTTATTTCTTGAGAGAGTGGTTTGTTTCTAGTACTCCATAATTTTGTGTTGGCACATCTACCCAGAGCCAACTTCCTAAACAAGCCAAGGGCCATGCACAGAAACTGGAAAAGATGAGAGGGACTTCTCCATGGTTGGAGATATGCACTTCATGTCACCCCCATCCCTGCATAAAATCCTCCTGCGATCTCCATAATCTTCCATATAAATTGAACACTTTATTCCAGGTTCCAGGGTCCTCCCTCCTGACCCTCAGCACAGCATCTCTCCCCTCTCCCAGCACCCAAGCCTGCATGGGTCCCCTGGGAAGTTCTCTGCATGGATCATTCTGTTTCACTTCCTCAGGCAGATGGTCAGTCTGTTCCCTCTGCCAGGGGTGACTATGAAGTCACTCTTAGGTGGACACACTTGTCTTGATCATTCACATGTCCACTAGGTATCAACTCTGCTGGAGTGCTTTCATGTCCTCCCTAAATCCAGCTTCCATCTCCTCATCTCTACCTCTAAATTGAACCCTCACTCTACCCATGAAGGGATGAGGTGTATGGTTGAGTGTGTGGAGACATGGATGAATGAATGGACAGGTGAGTAGTTGAGTGTATGGAGGGATGGATGAATGAATGAACAGGTGGATGGATGAGTGTATGGAGGAATGGATGGATGAATGGATAAGTGAGTAGGTGAATGGTTGGGTGATGGATGGAAAAATGGATGATGGATGACTGGGTGGATAAATAATGGATAGATAGTGGGGTGCATGCATCCGTTTGGAGTGTGTGAGTATATGATGATCATGATGATGGTGATAACAAAATGACTCACTGGATGCAGAGAGACCCGTAATAAAAATGTCATGTGAGAGGCCTGAACTAATGCAGTGGCAGAAGAAAGGAGGATACAGACATAAAGTACAGGATGATTTTTAGGAGTCAGTGATGTCATCAATGAAGGAGAGGAAGCTGTTGACAAAAACAAGTGATGCAGCCCAATGAGTATCAGAAGCCTATGTCTGCTAGTGCTGCATAAAAGCTAAACATATTTCTTTAGCACCTGCTGCATGTTTCACACAGTGGGGCACTAGGGGGCTGCGAATGTAGTTGCGTGGCACATGGCTGGCTTCAGGATGATGACACTGCAGCTATTAGTCTACAGAGAATTGAGGATGCACTGCTTTAGAAGGAAGTGGGTTTATTATGTAACTCATTAAGTCAGTGATTCTCAGCCTTCTATGTACATCAGAATCACCTGGGGGGATTAAAAAGATGCACATGCAGAATTTACAACTTCTATTCAACTGGTATGAAGTGGTCTCAGGTATTGCCCAGATGTGAATTCAAGGTGTGAACTACTTCATGAGCATACTAATTAATAAAATTCAACCTCCAAAATTTCTACTCATTTTTCCAAATTGGTATTGCCTATTTGGTGACACTTTCTTTGCTTACAGAGCCAGTCAGCCACCCTCTTCCCAACTCCTGTAGCACTTTGCTCACATCCTTATTAAACCAAGTACTGCAACATGTGTCTAGCTGTGCCAGAGGTCTGTCCCTTTTCCCTCACTGAGGGCATAGCCAGAGATCAGCTGGCTGCAGAGGACAGAAACCTGAGGACATTTGGAACTTAATTTCAAAAAAGATCACGGGGTGTTCTAGGCAGTGAGAAGGCTTGTTTTCCTTGGAGATATGCGGCATCTCTTCCCTTTAAGCACCTGCCTCGTCCTTTTTGCAAGTTGTCACTGGGCACATCGTGAATAAGACTACTCGACAAACAGTGAACAAACAAGAAAACAGGGGCTTCATCTCCTAATTCATTGTGGGGCTGATATATGGCCAGGTATCCATTCCTGATCCAATCAGCTGAGGCCAAGGAGACAAAACCTGTGTTGCTTAAATTCACTTTTCCCTAGAAGGCAGAAGACAGCAGGTCTCCAAAGGAGGGCTTATGGCTGGGAGAAAGTGACAAATGCCTTGTCCCATCCACCTCCTTGTCAACCCAGTGTCTGGTCCAGGATGCATAATGGGTGCTCAGGAAAGATTTTTGGTTTTTAATCAAAAACTGGAAAAACTGAATGCTGAGAGCCTGGCTAGTGATAAGGAGTAATTTTTCTCCCAAGTTCCAAAGGCCACTTAGTACTCACTTAGAAGTAGATTCAGGAGATTTTACAAATCTAAGTCATCCTAATTGGGTGAATGATGAAGACTTGAAGGAATTTTCCCCTTTCCTAAATGTCATATCTGCCTCCTAGATGAGCAATACCCCATCGAAGAAGTCCAGTCATCTATGCTGCCTGGCAATTTCTAAATGTGTACTATAGTGGGTTGAATAGCGGCCCCCAAAAAGAACTTAGAACTTGTGAATGTGACCTTGCTTTGAAATGGGGTCTTTGTAGATGTAATTAAGAATTTTGAGATGAGGACATCCTGTATTTAGGGTGGGCCCTAAAGTCAATAGAAGGTATCCTTGTAAGACAAGGGTAGAGGGAGATTTGAGACACACCAGAGCAGAGAGATGGCCATGTGAAGAAAGAAGCAGAGTAGAGGGATGCTTCCTGAAGTCAAGAAATGTTTGGAGATGCAGGAGTCTCGAAGAGGGAAGGAAGGATTATTTCCTACAGCTTTTGGAGGGAGTATGACCTTACTGAAGCCTTAATTTTGGACTTCTGGTCTCCAAAACTATTAGAGAATGAATTTCTGTTGTTTTAAGCCACCCAGTTTGTGATAATTTGTTACAACAGTCCTAGAAAACTAATATGGGTACTCAGAAGAAAGAAACCTCATCTTCTAGGAAGACAAGAAGCATATTTTCCATATTATTTCAGTTTCTTTTTTTAATTTTTAATTTTTGTGGGTGCATAGTAGGTATATATATTTTTGGGTTACATGAGATATTTTGATACAGGCATGAAATGTGTGATAATCACATCAAGGGAAATAGGATATTCATCACCTCAAGCATTTATCTTTTGTGTTACAAACACATCCTATTATACTCTTAGTTATTTTAAAATGAATAATTAAATTATCTTTTAATATAGTCACCCTGTTGTGCTAACAAATACTAGGTCTTGTTTATTCTTTCTATTTTTTTTGTGCTCACTAACCATTCCTCCTTTCCCCAACCACTACCCTTCCCAGCCTTTGATAATCATCCTTTCAACCTCTATCTCCGTGAGTTCAATTGTTTTAACGTTTAGTCCCTACAGATAAGTAAGAACATGTGATATTTATATTTCTGTGCATGGCTTAGAAAGACCTCCATCTTCATTCATGTTCTTGCAGATGACAGAATTTTATTCTTTTTATGGCTGAATAGTACTTCACTGTGTATATGTACCACATTTTCTTCATTCATTCACCTGTTGATGGGCACTTAGGTTGCTTTCAAATCTTGGCTATTGTGAATAGTGTTGCAATAAACATAGGAGTTCAGATATCTCTTTGATATACTGGTTTCCTTTCTTTGAGGTATATACCTGGGAGAGGGATTGCTGAATTTTATGGTAGCTCTATTTTTAGCTTTTGAGGACCCATCAAACTGTTCTTCATAGTAGTTGTACTAGTATACATTCCCACCAACAGTGTATGAAGGTTCCCTTTTCTCTACATCCTCGCCAGTATTTGTGATTGACTGTCTTTTGGAAAGAAAGCCATTTTAACTGGGGTGAGATAATGTGTTATTGTGGTTTTGATTTGCATTTCTCTGATAATCATTGATGTTAAGCACCTTTTCATATACCTGTTTGTTTTCTAAGTCCTTCTTTTGAGAAATGTCTATTCAGATCTTTTGCACATTTTTAAATCGAATTAATAGATTATTTTCCTGTAGAGTTGTTTGAGCTCCATATATATTCTGAGTGTTAACCCCTTGTCAGATGGGTGGTTTGTAAATATTTTCTCCTATTCTGTGAGTTGTCTCTTCCCTTTGTTGATTTTTTCTTTTGCTGTGCAGAAGCTTTAAACTTTATGTAATCCCATTCGTCCATTTCTGGTTTGGTTGCCTATGCCTGTGGGGTGTTACTCAAGAAGTCTTTGCTCACTCCAGTGTTCTAGAGAGTTTCCCCAATTTTTTTTCTTTTAGTAATTTCATAGTTTAAGGTCTTGGATTTAAGTATTTAACCCATTTTGATTTGACTTTTCTATATGGTGACAGATAAGAAGTCTAGTTTATTCTTCTGCATATGGATATCCATTTTTCCCAGTACTATTTATCGAAAAGACTATCCTTTCCACAATGTATGTTCTTGGAATCTTTGTCAAAAATTAGTTCACTGTAGATATACGAATTTATTTCTGGGTTCTCTATTCTGTTCCACTGGTTTGTGTGTCTGTTTTTATGCCAGTATAATTATTTTGGTTTCTTTACCTCTGTAGTATAATTTGAAGTAAAGTAATGTGATTCCTTCTCTTTTGTTCTTTTTGCTTAGAATAGCTTGGGTTATTCTAGGTCTTTTGTGATTCCATAAAATCTTAAGATTTTTCTATTTCTGTGATGAATGCCACTGATATTTTGATAGGGATTGCATTGAATCTGTAAATTGCTTTGGGTAGGATGAAGATTTTCACAATATTTATCCCTCCAATCCATGAACAAAAAATATCTTTCCATTTTTTTGGTGTCCTCTTCAATTCCTTGCATTAATTTTTTATAGTTTTTATTATAGACATCTGTATTAATTTGTTTTCATGCTGCTATGAAGAAATATCTGAGACTGGGTAATTTATAAATGGAAGAAGTTTAATTGACTCACAGTTGTGCATGGCTGGGAAGGCCTTAGGAAACTTACAACCATGGCAGAAGGGAAAGCAAGCACATTTTTCTTCACAAGGCAGCAGAGAGAGAGCTATGAGAGGTGAGTGGAAGGGGAAGCCCCTTATTAAACCATCAGACCTCATGATAGCTTACTCACTATCATGGGAATAACATGAAGGAAACCACCCCCATGATTCAATTACTTCCTACTGGGTCCCTCCCACCACATGTGGGGATTATGGAAACTACAATTTAAGATGAGATTTGGGTGGGGACACGCCAAACCTTATCAACGTTTTTCACCTCTTCAGTTAATTCCTAGGTATTTTATTTTACTTGTAGCTACTGTAAATGGAATTATTTCCTTTATTTTGTTTTCAGATTGTTGGCTGTTGGCATATAAAAAAAAGTTACTGCTTTTTTATGTTAATTTTGTATACTGCAACTTCACAGGATTTATCATTTTTTTTTTTGGTGGAGCATTTAGGATTTTCCAAATATAAAATCATATATGCAAACAAGGATAATTTGACTTCTTTTTCCATTTTGATGCCATTTCTTTCTTTCTCTTTTCTGATTGCTGTTGCTGGGACTTCCATTACTATGTTGAATAACAGTGGTGAAAGGGGGCATCTTTGTCATGTTCTAGATCTTAGAGAAAAGGCTTTCAATTTCCCCCCATTCAATATGATACTAACGGTGGGTCTGTCATATATGCCTTTTATTATGTTGAGGTATGTTCCTTCTATACCTAGTTTTTTGAGGGTATTTATCATGAAGGATACTAATTATACCAAATACTATTTCAACAAGAATTGAATGATTACATAGTTCTATTCTTTGTTTTGTCGATATGATGTATCACATTGATTGATTTGCATATGTTAAGCCATCCTTGCAGGTTTGTTTCTTTTCTCTTGCTGTTTTTATGATCCTTTTTTATCATTGACCTTTAGAAGTTTATTAAATGCCTTGAGGTAATCTTCTTTGGGTTAAAGCTGCTTGGTGTTTTGTAACCTTCTTGCACTTGAATATTGATATCTTTCTCTAGGTTTGGGAAGTTCTCTGTTATTATCATTTTGAATAAACTTTCTACTGCTATCTCTTTCTCTATCACCTCTTTAAGACCTAGAACTTTAAGATTTGCCTTTTTGAGGCTATTTTCTAGATTCTATAGGCATACTTCACTTTTTTATTATTTTCTCTTTTGTCTTCTCTGATTGTATATTTTCAAATAATCTGTCTTCAAGCTCACTAATTCTTTCCTGTGCTTGATCAATTCTGCTGTTAAAAGACTGGCACTTTTTCTGTATGTCAAATGCATTTTTTCAGCTCCAGAATTTCTGCTTGGAGAAATTCTTGATTCTTGCTTGATTCTTTTAAATTATTTCAACCTCTTTGTTGAATTTAACTGGTAAAATTTCCAATTCCTTCTCTGAATCATGTTGAATTTTTTTAGTTTCCTCAACACAGCTATTTTGAATGCTCTGTCTGAAAAGTAACATATCTCTGTTTCTCCAGGGTTGGTCCCTAGTGACTTATTTGGTTCATTTGGTTATGCTTTCATGGATGGTTTTGATACTTGCGGATGTTTGTCTGTATCTAGGCATTGAAGAGTTGGCTATTTATTGTGGTCTTTGCAGTCTGGGCTTGTTTGTACCCATCCTTCTTGGGAAGGCTTTCCACGTACTTAAAAGGACTTAGGCATTGTGATCTAAGCTGTATCTGCATTACTGATTTTTGAGATCTGGCATCTCAAACCTAGTAACACGGTGGTTCTTGCACACTCATAGAAGTACCACTTTGATGGTCTTGGATTGAGTTTCAATTTACTAATAAGGGCTTGTCCTGGACAAAGCCAGAGCAAGTGGGGATTTTCCTTGAATGTGTGATTCAGACCAAGTTACTTTAGGAGAACAAAGAAAAACGGAATAACTTACTGCTGTGTTTTGACCTTTGACAAGCCAGAAGATGTGTCAGATGTCTTTCATATACTGACTACTTTATGCTTCAAAACCACCCACTAAACAGAGATGCACAGGAAGGAGAGATAGAGGCACCTAAGTGGCTGTGACTTAAAACTCCTCAACACTGCAAGACCTTAGGGTTTTGTTTTTAAGACTTAGAGATCCATTAATCAAGTACTTAAATGCAGGCAGTTTTTACACATAATTCTGCCTGCTCTATGCCTTTCTAGATGATCAAAATCCAGTCTATTTTAGTAGAAAATAAATGCAAACATAAGAGGACTCTTATTCTTCACGGGCAATCACTTTGTCTTCATTAGAGTATTCTGCTCACCGCTTCCAGTAATGCATGTATATATATTTATTTTTATCTTTCTTTACTGTTACGAGGAAGCAGTATAAACACTCTCACCCCCATTTCCTGCCTCATCTTCAATCAAAAGAGAAATGACCATGTCCTCAAGTCTCTGCGTTCCAGCCCTGAAGACTTCACCTCGCTTCCCCTAATTTTTTGCTTATGTGGAAACCTCTTCTTCCTTTTCATCGACATTGACTTTAGGAAAAATGACATAAACCACTTTTCACACTTATCATCATTATTGTCATTATTTACCTTAAAAATAATTGCTCAGGTCATTATACCAACTTGGAGTAGGATCACTGGGAAAAGACTCTCATTCACACCTTGGTGCAGCAAACCAAGTGATACCAGCACAACTGAATTATATTGTACATGGTGCCCTCCAATGTGCATCATTTGAAATATTTCTCTTCAATTCCCAACCCGTCTCCCTCTGCTGCCCCAGTAGTTGTTACTATTGGAGGAATGATGAGGTGCAGGCCATGAGAAAAAACTTTGTCCTAGCTAACTGTGGTGAAAAACGGTCTTAATATTAAGGAGGAGTGGTTTCAATCACCCGTGAACAGGAAGGCTTCGTAGTCATTAGACCTTTTCTTCAAACATTATTATCTTTCCTTTGTGGGCATATGAAGTCTCATAGTTTTCAATGAGTTTGAGCAGATGTTTTGGGTGCACTTCCAGGTAACAGGCTTCAGAGATTTTTCTCCCCCTGGGGTGATGCCTGGCAATATTCCAAATAGTGGTGATTCAGTCTATCTGGACTGGTAGAACCACTACTATATGAAACAGTCTCTAGTGATATAAGATGGACATGTAGCAGGCACTGTAAACACATACTCGTTGCTTTAATTCATGGAGCTGTGGGGGCTATTTGTTATTGCAGCATAACTTAGCTTTTCCAGGATCCTGGACAAAGCATTACAAAAGGAGGGAAGAGAGAAACTACCTGTATTCTAGATTGGGCTCCACCTGCTTGAGACTATTAAACCATGGGAAAACCGATGTATATAAACCCAGCATCTTTTTTTTTTTTTTTTTTTTTTTTTGAGACGGAGTCTCGCTCTGTCGCCCAGGCTGGAGTGCAGTGGCGCAATCTTGGCTCACTGCAAGCTCCACTTCCCGGGTTCACGCCATTCTCCTGCCTCAGCCTCTCCGAGTAGCTGGGACTACAGGTGCCCGCCACTACGCCCGGCTAATTTTTTTGTATTTTTAGTAGAGACGGGGTTTCACCGTGGTCTCGATCTCCTGACCTCGTGATCCGCCCGCCTCGGCCTCCCAAAGTGCTGGGATTACAAGCGTGAGCCACCGCGCCCGGCCAAATCCAGCATCTTTATCACTAAGATGTATATAACAAGCTCTAATCCCCTGCAAACTTCAGGTAAGTAACAGACATTAAAAATGTTTTAAAAATATGCAAATTTTAAATGGCATTATGGTTAGACTGCTCTTGGACCTTGGTAATCTAATAATTTTGTAAATACTCTTTTACTGTATATATTGGATTATCATCTCTTTCTTATTTATTTTCTTTCTAATTATAGAATGTTTCTGATGAAATAAAAATATAAGTAATAACTCAGAAACACACGCTACATCAAAGTACTAATTGAAAGATTGCTTTTCAGATTTTCTTAAAGATTGACAGTTATCAGAAGTCCTTATTATTGCCTTCCCTATCTCACAGAATAGTAACATTGAAATAATATTTTTAAAGTTTTAATTCTTATCAAAATAGTCTATGTATGTAGTTTAATGAGTCAAATAGTGTGTAATCTCCCACCCTAATCCTGTTCTCTTCCAAATCGAGCTTCTCAGAGCCAATCACTTGTATCTCATTTATTTGTTTATTTCTTCATATTTTTAAATGATATGCTCATGCTACTATTTTTGACTTTCCCTTTTTAATCTTTATTTATCTCTCCTTTCTATGGAAAAGGCCACACTAAAGGGTTGGGGATTTGTCTGTGAGTGACCGGGAGCCCCTGGCAGTAATTTGACTTATGCGTTCAATAATACATTCCACAGAGGGACTGCTCTGGACCCAGATAGGGTTACAAACATAGCACGCCCAGATCAAGTACTCTGTCTCCAACAGGTAAGGTCCCAGCCCTGCCATATTGGTGGGAAGGCATCAGAGAGGGGAGATACCATAGATAAAAAGTTCTGTCATCAAATAGCCACATGGCATGGATGTGCGAAGAAAGAAATGGGAAAGCTGTCTTTGGTGGATGCGTAACTTCTCTACCCCTACTCTGTATAGCTCCTTTCTCCACCCTCTTTGTAAACAAATTGGAACTGGCCTCTGAGTCTGTAAGAGAGATATTGCTACCATGACAGTTACAGTTGATACAGTTATGCTATATGTCCAAGATTGGTCCAATCTCAAATCTCTTGATAAAGAGTCTATTATTTGTATTATTTTGTGTTTTTATATCCCTAATTGGCTTTATCTTGAAGACAAAGAGGTAGAAGATCTACTGTCTGTGTTTGAGGCTTGTTAAGGGACCAAAGATGCTGCCAGTAGATGGAATCTGTTTTGTTGGAATCCCAATTTCATTTACAGCCCTCTTAGGCCCTTTTGGAGTAAAGCAGTTGTGTCCATGGGCTGGGGAACACTCTAGTCTAATATACCTTTGGAAATGGAAGGAAATGAGAAGTAACAAGAAGGTGAGGGAGAAAGTCAGAGAACAGAGACTGCTCTACAGTTGACAAATACTTTCTTTCATGCTCCATATCATATTGATAACACATCTGTAAAGTAGATATACCTAGTAAATAACCCACATGGTGCAGGTGGGAAAATGGTCAAAGACACTTTCCAGTAGGCATCTTGGAATAGTGCAAGGTGCATATCATTTGATCCAGCAATCCCACTACTGGGTATCCACCCAGAGGAAAAGAAGTCATTATTCTAAAAAGATACTTGCACACACATTTATAGCAGCACAGTTCGCAATCACAAAATTTTGGAACCAACCCAAATGCCCATCAATCAATGAGTGGATAAAGAAACTCTGACATATACATATACATACATATATATATGTACATATATATGTACATATATGTACATACATATATATATACACACATACGATTGAATACTATTCAGCCATAAAAACGGAATGAATTAACAGCATTTGCAATGACCTGGGTGAGATTAGAGGCTATTATTCTAAGTTAAGTAACTCTGAAATAGAAAGCCAAACATTGTATGTTCTCACTGATATGTGGGAGCTAAGCTATGAGGATGCAAAAGCATAAGAATGATAACAATGGACTTTGGGGACTTGGGAGGAATAGTGGGAAAGGGGCAAGGGATAAAAGACAACAAATATGGTGCAGTGTATACTGCTTGGGTGATGGGTGCATCAGGTTCTCACAAATCTCCACTAAAGAACTTATTCTTATAACCAAACACCACCTATACCCCAATAACTTATGGAAAAAAGTAAAGTTTTTTCTTTAAAAGTTTACATCAGAGAGGAAAAGCATTAGAAGAATGCTTAAGTAATGAGTGGTCCAGGTCACACTTCAGGGCCACCCAGAATTATTTCCCAGACATTCATTGCATGGGACAAATCAATGCTCACCAGCCTTGGTCACTTTTTTTGTTTTTCTTCTAAGGACTGTTGCTGTTGCTTTTTTGGAAATAAAACAAAGACACTAGCCACCCCCCCACCAAAAAAAAAAAAAAAGAAGAAGAAGTTAAGCCAGCTCTCTCTAGATCCCAATTCTTCCAGCCACTAAGGACAATAAGTGTTAAACAAGCTTAGCACTGTATGAGCTTTAAGAATTATTGTGGCTAAGCTGATCTTATACCTTAGTTATTTGGCATCTTGGGCAAACTCCTAACCTTCCCTGAGCCTCAGTTTCTTTCAAGTACGAAATAGAAGCAATAATAGCTGCCTCAAGGTTTTGGGTAAGCATTGAAAGCAATGCTATTAAATATGCATTGTTTATGTGTGTCAGAATTGTTGAAGTACTTCGTGCATATTAACTCATGTATGACAAGCTCATGATGTGGGTTCTGCAATAACCAACATCTCGGTCTTACAGAGGGAGAGTAGCTTCCCTGCAAGGTTGAGTGATGTGCCCAAGCTCACTGTCTGTTTAGTGGAGAAACTGAGATTTAGCTCTAGACAGTGTGATGCAAGAGTCTAATCTCATAACCACTATGAGGTATTAAAGGATGTAACTGGGCTGCATAGGTCATAGATTCTCGGTCAATGTTGGTGTCTTGGAGCAACAATGACTCAGCAGTTCAAAAATGTCAACTAAACCCAGCAGTTCAATAATGTCAACTAATCCCCCAGAATTTCTCCTAATCCACTAACTACTCACGTTTCCTCCTAGCACAGTCTAGATTGCTTCAGGAATATTTTTGCCAGGACCATGAAATCCCTTACCCTTTGCCTTTCATATCTTAGTAAAGTCAAATTCCAAATGAACTCTCTGACTCATTCATCTTCATTCAAGAAGCAAGTGCTGCTGAAAGAGATAACCGAGCAGGGCAGAATGCATTAATGTTCAGCCTCAAAGACAGGATCACTACTGCCGGAAGCCCTCCTGTCTTTTCTTTTTCCATCAAGGTCCCATTTTCAAAACAGATATTTTAAACCCTTAGCACTTCTCTCAAATCTCTGCAATCACTCCCACAACACATAGGAGATGACAAAATTTTTTATTTCTTAGAGAAATTTGAAACAATAAGATGAGAACTCCCTCAACTTCTGAATATCACACCTTCAACTAACCTACATCCTCTTCTTCTGTTCTGGTAACTTCAAGGAGGCAGTCGCCTCTCTCATTTGAGGTTATCCCTAACCCCTTTTTCTAAGACAGACTTCCCTGCTTGGTCAGGAATCTTAAAATCTCAATTATTTCTTGTCTGTCTACAGCACATTTAATGAGATCTTTCACAATGATTTTAGATAACTTACTCATGATCTTCCCATTTTTAGAGAGAAAAAAATCATTGTTCTCAACCACTCATTAATGAGCACCTTATCTTGAGTCCCTTTTTGCAGACAGCTCTTAGAAAAAGTCTCTTTTTTTCCCTACGATTCCCAACATTTGCTTTTTCTCCTACTTATCTGCCTTCTGCTCACATCTGCCCTCTTGATGAGTTTTTGCTTGGGCCATTCTCTTAGTGATCTTCATGATCTTTCATGCTCATTCTCTTAATGATCTTCATTCTCTTCATGATCTTTCCCAAGATCCAGGACACAGGAACACTCCTCCATCTCTAAGTTTTTTCTTCTCAACCTATCCTCCATTGCTGCCTTTTGAATGCTGGAGTTTCTTCATCTTGAACTCCACAGTTTTATTTTGAACTTCTTCCCTAGGCCAATTCATTCAGATCTGTGGCTTTCGTGGTCATTTCTAGGCTAATGACTCTCAACGGATAGACTGAGTTGAGCTTCTTCCTCTGAGTTGTAGACCCTTACTTGTAGATACCTACTCATTATCTCTACTTTGAATGCTGAGGGTTACATTAAATTTAAAATGTCAAAAGCCAAATTCTTTGTCTTCATCACTCCTCTGTCTGAATAAATGATATCACCATCAAAAAGCAGCATAACCCTGCCTCTTAGGAGCCAAGGAGACCTCTCCCAGAGACACATCCTCTTCATCAAGCCATGGTCAACACAAGGAAACTTTACCTTCTAAGGATCTCTCTACTCTTTTCACTTATACCAAGGTCCACCTGCACTCTCTTAGTTCAAGATGCCACCATCTCTCACCTAGATAAGTCAATGATATCTGAGGCTAGATTCCAAACCTAGCCCAGGCCCTTTTTAATCCAGCATTGTCCACACTGCAGCCCATGTGATCTTTCAAAACACAAATCTGGTTTTGTTTTTCCCAGGTCGAAACCTCTCACTAGCTTCCCATTTCCCTAGGGATAGTGACCAAAGTCCTCATTATGGTTCTCAAAACCAGCAAGTTCTAAAGCAGATATCTCTCCAACCTCACTTCACAGCGTGCCTGGTCCTTATAGTTTGCGTTCTGCCTACAGGACTTGTTCCACTTGTCTGTTAGCATGAAACAAAGAACCCCATACTTAGAAGAGCCACACAGCAACCATCTTATTTGATCAGAAATCCTATGGGTAAAAAATTTAGAAAAAAAGCCCGGTGGGAATGGTTGTCCTTGCCTCTACTCTGCTCTGGATGTCTGAGACCAGGTATTGGGTCTTACATGAGCTTGGACTGGAGGGTCCACCTACAAGATGGCATCTTTCTTCACAAGCCTGGAGTCTGAGCTGAAATGGCTAAAGACAGGCTCAGCTGGGACTGTTGACCAGGGCTGGGACCTCAAAGGGAGCAAGTAGCAGTCTTTCAGAAGTGAGTGTTCAATGAGAACCTGCCAGAAACTGTCTAGCCTTGCATGACTGAGCCTGGGAAGTTACAAAGCATTGCTCTGTCATAATCTGTTCACCGAGGCAGTCACAAAAGTCTACGTCATTTCAAAGGACATAAACTCCTCCCCTTGATGAAAGGAAAGGAGAGTCAAAGAATTCGGGAATCACCTTTTTCAAATGGTTTCATTCCCTTTTTCCATTCCTTAAAGGTACGATCCACTCTCCCACCAGGAGAGAGCTGTGTCCAGCTCTGCCCTTTCACTCCCACAACCTAATTAATCCTGTCCATCCTATTGACCCCAGTTCCTTCTTTTCTTCTGCTAGGAAGCTCTTCCTAAGACTCGGAGCTGCTCAGATCCCCTCTTTACAGAGGCTTCTTCCACCATGAACATCTTTGCCATTGACATGCACTCACTGCCAGTGTCATTCTAATCTAAAGTTATTGATGATGCATCACCCTCCTTCATTAGGTAATGAACTCCCCAAAGGCAGAGATGTTAGTGGATGAATGAAGAAATGAAATGAGAAGGAGCTAGAAATGGAACACGCTATCTGTGATGGTGCCTGCAGAGCTGTCTGCATCCCATTATGCCTCACTCTATGGAAAGGTAGACCATTCTAGTTTATGAGGCAGGAAAGGCAAGGCCTGTCTTCAGAGCACAATGTCGGGAGGTCCTCTCTTGCCCTATTTCCTAATCTTTCCAAATGAATGAACAAAAACACTTTATGGCCTCCCCTGGCAGCCTCTGGCCTTTTCACGTGGCAGAAAATGAAGGTATGGCTGCCAGGCTTGCCTGAGATGGTTTGAGTGTAAGCAGGAGGGCACAGGGTGCGAGGCAGTAACAAGAAACAAACCTGCAGTTACACCTGGATATTCCCCTCTTTCTAACCCTGGGGGCACCTGGATGCTTTCCAGAAGGACAGCACCTGGGTCCCCCACTGTCTGGACAGCTGCCATGTGCCTTTGCTTCCTCCTGAATATCGGGCAGAACAGCCTGCGCTGGGAGAGGCACGCAGATCCCAATGCACGAGATGGGGTGTACGGAGGGTGGGTTCTTAAACAAGTCATCCCACCTTCCTGAAACCATGCAGTCACACTTTCGCTGCTTCTTGGTATGCTGATTTTCTTCTCCAAAGCAACTGTTCATCCTGAACACACACACACACAAACACGCACATGCACAGGTGACCCCCCAAATCCCTAAGTCCCAGTAGATGGGGTTAGATGATCCACTTAGTGAAAGGTTCCAACAACAAAGAATGCTAACGTGAGAGGTAAGAAAACAAGATCATTTTTTCCTACTCTGGTTTAAGAATTTACCAGGTCCAAAAGCACAATATTGAAAGAAGGTAAGAAATGGGCTTGGCTCCATTTTGGGTACTTTTTTTTTTGAATATAAGGTGTCACCTTTCTAACAATCAAGTCTTGTTTTGTATTTACTTTTAAAAAGCCCCCTTCTTGGGGGCTACCATTTAAATGACTACAATGCATAACCCTGAGCAAGTCACTTCCTCCTTCTATGTCTCATTTTCCACTCCTCTAAGCTAGGACAAGGATGGAGTAGTTTGCTTCTCAACCCCTTCATTCTAAGGCTGCACTTTTCAACACAGTTAATAGCAGCCACATGTGGTTGTTGAACATTTGAAATGTGGCTAGTCTGAATTGAGATATGGATTGCAAGCATAAAAATATACACTAAATTTCAAGCATGCAGTATGAAAAATAATGTAAAACATCTCATAAATAATTTTTATTAGCCCAGAATGGTGGTGCACACCTGTAGTCCTAGCTACTCAGGAGGCTGAGGCAGGAGGATTGCTTGAGCTTAGGAGATTAAGACTGCGGTGAGCCATGATCACATCACTGCACTCCAGTCTGGGTGAAAGAGCAAAACCCTGCCTCGAAATAATTATGATTATTTATTTTTATCTTTATTTCATATGCAATTATAATATTTTTGATATATTGCGATACATCAAATTTCTGTCTCAAATTAATTTCACCTGTATGTTTTTATTTTTTGTAATGTACCTACTAGAAAATGTACAATTATATATGTGGCTTGCATTATATTTACCTGGGCAGCTCTGTTCTAAAGAATAGATTTCCTGACTGATTAATGATCACCATTCTAACTGGCATGAGATGGTATCTCATTGTGGTTTTGATTTGTATTTCTCTAATAACCTGTGATGATGAGTTTTTTTTCTTCATATGTTTGTTGGCTGCATAAATGTCTTCTTTTGAAAAGTGTCTGTTCATATCCTTCACCCACTTTTTGATGGGGTTGTTTTTTTCTTATAAATTTGTTTAAGTTCCTTGTAGATTCTGGATATTAGCCCTTTGTCAGATGGATAGATTGCAAAAATTTTCTCCCATTCTAAGTTGCCTGTTCACTCTGATGGTAGTTTCTTTTGCTGGGCAGAAGATCTTTAGTTTAATTAGATCCCATTTGTCAATTTTGGTTTTCGTTGCAATTGCTTTTGGTGTTTTAGTCATGAAGTCTTTGCCCATGCCTATGTCCTGAATGGTATTGCCTAGGTTTTCTTCTGGGGTTTTTATGGTTTTAGGTCTTACATTTAAATTTTTAATCAATCTTGAGTTAATTTTTGTATAAGGTGTAAGGAAGGGGTCCAGTTTCTGTTTTCTGCATGTGGCTAGCCAGTTTTCCCAACACCATTTATTAAATAGGGAATCCTTTCCCCATTGCTTGTTTTTTTCAGGTTTGTCAAAGATCAGTTGGTTGTAAATGTGTGGTTTTATTTCTGAGGACTCTGTTCTGTTCCATTGGTCTATATATCTGTTTTGGTACCAGTATCATGCTGTTTTGGTTACTGTAGCCTTGTAGTATATTTTGAAGTCAGGTAGTCTGATGCCTCCAGCTGTGTTCTTTTTGCATAGGACTGTCTTGGCTATACAGGCTCTTTTGTTCCATATGAAACTTAGTTTTTTTTTTTCTAATTCTGTGAAAAAAGTCAATGGCAGCTTGATGGGAATATCATTGAATCTACAAATTACTTGGGGCAGTATGGCCATTTTCACAATACTGATTTTTCCTATGCATGAGCATGAAATATTTTTCCATTTGTTTGTGTCCTCTCTTATTTCCTTGAGCAGTGGTTTGTAGTTCTCCTGGAAGAGGTCCTTCACATCCCCTGTAAGTTGTATTCCTAGGTATTTTATTCCCTTTGTAGCAATTGTGACCAGATTCTGGAAAGGATGTAGAAATATAGGAACACTTTTACACTGTTGGTGGGAGTGTAAATTAGTTTAACCATTCTGGAAGACAGTGTGGTGATTCCTCAAGGATCTAGAACTAGAAATACCATTTGGCGCAGCAATCCTATTATGAGTATATACCCAAAGGTTTACAGATCATTCTACTATAAAGACACATGTACATATATGTTTATTGCAGCACTATTCACAATAGCAAAGACTTGGAACCAACCCAAATGCACATCCATGATAGACTGGAAAAAGAAAATGGGGCACATATGCACCATGGAATACTATACAGCCATACAAAAAGAATGAGTTCATGTCCTTTGCAGGGACATGGATGGAGCTAGAAACCGTAATTCCCAGCAAACTAACACAGGAACAGAGACCCAAACACCACATATTCTCACTCATAAGTGGGAGTTGAACAATGAGAACATATTGGCACAGGGAGGGGAACATCACACACTGGGGCCTGTTGGGGGGTGGAGGGCAAGGGGAAGGATAGCATTAGGAGAAATACCTAACGTAGATGACAGGTTGATGGGTGCAGCAAACCAACGTGGCACAGGTATACCTAGGTAACAAACCTGCATATTCTGCACATATATCCCAGAACCTGAAGTATAATTTAAAAAAAAAGATTATATCAAGTAAATTAATAAAAAGCAACTGGATAATATAAATAGACATTTATCTCAAGAAAAAATAATTTTCTTGCAATTTTTAGATGAAGTTCCATATAGATTAATAGCCCCTCAATGACTTAGGAAATCTAGCTCTGTTGTACATAGCTGTTAAAATAAACATCACAGTCATTAGTGATAAAATACAATAATAATGATTCTTCCAATTTAGACTATTCTGCAAATGTCTCTCAGACAATGATCCACGTTCTAGAGTTATGTATTACTGTCACTACATTCCAACAATCTCAGAGAGGACAAACGGCTAGACCGTGGTCACACAGATGAAAAGTGACAGAGGCAGGTTTACAAGGTCTTCTTTCAGATCCAGGTTTCATGCCATTTAAAACCTCTACCCAAAGGAAGTTTGACCGAGGTAGGTGCTCATAATGTATTTTACTAGAGTGCAGCTTCAGGTAATCTAATTTTAAAATTATTATAAAATTATAAATCTGCTCTGCTTTTCCTGAGAATAGAGGTGACCTGCTAGTATTTTGGAATGAATTAAATGTCTCTCTCCTTAAAGTATACTTTTTGTGGTGAAGGGTTAACAACAAACCAAATACTTCTTATATTCACAATCTCTTTGTATCCCCTTCCCCCAACCAGGGATTTAATGCTAGACTCTCATTTTAGAAATATGGTCTCTATCCCTTTAAATAATAATAATAATAATAATAATAAACTTTCTCTTGTTCCCTGAACTTCATCTACAGCCTCCGAGGAACTGGAGATTTGTCTATGATCAGTGCATATTCCGCTCTGTGTAAGAATCACAAATGTTGATAGAAATAGCCATGGGGTGTGCAAAGAACCCATTTCGTATGTCAGAAGAGTTGGGCCTCCGTTAGATGAAATGTCAAGGGAAGGCAGATATCGCAATCGGAAATGACCTTAAGAAAGCCCCGACCTCACCAAAGATGACCTTTTTGCAGCAAGAAACATTAAAATTACAACCATATTCGTTTCAGTTTCAAAAACAATATGTATTTCTCCTCCACACTCTCCTGACTTGGCAACCTACATATCTTAAATAAAGATATACTGGGGTCCTATTTCTACTTGGCAGAGCCGAGTTGATTTATTTCTGTCTGAACACACCCACGGAATGAAGCTGCTCTTTTTAATTCCTCAAGGGGCTCATTGGAGGTCCATTTTATTGCTATGCTGAATGTTTTACTACTATATCTGTATTTAATATTTCCAGCGTGGCCTCATTTTTGGAATTTTTTTCCCCAAAATCCCACAGGCACCCTTGTATTAACTAAAATATATGTCTTATCAATGTGTTAATCAAACTAAAAATTCTGAGGCTGTTTAAATGCAGCTATGGAGAAATGTCCATATCTGATAGCATTTGGGTCTTCAAGTGGCAAGGTACAAAGTGACAGATCAGGGGCAGAAATTTGTTTTCATAGCAGTGACAGAATGATTCTGGTCAAACTCTACATTGAGAAACAGGCTTTACAAGGTACCTACTTTACTCTAGCTTATTATTTTTGTTGTTTGTTTATTTTTAATCTACCTGCTTTGCAATGCCTCATCTTACAAATCCATTTTCTTGATCAGCACTAATTCCGTGGAATATGGAAAGCCCTTTTCCTCAACATCTAACTTATGAAGTAAAACAAATATTTCAAATATTTGTTTGACTTTGGAGCTCTCCAGGCTTTGTGTGTGTGTGTGTTTCAGGGTTACATGATGCAAACCCTTCCAGTCTCCTACACAAGTGGGAAATTAGAATGAGAACCCTTTCCAAAACAGGGCACCAATGAGAGCTGCAAACTGTTTACCAGAGCTAAGACATGGCCAAATGCAGATGCCAGCGGCACATGGTGAGGTGTGTTGGAAAAGCGCTATTGCTACTTTTGATCTGGCTTACACTGGTCAATTCACTCCAATCCTCACCTTCAAGTGAGAAGAATCGCACCTATGTTATGCATCTGCTGTGAAAACAGTGAAATCGTGTGAGAGAAACTGCTGGGATAATGCAGATGTTCACATTTTCTCAAATTTTCTTTCCCAAATATTTATCTGCCTGAAAATACCTTTTAAAAATGTCTTTAGAACATTCTGTTGGTCATAATTTTCTCAGTTTTGAGCTATTAGAAAATATCTTTTGCTCAAAGCAATTTACAGGTTCAATGCTATCCCTATCAAAATACCATCATCATTTTTCACATAATTAGAAAATTCCATTCTGAAATTCATATGCAAACAAAAAAGAGCCCAAATAGCCACAGTAATTCTAAGGAAAAAGAACAAAGCCAGAGGCATCATGCTACCTGACTTCAAGCCATACTACACAGCCACAGTAACCAAAACAATGTGGCACTATGGAACAGGTTAGAGAACCCAGAAATAAAACCACACACCTACAGCCATCTGATCTTCCACAAAGTTGACAGTAACAAGCAAGGGGGAAAGAACTCCTATTTGTTAAGTGGTACTGCTGTAACTGGCTGGCCATATGCAGAAGATTTAAACTGAACCACTTCCTTAAACCATATAAAAAAATCAACTCAAGATGGATTAAATAATTAAATGTAAGAGATAAAACTATAAAAACTCTTAATGAAAATCTAGGAAATGCCATTCTGGATATAGGCCTTGCAAAGATTTCACAACAAAGATTCCAAAAGCAATTGCAACAAAAACAAAAATTCACAAGTAGGACCTAATAAAATGAAAGAGCTTTTGCACAGAAAAATAAACTATCAACAGAATAAAAAGACAACCTAAAGAATGGGAAGAAACATGTGCAAACTATGCATCTGACAAAGTCTAGTATCCAGAATCCAGCCGGAACTTAAATCAACAAGCAAAAAAACAAAACAACCCCATTCAATAGGGGCAAAGGACATGAACAGACACTTCTCAAAACAAGACATACACACCATGTCAACAGGTATAAGAAAAAGTGCTCAACGTCACTAATCATTATAGAAATGAAAATCAAAACCACAAGGAGATACCATCTCAGGTAAGTCAGAATGGGTATTATTAAAAAACAAAAAAAGTAACAGATGTTGGTGAGGTTGAGGAGAAAAAGGAATGCTTATACACTGCTGGTTGGAATGTAAATTAGCTCAGCCACTGTGGAAAGCAGTTTGGAGATTTCTCAAATAACTTAAAACATAACTACTATTTGACCCAGCAGTCCCATTACTAAGTATATACCCAAAGGAATATAAAGCATTCTACCATAAAGACACATTCACATGTAGGCTTATTGCAGCACTTTTCTTAATAGCAATGACATGGAATCAACCTAGATGCACATCAGTGGTGGACTCGATAAAGAAAATGTGGTACTCATATATACACCATGGAATACGTACAACCATAAAAAAGAACAAAATCATGTGCTGTGCAGCAACATGGAGGCAGCTGGAGGCCATTATTCTAAGCAAATTTATGCAGGAACAGAAAACCAAATACTGCATGTTCATATTTATAAGTGGGAGCTAAACATTGAGTGTACATGGACACAAAGAGGGAAACAATAGACAATGGAGCCTACTGGAGGGTGGAGGGTGGGAGGAGGAAGAGGATAGAAAAACTACCTATTGGGTACTATGGTTACTACCTGGGTGACAAAATCATTTGTACACAAAAGCCGAGTGACACACAATTTATCCATGTAACAAACCTGCACGTGTACCCCCGAACTTAAAATAAATGTTGGAAAAAAAAAAGAAAATATTTTTATATATTTCTTTTTAATGATAGCTCTATTGAGTATCAAGTTCTTGCTTGAAATTTACCACCTCTCAAAACTTAGAAAATGTTACTCCACCGTCTTCTTTTTTCCATTATTTCTTTTGAGAAGTCTAGTGTTAGCTTGGTAATCTTTTCACTCTGGCTGCTTTTAAAATCTTATTTGAAGTTCTTTAGTTTTACAACAGTGCATTGAAGGGTGAAGTTACTTGTTTGCTTTCTTTAATACTGCTTGATGTCCATTGCAATTTCTATATTTTTCTACATTCTGTGTTTCTACATTTTATCACCTTTTTTATTTTCTGTTTGCTTGCCTTTTTTTCAAATATGCTGAGCATTTCTTCTGATTTGCCTCCTTGATCACTAATTTTCAGTTCGTTTCTCAGTTAACATTTATGTATTTACTAGGTTTTGAATTTCAATAATTTTATTTCTAGAAAGACTATGTAGCTCTCTTCTCTAATCTGCTGTGCTATGTTTGATAAACTGTTTCTAATTTTTTTATTTCATCTTTTATTTCTTGAGATATTTCACATTACTTATTTTATATCAAATCTATAACTCTGTGTGTGTGTGAAAATACACTTATGCATAGGGGCTACATGTGCCATATGATCTGAGAAAGGAATTTCATTTGCTTTTGCTGAGGGCCAGAGAACCCTGCAGACCTGGTACTATTTTTGGCTCTTTGGAAGGTTGCTGATGTTACAGGTAGGTCTGAGGTCAAGCTCCTCCATCTTACCAGGGTCTTGGGCTTGGCTTCCTTAACATAGACTTGCCCATTGCTCAAGTTCCTTGTTCCAGTCTCAGTTCAGTCGTGCTTGTTTCTTTGTTTTTATTTCTTAGAGATTGCCCTTATATTCTATCAATCCCATAAAAGCATTAAAATTATGTTTGCATTGTAATTTTCTAATCATCTCAAGAGCTAGTGTATCTTAGCCAAGACATCCTTCTGGTCTCCTTGCCTGCCGTGCTACAGAAGCCCACTTGCTGGAGTTATGTTTAGAGAAATATTTTCATCTCTATCATTTAGTGTCCCCTGGACTTCCATGTAATGAAAATAAAAATAGTAATAATAACAGCAACTGTATACTGAGAATTGACAAAGTCTCAGAGACCATGGTCACCATTTAACAAAAAGCATCTGTAGCCCTCTCAACATGGTGAAGAAACTGCATTTCTGAGAATAAAAGTGAATAGTATTTATTTGTTACACAACTAGTTGATGATGAAAAAATACTTAAAAATAGCTGTTGATGAAGCTGGGATAGAAAGAGGTTTGGCATAATATTCTATACATTTGAGACTATGCTATGAAATACCTCAATTTTTAAAATATAAAATTATATGAACTCTTCATAAAAGTACTTTAGAAATATAGCTAGAAAATAAATTTATTTACCCCAAGAGAGTGACCTGATCACTCTTTTCCAGCAATGAATATTTTATGACTGATCATGTCTTCACTTCACCTGGGACAGCAGCAAGCTCTGCAACATATTGGAAGGTCAAATTAGTCAGATATGGCTGCCATTACATTATTTGTACTCCTCCTTTAGTCTTTTTTTTTTTTTTTTTTTTTGAGACGGAGTCTCGCTCTGTCACCCAGGCTGGAGTGCAGTGGCGCTATCTCGGCTCACTGCAAGCTCCGCCTCCCGGGTTCACGCCATTCTCCTGCCTCAGCCTCTCTGAGTAGCTGGGACTACAGGCGCCCGCCACCACGCCCGGCTAATTTTTTGTATTTTTAGTAGAGACGGGGTTTCACCGTGGTCTCGATCTCCTGACCTCGTGATCCGCCCGCCTCGGCCTCCCAAAGTGCTGGGATTACAAGCGTGAGCCACTGCGCCCGGCCTCCTCCTTTAGTCTTAACGTTCAGTTCTATGTATATTGCATTGTACTATTGCATTATTTTGCATTGCAACCATTTTATAAATAAATTAATTAATTAAAAATATTGAGCATCCTAGGTACATGACTGCCTTATGTAGAAATGGTCTGTATTACTCAGATTTTGTTTTCAGAGCACATGTAAGACTCTAGCAGGTCAAATGTTCACATCGCGCAATATTTTAGTTTTCTTTTTGGAGGGAACATCTCCTTCTAGTTCTTCTAGTATACCAGGTGACGACAACAACAACAACAGCAACAAAATAATAGCAGCACATGCAATTTTGATAACCTTAGAAATTTTGCAAAAAGTTTTTCTTCAGTTTGTTTTCTATGCACAACAGCTCTTCCTGGATTTGTTGGGTTCTGCACATTGTGGAGAGGAGAAAACAGGTAACGTGAGGCTTTCAGGTTTGCCCGTACCACAGGAATAATAAATGTCTTTATTGTAAAGAATTGGCTCATGTGAATATGGAGGCTGAGAAGTCCCACAGTCTGCTGTCTGCAAGCTGGAGACCAAAAAAAGCTAATGGTGTAGTCCTGAGAACCAGAGAGCTGATGGTTTAAGTCCCAGTCAAGGGCAGGAGCAAGTCGATGTCCCAGCTCAAGCAGTCAGGCAGAGAGAGCTAGTTCCCCCTTCTTTTGCCTTTTTGTTCTATTTGGGCCTCCAACAGATTGAACTATGCCCACCCACACTGCAAAGGGCAATCTGCTTAACTGAGTCTATTGATTCAAATGCTAATCTCATAATAATGTTGAATCTGGGTACCGTGTGGTCCAGTCAAGTTGACATATAAAATTATCACAGCTACCAAGTGGGAGAGCCAGGAAGGACAACCTCACCAGTCTGGAATTCTTCTTTCTCTCTTTTGCTTCCTCTACAGAGAAAATGAATACTGATCACTTCCCCTTTTCTAACTTTCCAGGGGGAAATGCCCTCTCATTTGTTTTACCCCTTGAGATTGCACTCTACACTTTTATCTCATTAAGAAAAAATCATCTATTGCTCTTCCCCTTGAAATTCATTATTTTGTAGCTGTCTTTCTATTTGGTCCTGGGGACTCTGAGTGCCAGTGTGAGGGTCTATGTAACGACCTGAGTGACCTCAGCATACATGGGGTTCTCCCTCATTTCCTAAGGTAAACAATTCTCACAAGAACCTCTTCATTGGCCTCCCAGGGATCTGCTTATCCTCCATTAATATGACCCTCCAGCCTTTGGAAGAGCCCTCTTTTTTCCTACTAGATTTGAGCTGGGGAGACCGAGACTCAGCAACAGCCACCACGTGGAGTCAGAGAATCTAGAGATGGGGTTTTGTTTGAAAAACCTGGGAACTGTTTATTAGGGCTGACTGGAAGCCCAAGCACAGAATTCCATTTCCTGAGCTGTCGTACAAATATTCAAAGCTACTTCATGAACAAATGAACAAAGCAAAAAACCTGGGCACCTGGGTGCAGGGAAAGGGTGAGATACGAGGTCGGAGAAGGGCTGACTGCTGGGCAGCCAGGACACTGAATTGAGTGGGCAGGCAGCATGGTGGGCTTGGAGATCAGTGGGTTAAGAGTGCATCCCCCCAGAATTGCAAAATCTCTCCTTCATACACATGCTGTGTGACCTTCACTAAGCACTTAACCTCTCTGAGCACCAAATTTCTCATCTCTAAAATGAGGAGGATGATACTTATGGAGGCATTTTAAGAAGTAAATAACATAATATGCATCGTGTTTGTTACACAGTAGGCTATCATTCTATGAACATAGATTAATTCTTTTGAAACTTCCTATATATCGGTTCCTTATTGCCACTGTAACAAATTACCACAAGCTTAGATGCTTAAAACAAAACAATTTTTTATTTTAAAATTGTGAAGGTCAAAAGTCCAAAATGGGTCTTAACTGAGCTGCAAGCAGAGTGCTGGTGGGGCTGCATTCCTTCTGGAAGCTCCAGGGGAGAGAAAATCTGTTTCCTTGCCCTTTCCAGCTACCAGGGCCTGCCCACATTTCTTGACATATGTCCTATTTCTCCATATTGGAAGCCAGTAGTGTGACGTCATCAAATCTTTTTCTGTTTCCATCTTCACATCTCCTTCTCCAACTCTGATCCTGCTACCATCCCCCTTGTAATAACATCGGGCCCATGCAGGTAATCCAGGATCATCTCCCCAACTCAAGATCCAGAACTCAATCACATCTGCAAAGACTGTCTTCCCACATGAAGTAGCATGGGTACAATTTTCAGGTATAATAATGTGGACATCTTTGGGGGGTCATTATTCTGCTGATCACACATTGTAAGGATCACATGATCCCAGATACACATTTGGAACCGCGTCTAGAGACAGGGTTCACCTGGAACCCACTGCAGAGAGAGGTTTTGGGTGAGTGGTGATTCTGTCATTATACTTTGTGAGCAGTCCACTCCATCTCTTCCATAGTTGAAAAAACTGTGACCAGGGAGGCAAAATGTGTTGTCCAAGGGTACAGAGAATGAGTCTGAGGTGATTCCTTCATATTTAACTTAAACAGAAAACTTTTTTACTCTCCATTCATAAACAAAGGTTACTTATGGCTCCTGCATTAAATTCTCCTTATCTTTTTTTCAGGGCCTTAAGATTCAATTGCCCATTATCCTATGACTGTGCTTATTTAGGTTTAATCTTAACACTTGCCATTTTCTGAAATTACCTGCTTTTAATTTGTTTGTTTTCCAAATTGACTGCATTCTTTTAAACATTGCCTAGTTCAACAAGTAAGGATTGGATGGATGGAGGGATGGATAGATAGATGGAGGGATAGATGGAGGGATAGACGGAGGGATAGACGGAGGGATAGATGGAGGGATAGACGGAGGGATAGACGGAGGGATAGATGGAGGGATAGACGGAGGGATAGACAGAGGGATAGACGGAGGGATAGATGGAGGGATAGATGGAGGGATAGATGGAGGGATGGATAGATAGATGGAGGGATAGACGGAGGGATAGATGGAGGGATAGATGGAGGGATAGACGGAGGGATAGATGGAGGGATAGATGGAGGGATAGATGGAGGGATAGATGGAGGGATAGATGGAGGG